>NC_136592.1:5769932-6327432 GCF_910589615.1 Taurulus bubalis
TGTCACTTCAATAAATGACCAAAAAAAACGTATTATGTATTTCACAAATTAAGAGTCCACTTTGTGTGGCCCCGGTTGATGTCAAACCCTGTTGGCACATTTTAATACAATAACATCCAGGCATAGCAGATGCATGACTACCATGTATGTAAATATTCCCTCAGATGATTAGATGGCCCTTTTATTCGTCCAAAAATAATGAGCAGAATATAAGTAAACACTGTTCTCACCCCAGCTATGATGTCATGCAGGTCTGCCTGCGTGGGGAAGCAGCCCAGGGAATAGATGACGGTGCCGATCTCCCTGAGGAAACACGCCATGTTATTCATAGACCCCACTGTTGCACATGAAGACGTGAGACGGGATCTGATCTATGGAGATACGGACTCAATTAAGGCGTTCAACAAAAGGTTTTGTTGAATAGACATAGTGTAACATTGATGACTCCATCTTCACATTTACTCTGTGGGTTATGAGTTGTGAGTGAGTTTATCAACCCGGGAGAAAGAACAGGTTCATACACATTCAGACCAATGGATTTCCATGACTTTAAACCAAATTTCCATGACCAAACATTTTGTGAAATCTCGGTGTAAACATGAAAAAGTGAGAAAATGTATTATTTAAGCTAACAATGAGCATTCCAAAGCATACAGTAAATCTTAAATGACACAAATGAATGAGAGACATTAGGCTCGTTCGTTAGAGCTGCGCCTCGCCTGGAATCCAGACGAGAGCAGCGGCCGCAGCAGGAGGCGTTCTCAATAACCTGCGATCAAGTCGGACAGTTTTCAGCTGCCTTCAAAGTAGACACAGGAAGTCACAGAAAAAATTACTTCCTGTTAGTTCCGAACTTTTGTCTACTTGTAGTTTACAGATCACGTTTGGATTTATTCATATGTGTTTGTAAATATATATTTGTGTAGAAATGTGTAGCTGCATCCTTTGGTCTTTTGATGTCTGCCTGTGAAATACATTACTAGTAGTTTTGATGTGTGTTGTATAAATACGATTTTGTATTAACAACCACACAATAAATGTTTTTAGATCAAACATGAGACTAATAGTCAAGTATTCCAACTACACATAAAATAAGGATTTTCTACAACACGTGGTGTTTGCTGTCAGATCTAAGAGCCAATCAGCTCTCTGATGTGGCGACAGCCAGGCGTTTCCCATCATGCATTGGGCCACGCAGTCGTTGGAAAGCAACTGCGGTGGCTGACTCTGAAATCGACGGCGACTTGATCTCGTGAGAGTATCGTTGACCACGTGTGCATGACGTCAGAGCAAATCGGGAGCAAGTCGGACACAAATCTAACCGGCATGCATTGCGCGCCGATCGATTCTGCGCAGAACTGGCTCATCTCGAACGAGCCTAATAGTTTGATTAAAGGAATAAACATTTATATAGATGCCTGGATGTATGCCTGCTTATATTTTCAGCGTCTTTCTTTTAAAAGCATATGAATTATTTCAAACTCAGCGTAAATGAACGTCATGAACATATGAATATAACACATGTCCTTGACTTTTACTAAACTTTTGAGGTTTTTTTTTTTCAAGGACTTTTCCAGGCCTGGAAATATAACTCCATGACTTTTCCAGGTTTTCCATGACCGTATGAACCCTGAAGAAACAGCACCACCTCACTATGTAAACAAACAAACAACAACCTGCAGGAGCTCACCTGACATCCACTTTGTTGTTGGACTCATAGTCGAAGGCTTTAAAAGCTGCTTTAATCTTCTTGTGGACGTCTGGCTCCATGGCCTCTGATGACAGGAGAGAAGAGGAACCGTCATGTCACCGACACGCCCACTCAACACACAACGTTCACCTGACGCTAAAAAAACAACATGGCGCGTGTATTGTTGCCTCAACAAGAAGACTGAAACTAGTTGACGGAGGCCATACACCTGTAACGTCAATTAAGTCGCACGGACCTGCACTTTGCTTCTTCTCCGTCATGCTTGCTCGGCGATGTGTTTCCCCGCTACCATGGCAAACGTTAAGACCCGCCTTTCTCTCCAACCAATCACACGCCTCACGCCTTGAAGTCAACCAATCACACTCCTCACGCCTTGAACTCAACCAATCACACTCCTTACACCTGGAACTCAACCAATCACAACCAACCAAAGGCCACGACTGCTAACCAATCAGAGTTAATTGTAATAGGCAGATAGATTTTACAAGATTTTAATAATTAGTATCATCTGTGTGCAATACAAGTTCAACTAGCCTGCATGTTACTGTTGCATCTGTCATTGTTTTTCTATCCCAGCACAGCTGTATTAAATGTAGATGTCACTGTACACTGTGTTACAGTAAAATAATACATTTATGCATTATCCCCAAATCCTACATATACAATATGTGTGCGAACACAAATCCTCAATGTACCGTTTGAGGTAGTTCAGGCTCAGTGTCCATTGTGGTCTCATGGGTTTTAACTTCATGGTTGATATTTCATGAGTCGCAATGTGATGTGATGGGAGAATGATATTCATCAAGATATTTCATTAATTTTATTCCTTTATATCAGGTGGAAATGCTGTGGTACTTACATCGTCATATTTCGCAATTATTCTCCTCTCTTCTCATCCCGCCAATGTATGTAAAACTGTTGGACTACTCTCGGCGTTGTCTCTCTTATTTTCAAGACAGCAGCAGTGGATTTCCTGAGCAGTGTTTTCATGTTGCCGTGGCCTCTGTAAAAATAAGAGTTTCATCCATCCATCCACTATCTGAAACCAGTGATCATATTCAGGACATTTTCTTCTGTTCATTCTATCACATATCAGTAGACATAATGTGAGATGTATTTAAATACTTAGAAAAAGGATAACAAAATAAAAAATGATAATAAAGCCATGGTGAAGAATCCATGCACAGTATTTTTTTTCACATTGGTCCAACAGTCCTTCAAAAACTGTGTGTTTGTAGAGATCCATACCAGTACAACCAAAACTCACATGACTATCAGCCAAAGAAAAGAAAACATAATACACTTAATGTTATACAGCTATAACCATAAAGTATGTTTACCGTTTTTTTAGCTACTTCATTCTCTCAGAATTTCTATGTCAATTTCAGCCACCTGCATTCCTTCCAGCATTAGAGAGACTTCCTCAGCCTTCAACGTGAGTATGCAGTCTATGTCTCCACCTGGTGGATGAAACATGCTATTACACTGCATCCACATTGAGCTCTAACTAACCAGGCCTGCAGGAGTGTCTTGCTCAAGGACACATGGACTAGCAGAGGGATCTTCCGATTGAAGAACGACTCCGATAAATCAGACACCTCTTTGAGCCGTTATCATCACCAAATCCCCAAATTAACGGTAAATGACAATATTCAAGTGTCTTATAAGGGTAGTCTCCAGAACAGCTTCAAGAAACTCAACAGGGGGAGAGTTTCTTCTCTTCTAATTTGTCACAGAAGTCCAAACCAAAGCTAAAATGTGCTGTGTAGAGGCATAAATAGACTTCTCTCTGCCTGCAGAGGACACTGAGTTAGCTATTGCACGAATAACAATCTGAAAGTTACTTAACAAAGCTTGTATAACATTTGAATTACATTTTAGTGCCGCCTATAAGGCACACATTATCAATACTGTGGGTCAACAAGTCTTTAAAGTATATTCCTCCCTTGATTAATGTAATCATCAAACATTTGTATCTACCTAAAAATCAATTGTGCTATTTACAAATGTGCTGCAGTTCTTGTTATTGTGTGTTTAGGCACACAGGGATGTTTACAGCTCAGACGTAAAAGTAGCTTTCATCTTATGCCAATGGAATAAAATGTCCCTGTTTACCTATTCTTTGGACTGCCCCAGACAAATGTGTTTACTATTAAATACATTGTCCTCACTCGTCTGCCTTCAGCTGAGCAGTTGACAACATTATTTTGTATACACAGGAAATTGATCTTAACAGATATTGTTTTAAATTCAGTAGGTTCAACGTTCAGGTTAATTCATGCCGGATTGTTGTTCTGTGCATTTACAGTCTGAACATGTAATATTTATTTTCATATGTGGTGGACATGTCCCTCTCCAATCAAACATGTGTTTTTCTTATTGTTGCTAGATAATTAGTTTTCACATTCATCTGCTGAAAGAAGGGAGGAAGTTACTCTGTGCTCACTTTAAATCTCAGTTTAACACGTGTTTGTATCAGCAGGAGATTGTGACATCACAACTGGTCCCAATCATAGTCCAACATATACACACACACACACACACACACACACACACACACACACACACACACACACACACACACACACACACACACACACACACACCGAGACCTGACTTTTCCGGTGTTATGACGAACAATATTTGCATATCATTCCCTTCCTAAAATAATGGCCTAAGTCATTTTTTGACAAAAAAAAAAATCTTGCCTAAATTATCTCAATATACTGGCCACCTCTGGTAAAACGGCCTACATCTCCAGTTGAGCAGATCATGTGATTCTACCCCTGTAGTATAACGGCCGGTCAAGAGTGTGACTTAGGCCATTTTATTTTGCCTAAGTCAAAAGACAATGTGACTTAGGCAATTTTACAAGCTTTTCAAGATGGCATTTTAAAGCTAGCATTTAAGCTAGCAATGTAGTTAGCATTTTTGCGAGCATTCCCTCGAACATAATATTAGTAATCATAACATAATTTGACCGGTATCACAGTATGCCTGTTGTGCACCCCTATTACATTTGGTCAAGTTTGTTGTGTTTTCTGAAAAACCTGAAAAAAATGACTTGGGCCATTATTTTAGGAAGGTGACGATATTATAAAATGAGAAGGAGTAAAGGGTCTTTTGTTGTTGTTGTTGCTTTTATTTTTTCACTTTAACTTTGACTTCTTTTTTAAGAGTCCTTAAGCCTGTCTCCAGGGCCAGCCGGGTGGATGAATTATTGTGTCATCTTGGTTCAAAACGTACGTCAAACTGTTTCGTGTATATGCCATGACAGGTGATACACATAATAATAATAACTTTATTCATATAGCACCTTTAAAAACAAAGTTGACAAAGTGCTCTACAGAGAAGCAAAGAATAGACATAACTTAACTTAAAAAAGGACCATACCATAAAGGCAATGAATACAACAAAACCAAACAAATAACCAAAAAGAACAAATGGAAGAAAAAACAAACAAATAAATAAAATATACAAACAAAACCAGGGGAACAAAATAACTGCATAATAGATCACAAAAGGACGACATCAATTAAAAGCAATTCTATAAAGATGGGTTTTAAGAAGTGATTTAAAGGAAGTGATTGATTCTGCAGTAATGAAGCATGCATGAAGCAGCGTGACGTCAGGGTGTGTGTTCCAGGCTCCTCATTCATATCCGCGGTGGTTGTGTAAACCTCATCATCCCTGAGCTGAACCTCTGCAGGTCCAAGCATCTGATTCAATCCTCACTCCTCGCGCCGCTCAGACGCTGCGCAGCTCCAACTGGTCGAGTTTCACCAGGACGGTTTTCTATTTTCTCACGACAGACTTTGCCAAACCGCGACGCTGCTACTAAAACACTTATCTCTGAAAGCGACTTTTCTTTTTCCAACTTTGAAGTCACAATGACTGCATTGTTGCTTTTCATTGTATTATCTGTGGAAACGAGTCGATCAGTGGCGTCGGGTCACGGACACTTCTTCACGAACCACTGGGCAGTGCGCATCACAGGTGGGCAGCAACGAGCCGAGAGAATCGCAGCAAAATATGGATATATGAACTTTGGACAGGTAAGTTGATCCCTGTTTATTTTTGTATTACTGCTATAGGATGCCTTACGTAGGAGCATGACGTTCCCTGTTCACTCTTTGAAGCGCTGTTGCACTTAAGCAATAGGCTGTTAGTATTGTGTGGATGTGAGAAAAGATTTGAGAGTTCACAATTTCCCACCCACATAGATGACGTCACATGGATTTCCTGCGACTTAAACCCAGAAAAAAGAAAGTTCTGTAAAGTAGATCAGGAATGTGCTTTCATAACTGTACATTTTATTGTCTGAGATAACTGATTGACTGCTAAGATATTGAAACACACAGCGAAGATGACCACATGTATAACACGTTTTAATGTGTGTATAGTCTTTATAACGTTTTTATAAATTGTTATTCATAGTTAACTACTCATTTTTTAAATGCTATATAGATCAGTAATACGCCATAACACAATTAACTTTGTGGTTGCCAGGGTGAGAACAATCCTTCTTGTTTATCCTCCTGTAACAAGACACGTGATTTACCCTTTAGGTAATCACGTGTGCCACTTGGCATCTGAACAAACCTGGACCAAAATCAATTTTCTTAACAACTTCTTAACAACAACCATTTCTCTTCACTTTATTAAAAGTGTGAAACCCATAACAACTGCCAGGAAGGTTTTGCACAATTACAGAACCCCAAGCCTGCTCTAATTAATGGCTTATAACTGATAACAATATACAGACAAGAAATGACAGCAGCTCCACCTACAATTAGGATTTCACATCATAGTACATGGTGTGTTTTTGTTGCCTTATATGAGTTTAATATATCTACATATGGAGCACCTCTTCACGGTGTCCGCCATGAGGCGCCTCATGTTTTAGCCGAGAACGGACAAACCAAACCCTGGCTCTGGAGAGGGCCGTCCACATTTTCACGTTTTCGTATCGGCCACCTTGCTTCTCCTATCACACGGGAGAAGTTTCAGTTAGTTGCAATTTCACCACTGGATGTCACCAAATCTTATACACTGGCCCTTTAAATGAGGAATTCAACTAAAATGGGTCTATTAAAAGTGCACACAGATGATTATAATGGTTAAACATTGCAACATTAGAATTTGAGGAGTTTCTTCCTCACTTTAGATTTGTGTCCCGCACTCGTAGAAATAGATGTGCACTGGTTACCTATAAGTGATCCTTCAGTAATTTAGTTATTAACATTTAATAAAACTGCATGCTGCATCGCATCCTCTTAACTTTAATAAAGGCTGCCTTATTAGAAAGTGGTACTGGATAAGCCTACACTCTGTCTAGGAGAATAACTCAAGACGTGTGGCTGGAGGAGTTAGGGAGAGGGTGAAGACAGCGGAGCACATGTGCTGAGAACCCTGCTCACATTTTTTGGTGTAAAGTCAAGAGAGAACATGCATATTTACCGAATGATAAACAGATGGCCCAAATGTGTTTTGAATGTAGAATGAGCCCGCCCACGTCAGCGTGAAAGCCATTTGGATAACATCTGCTCCGATGGATAGAATATTTAGCCATCTTTTTTATAGCTGACGCTCCAGCGTGGTTGTTGTCATTGTCTTGAGGTTGCTGTTGGATGTGTTTGGTCAGATAGGAAGTCTGGAGGACCATTACCACTTCCACCACAGCAGAGTGGTTCGCAGAGCTGCGTTCTCTTTGAAGGGCCCACACAGCTTCATCCATATGGATCCCGAGGTGAGAAACGTCAGCTTGTTCAATCAAAATGTTCAACAGAGGAGATATGGTCACATGAACACATTGTTCCTCTTGTCTAAAGTCTTCCACACAGACCTGCCAATCCTGGACATTAAGAGTATAACTGGCTTCACATATTTCTCTATTTTCTTTCCATTTTCACCTCACATGATTTCAAAAGATTGACCTGCCTTTTTTTTATCCACTTAAATGATAAGAAAATTCCATCTTTTTTTGTCTGGTTGCACCTAACATTAAAATCAAAATGGGTTCATAAGAGAAAACAGAATTACTTCTCCAGGAATGAGTTTCAGTTTCAGGTGGATGAAAAAAAAAAGTGCAATGTGGTTGTTTCCTTCAAAACAAATTCACCCTCCTGCAAAAGTGCTAATTTTGAAAGGTGAAAGACACACACATGTGATGGTGGTTTGGGGAATTTTATTTACAACTAAAGCTGTCATTAGAGCATGAAGACAGCAGTGAGCTCTCAGTGGACACGTCATCCAATCAAACATCAGCAGGAGAATAATTGCAACTGCGAGATGGAAAAAAAGTCAAATTAATTTGCCCTAGAAAATAAAATACATTTATGATAATGATAAGCATTTAGAAATGAATTAAACAAAAAGTGAATAGAGAAGTATATCTTTTTTTAAAATTAAAACATAAATCAATTGGAACTAAAATATATTTGAGGTTGATATCAATATCCACAGAAAGTCGGGGGATGCCCAAATCAGACAGTTTAAACACCACATAATGAAACCATGTGTGACAACTGCTACTTTTACAAACCAAAACACATGTTATGTTAAATGGACTTGCATTTCTACAGCGCCTTTCTAGACCACTCAAAGCGCCGCACGCTACATGTCGACATTCACCTGCGGTATGACCTCATGAATGTGAACGTGTGATGTCAACTTTGAGAAATGTACTGGAAACCGATCCCATCTGATACTTATGGTTGCATTTACTGCCTGTCACAGAGCCAGAATAGGAAAGTCTTGATAGATAAGACCCTTTTTAATGATAGCTTACACCACTTGGACATTTATTATAACTTGTGCTTTCCTAACTTGACTTTAGAATTTTTTTTATAGTGTTGGCAATCAAATCCAATGGGTTGGATAACATTTTATCTGCCCAATAATCGTTACATTACCATTACCACATGTTGTGGTTTAAGGTTTCTCCACTTGATGTCAGTTATTCATTTTCAGCTGCTTTAGATTAAGGTTGTATAGATCACCTCATCATAATAGTGCTGCAGGGATGACTTATTGTTAAAGGTTGTCCTAGTTTAAGTACCTTTTTGTTGTTGTTTGGTTATTAGTTACAACAAGCTATTTTCATCTCTTCTCTTTGCTGTAGACTTCTTTTTGCACACAACTATTGATCAGAAACATCTTTCTCTTCTACACTATTTTGGTTTGTGAAGACTTAACACCAGAGTAGCTCAAATTAATTTTACAACCCAACATCGACTAGTTTCAAGAAATCGTTTGGTGACTTTGCACCCTGGGATAACTTGCATATAACTGATGTGCTTTTCCTACGATGACAAGTCAAAAATCTGCCATGAAAAAAGCTTGTTGGCACATGCCATGTGGAGCATAACAAACACATACGTTAACCAAAGCAGGATCTGACATTGTGGTCAGTGACGCCATTCAGGCTTTTCTTTCTTTTTTTGTTTGAAAAATCTAAGTTCTTGACTTTAATTATACAGAAAGATATGTTTCAATAGAATTGTATCGGTGTGGGCTTCTATAGAAAACAGTGTGACTTGTTTTCCACTTGAAACTGATTCATAGTGTTCTTTCCATTTCCATTTCCATCTTTAGGTGGACTGGGCTCAGCAGCAGGTAGTGAAACAAAGAGTAAAGAGATATGCCCAAAGTGACCCCAGCTTTATTTATTTCAATGACCCTAAATGGTCCAACATGTGGTACATAGTAAGTACAGAACACTGAATCATTCATCCTGCCATTTCCATTTTGACAAGACAAGATAAGTAGTGCTTGTCTACCTTGTTTCTTTTCAGCATTGCAATGATAAGAACAGCCGTTGTCACTCAGAGATGAACATTCTGGCTGCGTGGCAGAGGGGCTACACCGGCAAGAATGTGGTGGTCACCATATTGGATGACGGCATCGAGAGAAACCACCCTGATCTGGTTCAGAATTATGTATGTGCCATCCATTCAACCATCTCCAAAAATGGATACAGTTCAAACTGAAAATATGTCTTAAAGTATTTCATTTTCGGCTCCAATTCATCACTTCAAGAACTAAGATTGAAGCTTACGTAACTGTCACACCAATGTGTTGCTAATGTGTTGTCCTCCATCAATTCTCTAGGACCATCTCGCAAGTTATGACGTCAATGGGAATGACCATGACCCGACACCACGTTATGACTCCCGCAATGAAAACATGTAAGAAAGAATACAAGCAATGTCTTGCCCTTGTCACATTCAACTCACATTTATTCTGCACTTTTCTCATCTAAGCCCCTTATTAATGTATTTGGCCAAGTGCCCACTCTACAGCAGGAGTAGTTCCAGATGGGTTCCAAGTACTGAGGGCCTCAAAGTGCGCGTTGGATCATCCAACTGCATCTGAAACCCATTTTTTTGTTCACGCGGTGATTGGCCAGCAGATCCTCACCCCACTGCTTCATATACTGCAGCTTGGTCAGTGTTCTGCTTTAAACTATGACTTTCTAAGTACCCCTCTAGCCTTGGTAAGGATGCGGGTGTGTTTACAGTTAGTTTCAAGGTCACAATAAGACGCTCAGCAGCGACTCTGTGCATTAATGTCAAATGCAGAGGAGCGCTGGCCGGGCTGCAGTATTTGATGCATTGGGAGCGAGAATGGATTGCCTGCAATCACACTGTGTTGGTGTTATGACTCCAACACAAATATCTCTCAATTTAATTATATATTACATGCATTTTGGTGTGGTTTATAAAACAAGCCTTCCTATTAGTCGTCACTGTCAGGTTGTTTAGTTTCAGACATGCCTCCTACTAATGCTTACAGCAATCTGCCTTTGAACGTGTCGTTGAAACAGACCGCAGCTATGTGTCAGGCTGTAACTTCTGACTTTTTTGTTCTCTGTTTGCATGTAGACATGGAACTCGGTGTGCAGGTGAAGTTGCAGCAGTGGCCAATAACTCCCATTGTACTGTTGGGATTGCCTATAATGCTCATATTGGAGGTAGAGTTCCCTTAAACCAGCCAACCACCACTGTTTCAGACATAAATATCATAGCAACTACTCAATGAATTTCCAAGAAACTTGGTGCAGATATTCATGGTTCGTATGGGATGGATCCTAATGACCCTGACTTTTAATTTAGCACCATCATCAGCGTGAAATATCTTAAATTCTATTACATTCATTGTTTTGTACAAACATTCACGGTTAACAAACATGGAATGCTAGTGACTGTTGATCTTAAATTAATCAGGTCAAATTTTAATTGTTGTTGTATTGCAGGCTGCAGTTGGACTGTAACTTTTTCATAACATAGTCTTTTTGAATGCTTACTAAAGCAAATCATACAAAGATTCATTTATTGTGTTTCTCTAACTAAGAATCAGACCATAGGTCTCTTAATCCTGTAAATAGCATTTTACGGGTGAGCTGGACCAGTTGGTGTTAACTATAAGTTATTAATACCTGTCAATAGTTATAACTAATGCAAAGTATAATATTTTAGTTCAGCCCATGCTTTGTAAGGGAAAGCAAGCAAGTATCAGAAAAAGATATTAAAATGTGTGTTTTTTGTTGTTGTATTGAACTCTTTTGCTCTAAGCTGCATACTATTATTGTTATTTTGTGTAGATGCGGCTTTTAGCTCTTTATTTATACACCCATGATCAAAATCCTAGGACGACTGGGTGCCTTACTTTCATTCCATTTGAAATGAGTTTGGTGTATTGGGTTTGATGTTACCTTGGACACAGGGATTCGGATGCTGGATGGTGATGTGACTGATTTGGTAGAGGCCAAGTCCCTGGGAATCCGACCTGACTACATCGACATCTACAGTGCCAGCTGGGGGCCAAAAGACGACGGCAAGACAGTGGATGGCCCTGGGCCGCTCACTAAGCAGGCTTTGGAGCGAGGCATTAAGAAGGTTTGATCAGTCGCAAAGAAAAAACAGAACTTCTATGAGCAGTTTTATGTGCGTACGATTGATGTTTGAATGAAATCACAGCAACACATCACTATGTGTCACACAGGGCCGCAAAGGCTTGGGGTCCATTTTTGTCTGGGCGTCAGGTAACGGGGGTCGACAGGGGGATCACTGTTCATGTGACGGTTACACCAGCAGTATCTACACAATCTCCATCTCCAGCACCACAGAGAACGGGAACAAGCCCTGGTACCTGGAGGTCTGCAGCTCCATCATTGCCACAACATACAGCAGTGGAGAGTTTAACGAGAGGAATATTGTGAGTACTGCATACATTTCATCAACTGTAGCTGAGACAGTTATTTGTTTTATAAAAAATGTCTAATTTCTATGACAATTCAAAACAAACTGGTTACCCCACTGTTGAATGGCTCAGTTGAACACTGATGCCTTCATATGAGGGTGTAACGTACTCCTGTTGGCATCTCCCCTCACACAACGATAGCAGCACACTTTGTATGTGAGGTTCTCAATGTTTTTAATGAATGCCTACCTGCCCGTGACTCCGGCTCTCTCTCTGACGGTCTTCCAGGCTCTGGCCTTCCCTTGCGCCTTCGTCCCTACTGCCCTAAATATCGGGGAGAGACACAATTAGCTGAGGCCAATTAAGCCTCTTCCCGTTGTAACAGGCCAATAGTATACCCCCAGTCCGGACTATACCCGAAAGGGGTATAAAGGGGCCTAGGCTAGATTATCCCCTGGGTATATTATGGCCGAGGCCAATTTATACTCCGGGGTATAAATTGGCACCGCGATCAGCTGTTAAACTAAACCGCAGCCGTAGGTACCAAATCCACGGCCTGCCACTTGACTTCTTTCTTAACACAACAATAAAATAGTCTATGATTATGAGCTGTAAACATACACACATTGCGTCATGCTAATTTACGGTTTGTGGTTTTACGTAAGTGAATTAATACAGACCCTTTACCTGATATCGGGGAACTGACAGCTTGTCAAATTTGTCTAATAAGTTTGTAAGTACAGACGGATACAAATTCATTGCATGAGTTATTGGATAGAAGTTCCAGGGCTACTGACACAGGAGGGTTTCTCCTCCTGTCTCCACTAGCAAACAAGGCGGCTGCATTGTTTGCTAGTGGAGACAGGAGGGTTTCTCCTCCTGTCTCCACTAGCAAACAAGGCGGCTGCATTGTTTTGGCAATCATGTCAGAATAGCACAACTGCTTTGCACTTCTCATTTATAAATCATGTGAAGTCTCTCTTTAAAGATGTTTTAAGAACCTGGAGATTTGGTTTTGCTTCCCGCGTTCAACCTAATGGAAACTAAACTGTGTTTGTGATCCCTTGAAGGTAACCACCGACCTCCGGCACCTCTGCACTGATGGTCATACTGGCACTTCGGTCTCGGCCCCCATGGTGGCTGGAGTCATAGCCCTCGCTCTGGAGGCCAAGTCAGTCACGTTTTGCTGTTTACTGCCTCGTTGCTCTGTTTCCCCTCCTCTCTCGCCATCTGTCTTCTGTCTTTCTTTATGTCTGTTTAGATCCTCGGCTGTCAAGACGCTTTTATCAAGAAACTGCAAAGATACGCAGCCAAAAATATAATTTATCTGAATTTGTTCCATTTTTTTTGTCGGCAGGATGTTTACCAAATTTGTCTCTGAACTTTTAGAGCTGTTCCTTTTATCTGTAGACAGCCATTAATGAACAGTAAGTGTGAAGTTTTGTTGTTGTGATGTTCACAATCCTCTTAAGGGAAAGTGATGCCGCCCTTATATTTTCCACGACACATGCGTGTGATGAAATTCATCTACAGCACGGATTGTGTGTCCAGTTAACTCTATCTAGGGTCAAAATTCAATTAAGTTGAGCCACTCTCTCTTTTATAATCTTTGTTATTTGTGCGCATGGCGTGCAAGCTACAAGCCTGCAAATAGGTGTTTTTTTAATTGCATAAACCAACCAGCACACAATGCAGAGGAGCAATTGTAATTAACTGTAAACTCATATCTCATAATCATGGACTATTTTATTGTCGTTTTAAGAAAGAAGTCGAGTAATAAATGCTTTATAAGGAAAAGAAGGTTAAATGAATATAATGTAAACATTTTAATTAGCTGACAAAATAAATACTCAAATGTAAAATTGTAAAACCTCTGGTTTCTAAAGCATAAAGAATTGACTATCTGTATATTTCGTTAAACATGTAAATAGTGCTTTTATCAGGGAACTATTTGTGACAGTCACATCTAAAAAGCTCTGATCAAGCACGCAGCTAGTTATTAAAATTCAGAGGTGTATGACCACTTGCGGTCTGTGATTACGTTATCTTTTGACCCACACACCACGCTCTGGCTTCACTACGGCGAGGATAAACTAAGCTGAAGTCCGTCTCACGAAGACTCCCCTGCCTTGTTTGTGGCACTTTAGCTCCAAGACCATTCAACCAATGAACTACTGAAAATGTAAATATTTTAAGCATGGCTGCCAAATACAGTAATTCCATAAAGCATGATATGATATATCAAGCTTTTAATATACACACAATTTTTGTTTGTAGAAAAAGCATACAACCAGTCTAATTCTTTTAGCTTCAGTTAACAATTATGGCTGTCCCGCCTCTTTCTCTTTATATCTATGTGTGTGAATGTACTTTAAAGGCTAAAGTTGACCAATGGAACAATCTTCCAAACCTGGTTGAACTAAAGACATTTTACTGACTCATAACAATCAAAGGCTCGTCAAACAAACACAAATAAAGTTCACGAGTCGCTCTGTCTGGCCAAATGAGATGAACAGTGTCTTTGGTTTCTCCAGCCTTTTGCTGACATGGAGAGATGTGCAACATCTTCTGGTGAAGACATCCAGACGAGTCCACCTGAAAGCTGATGACTGGAAGACCAACGCTGCGGGACTCAGAGGCACACGGCATTCTACGTCTAATACTTAGACAGTACATTTACTGTTTCATACTGAAAATACTTTCAACAAAACTGAAGCCTTAGATAATCAAAGAAAGTCTCAGTTTGATCTCTCTCTCCGTTGACTTTGTCTTGTAATCAGTGTGTGTCTTTTCTCACAGTCAGCCACCTGTATGGTTTTGGCCTGGTGGATGCAGAGGCCTTGGTGCTGGAGGCTACGAAGTGGAGGACTGTTCCTCCTCAGCACACCTGTAGTCGGATGCCTGTGCGACGCACCAGGTGAGGTCAACTTTAGGCCGGTGCGGTATTGTAGCTGACTGTTAACTTTCTGCAGAAACGAAAGAGGTTTCTGGCTTCAGCTATACCTTGAGAACAATCAAACAAGGCCAACTACTACACCCCATTTACACTGAGTCCCTTCATGCATCTTGGGTGGATCAAATAGCTCTCTGCAAAGCTACGTTTAAATTAATCCAAGAAGAAATCAAGGAGAGACTCATTCTAGCCAGATGTTGAAAACATGTAAATACATTTGTCTTTCAAACACACATAATGTAATGTTATCTCCTCCCATGGTGTAACTTCGTCAATCCCAAATATTTCCCTGAGTAGAAGATACGTCAGAGAAATGACTTTGGCTGTGTGTGTGTGTGTGTGTGTGTGTGTGTGTGTGTGTGTGTGTGTGTGTAAAGTCATGCAAATTCCAGGAAGGATGACAGATGTTTTCGAATTGTTGAAAAAATACCACATGTATATCTCATTCACAAGCCCAGCAAAGAGTCGAAGACTTTAAAAACATGCGATTACTTTATAGAAATCTAAACAGTGCAATAAATGTCACACCCATAATTTAAGACAAATAGCAATTAGTAGTTGTATACACATATGTATGATAAGTATGGATTAGTGCAGTTTATTGTAATATATGTATTATTACAAATACTCAGTCCTTCTAACTGTAGTGGGAGCTATGTCTGCATTCATGGCAGAAAGTCATTGGTTCAGATTTTCATCGTCATAATTTGTCGGTGTGAATTGTCCGGTTTATTGGCTTCAGGATTGCATCTCTGGCCTTAATGCGGATAGCTTACTATTATTGCTTTCCTCTCAAAGCTTTTCGTATTATTGCTTTAGTTTGTATAGAGTCTGTTGCAGAAGTCACAGGCACAATGTTCTATATCAGTAGAGAAAGATATATTCTAACATTTATTTAATTGCACAATGCTTATGCTTATGGCTGTCCCAGGTACATCCATGCCGGCCAAAGTATGAACAGCAGCATTTCCACCTCTGGCTGTTCAGAAGAACCTGACCAGCATGTGGATTACCTAGAGCATGTGGTGGTCAAGGTCTTGATCGTCCACCCACGGCGAGGAGACATGGAGATCAACCTCATCTCTCCGTCTGGGACGAGATCACAGCTGCTGGCCAAGAGGTGAGAGCAACGCTGGACACACCAATGCATTCTGCAGGTCCAATATCAATACCACATTGGCCGTTTATTAAATTGTCAGTTCTACCAAATTCTCCACTTGTATCTTTTCCGATTGGAAGCAGCTCACAGTGAGGTCTGTGGACGACCCCGAGTGAATGGAACATTGTTGTTGGCAAGACACGCTGCTGTTCCATTGTTTTAAAACATATGTTTCATGTACCTAAGTGGAGTTTATCGTCCCTCCGCAACCTCTGCTAAACTGAGGGTGGTGTACTTTATGCATGCAGGCCGGGAAGACGTATGTTCCAAATATTAAATATACATGTTCTGTAAATACTAACTCAAAAAAATGTACTCAATATGTACTTAATATTTTCATAAAAGGTTTAGATTAGATAAGAGTTGCACTGTCTGTGATTACCAGCCACGATAGTGACTCGTTTTGATGTGTGTATGAGGCACCGTGGCAAAATGTGGTCCTGGAGACACTTACTGCAGTGGGAACGGCCATAGAAGCAGTTTTGAGTACTTTGCCAGTTGTTCGTATTTGTCTTTCTGCGGAGCAAAGGCACCCCACTTTATAGTCTGGCCCAATTTGGCTTTGTGACAGTTGTGATCCTACCAAAACAAAACATGCAGATTACATTTTATAGTGAATAGATACCAATATACTTTGTCTAAGGTTAAACTGATCAGGGTTGGGAGCTTCTTAACCTTTCTCACATTTCATTTCACCTCACCGTTATGTATCAAGGTTGTTTGACAGCTCCAATGAGGGCTTCAGGAACTGGGAGTTCATGACTGTTCATTTCTGGGGTGAGAGGGCAGAAGGCATATGGACTCTGGAGATTGTTGACTTACCATCAAAGCTACGCAACCCTGAGGTGCTGGGTAAGGTCCAACAGCACACATTTAAAATAACCATCACAATTTAAGCTGAAGCAACCTAAAAACAGCTTTATTATTATTAATATTATTGTTACTTGGCACAGGCAACCTAAAAGAATGGACACTGATCCTTTACGGCACATCTCAGAACCCCGACCAGCCCCACAGTGCTCAGCACTCTCGTTCAAGGATGTTGGAGATCCCAGTCCAGGAGGAGATCCTGGAGGAGCCAGAGCTGGAGGAGGAAGATGAGTACAATGGTGAGAGAATCAAAGCAGTGAATTATTTCTCCTAACTTACACATTTTAACTGAAATACCAGAATATCATGTTCCATTTCAAACTGAATGGGCTGAAAGCAATCAAATCTAAAATGTATTACGATAGAATATTTCCTCAACGCCTCTAGAAATGGTGATAGTATAATGAATGGAGATTGATTCGAAAAGAGAGTTATCAGCTGTTTGCACTGGTGACAATGATGATGATCATAATCAATGTGATGCTCCTCAAGGACCATGCCACAGTGAGTGTGGAGACCAGGGCTGCGACGGACCAAATACTGAACATTGCCTCAACTGTGTCCACTTCAGCTCAGGCAGCTTGAAAGGTGGCAGGTAAGAGTTGACAGAAGGAAGTGAAACCAGACAAGTAGAAAGTCCCAAACCTTAAAGCTGAACTATATCGTTTTATTAACAATGGATCACATGATTGTGTGTAATGTGAAAATTGTCACTCATATTGACAAACTCTTGAGAATTGTCACAACTCTGCAGTTCCCTTCAGCTCTACATTTTTGCTTCATTCAGCGGATTGTTAAGATTTTATAGAACACAACTTTAAAGCCTACCTCTCGTGCATTTCCTTATTTAGACCTGAACTTGTATAGTGCTTTTTCTAGTCTTCCAACCTGCACATCCGGAGTAACACTCATACACCGTAGGCACAGCTATGGGATAAGTGTCTTGCCCAAGGACACATTGGCATGGGCTAGCGGAGCAAACCACCGATCCTGTGACTGAAGGGCGGCCCTGCTCACCACTGAGCACCCATCATATACTATGATGGGTGTTTATATTAAATGTGGCCAAAGTGTCAAATAATGAAGTAAGCATATGTAAAAGTATTAAAAACATCAGGCTTCAGACTGGCTTCTGACCATTGTGAACACCATTGTGTCATCAAGGGTCCCAAAAGTTCCCTTTGTGATGCCATGTTGCCATAAAATGATGAACTTCAAACTGCATGACTTTTATAACCAAAATAGGACGTTTTTGGAATGTTGCAAATATCCTGTAAAGGTTCGTTTCGAGACGTTTGTCACAACTATGTTCGCGAATTTTGCAAAATGTAGGTAGATAAATAAAGTTTAAAACCATCGATACAGATCCACCAATACAAGCTACCGTAAAAGTCGGGTTACAAGCTGCTTCCACCTCCGGTGTGTGTCCCCGCTGTAGCAAGCTAGCAGCAGTGCTAGCTAGCGCTGCTGCTGCTGCTACTGCCCGCGTCCCCTCTGCCCGAGTCCGGTGTCGAGCCGGGGCTGGTCCCGCTACCTTCGGTGGTTGTCGGGGAGCTAGCGGAGCGCTAGCTGGCTACAGCGGGGAGCTAACGGGGACACTGACCGAAGGTAGTAGCGGCTTGTAACCCGACTTTTACGGTACTCCATATTGTGCCATGAACTAACTCTCTTTGCACCTTCTTATCTTTGTGGGTAGAAGCTGTGTGAGCCACTGTCCACTTGGACACTATGAAGACATAGCGTCTCGACGCTGTAGACGCTGCTATAAAGGCTGTGAGGGATGTGTTGGCCAGTCAGCTAGCGACTGTCTCTCCTGTCGAAAAGGCCTTTACCTCAACACACTCAACTCCAGCTGCATCAATCCCTGTCCCCCAGGTTACTTTGCTGATGAGAGTAAGTCAACTCATCCACACTGTGGACCAAATGCAGTTGGTCTTTTATTAAATATCCGATATGTAATAGTCATGTAGATCAGGGGTTATCAACATTTTTGTTGAATGTACCTTGCTTATATATTGTCAGCAAGCTGCAACAGTTGTAATTTTGTGATGACGCACTGATGACTTACTTTTGTTTAAAATCAATAAGTGGATTATTTTTGTGACTGTTAATTATTGTTGTTTCCACCAGTATATTGATGCATGTGCACGCTGTCTATACCAGATCAGAGACAGTGTCTGAAGTGTCATGGCACCTGTAGGAGATGCCTGAGGTATGCAGACAGATGCACTGCCTGCAGTGAAGGCTACCGGTATGTAAGGACAGTGAGATTGCCATTTATATCTGGACTTTGGTTGAAAACAAAATGTTGTAATGGAGTTGATTTTCTGTTTATAGTCTGGCAGGGATGACTTGTGTTCCTGAATGCACCAATGGGACCTTTTTCCATGTGGAAGAGATGACCTGCAGCCCATGCCATTCCTCTTGTAGGACTTGTACAGGTGAGTAGTGTGTTGGCAGGTATACAGCTTCTTCAGTATATTCACACAAGCATACAAACCTAGTGATAAGGCGATTGCTAATTTAAAGAAAACCTGTTGAAGAGATTCAGATATAGGTGTGAATACATCTTTTGATCACTTCTTTCCAAAAGCGCTGTTTGCTCCTGATCATATTTTCATCTTGCGTGGCATGAAGTTTGATATCTGTTTTTCCCAGGGCCCGGTAAGGTGGAGTGTATCCAGTGTGCTGAGGGCTACCTGCAGCAGGAGTGGAGGTGTGTGCAGACTTGTACTCCTGGCTATTACTCTGCAGAGGCCGCAGGAGTCCCTCATAAGATGTGTCACAGGTGGGTGATGGTGATTCTCAGTCTTACGAACATCACTCGTTCATCCTTGGGTCATTGTGTGGGACTATGTGCGTCCGTGACTGAGTTAGTGTGCACATCTGTTTGGTTTTTTTGCATTCTCGAAAAGGGTGGTGGAAACAACACTTCAGCGTCAACATCCAGATTTGAAGTGTAGTGAAGCGTGGGTGCAGTTTTATGACGGGAACAGCGAAGACACTCCCAACTTGATTATTTAATTTAACCTTACTTCACAGAATGAATACTAGTTACTTACAGCTTTGTTTAAATTCTTCCTTATTTGTGCTAATTCAGTTGAAAAATGATCCCAAATAGTTTGATATTAATCATTGAAAACAAAATAAATTGTAAATTTAGTGTTGAACCATTAAGGGACCTATAAACTGTGAGAACAGTTCCTGAAAGAAGTTTATTAGTTCAGATTGCAATGCTGTTATACTTTTATATTTTGTGCCTTATTTTTATTTATGTTTTACCTCAAGTTTATTCTAATTCTGTGTGTTAGGAGGACCCAGCAAAATAAGCTTTTCATTGTATAGAATAACTGCCTATTATCTGTGCATATGACAGTACAAACATCTTGAATCTTGAATCTTGAATAGACCAAAACATCAGTCTTATAAATTCTCGGTGGACATCTGCTACAATGAAGAAAGTGTTTGTCAAGGTATTAATGATTTCAACTCCAATCTACCGGTTTTCATCTGGCTTTGTCCCCCAAGGTGTGAGGACAACTGTCTGAGCTGCAGCGGCCCCGGAACAACGTGCACCAAATGCAAAGAGGGCTACGGTCTGGTCGGTAGGACTTGTATTGTGAACGTCTCCTGTAATAATGGTGAGTTTGAAATTCTAACCCTCAGCTTCCTTGTGCACCTCCATACCGCTTCTAAATGTACCGTTCATTTCTGTTTTCACTTTTACGCCTATCATTTATTTGATCAACTTGATGTTTGGACCAGTATGATAACTAACCTTCTGTGTTGCATCTGATTTAACCCTTTATCGTGCAAGTAACCAAGGCTCTAAGTAACCGTAGAGCCATGTTTTTACACGTGGATCCCAGTTCGGGTTATAATGTGCATATAAGAAGCATGAATCCAATCTTGCCACTGGTACAAGCCGTTACACGGATCAACAGTCCCAGTGAGCACCAACCGGGATTTCAACGTTGGTTTCTAGTTGAAAACTGGGCAATATTTGGTTTGAACATCCAAATCCAATGATATCGGTTACTGTGAACGTACACTGGTTGGAGAAATTTGGTCTTGATGAAGACGTGGTTGGAACGTATTGAACGTTTCATATGAAATGTCATGAATATGGAACTAAATAGACTGTGTGCTGACAAACAAGGTGCTCCCAGGACATCGTAATGAGAGCGGTGTACATTCTGTCTGTACGTTCTTGTAACATGAGAGTGACGGCCTACTGGTGCAACACACATGAGCAGGTATTAAGCTCAGACTGCTCCTACCAATTTGACGGTAGCGTCGGACTTGCGGAGTGAAGTGACCGAGCTGATGGAATAAACTTGAGGCTTCACGCTAACTACATACTTTGTAAGTACTTGAACTACTTTATTCCAGTAATGCAAACTGTATTAGCAAAACATAAGGGTCAAAACATTGTTGTTTGGCATACAGCAGTTTACAGTATTAGTATTATCCTGTGTAATATTCTAGTAAGCATTTATAATACAACATGAAAAGATGCTCAAAACTGGGTCAAAAGTGAAGCTCTTTTCTCATACTTTATTTCCAGATTTCCACCTTGAATATGGCAGACCATCTGAAACCACCTGAGTGGCTTTGACAACAACATTTTAAAGAAGAAAAGGGAGATTTTGTTATTGTATGCACTGTCAACAATCATGTATTTTCTATTTCATTGTAGTTGTATTTAAAGAACATTGTTCATGTTCTCTTTCAATTAGTGCCGAATAAATACTAATTTATTATTTCCTGTGTCAGGAGACAACTAACTTTACTGTATGCATTTTTATGTTCAAAAATAAAATACGGTTATGGATGAAAGACTTTCAAAAGTGGTTCAAAGTTTTTTCTTTAACTATTTGAAGAACGCAGTAGAATCCAAACCCATTTTTCCGTAAAATAAAATTATAGGAGATATAAAACAGACTAAATGGACCACATGGAACACGTTTCTAAAATATTTCCTAAATACTACCCCTAGAGCTAAATTGTTACTTATATGTCACAGTGGGCGTTGATGTATAATTCCATAAAATTCGAACTTTTCTGGTTAGCCAAAATGTCTTCTCCTTGGAGGATCTTCAGTACATATTGAACACTGCATCGTTAATTATTAATCCGTACTGCAAAAGAGAATATTGAAATTGCTTTGAAATCTATCTTTTACTGATACGCAAAAATTCTTTCAGAATTCATTTCACTAATAATTTAAATAAATTGGTCATTATTTTATGTTTATATTTGACTAAATGTGTTATGAACTCTATTTTACTCTAAAATGACAATATACTATTATCAGCTAAACGTCTGTGACAATACTTTCACAACAGAATGTGTGGGTCTTTGGGGCAAGACAGGTTTCTCCATGGTTTGATGCTCACTAGTTGAGAAAGACTTGCCAGTAATCGTGCCAGGTCTCAAACTTTCCATGCATCATCAATCTCAACCATCAGCTCTTAGCCTCAGTGGTCCTGCACCTCCCTCGTGGTAAAGCTGGCAGTTTCATTTTCTCTGAGGTACGAACAAAGTAGTTGTGCTCATGGACTTCTAAGGATCTAAGTGTTTGCCAAAGCATTCTCTTTGGTTTCTGTCCCACAACTCTGCTCTGATGACGTCATTTACAGCTGCACGAAACATGTGTTTCAGATCCTCTATTACGACAGTTACTGTTAAACTTTTCTGTTTTTGTCTGCTGATTTCTGATAGCAGGAATCAATCATAGTTTTTTAAGTATCAAGGAAAATGTGAAAATGTATCAAATATAAGCAAAAAAGGAAATATTAAAACACAGTTCACTTTATTTCATTAAGATGATTTCTTTTCTCTGATCCGTCCCTGTCAGCGGACGAGGTGTTCTGTGAGATGGTCAAGTCCAACCGTCTCTGTGAGAAGAAGCTTTACCGTCAGTTCTGCTGCCGTACCTGTCTTATGAACGGATGAGGAGCCGACCACCCCTGGATATCTCATGCTCTTATTTTTAATCCGTCACAAAAAAGAGACTGAAGTGTCATCGTTGTGTGGAATGTGTACAAATAGTGTTTACTGAAAATGAATTGTATTGGACATGTACAAAACGGCATTAAAATGAATGTGCTTTCTACAATAGGATGCTCTGTTTGTATTCACAGATAGTTTAAAAAAAAAGAAATGGAGTTGGCCCTTGCTTCATTTCAGATTTTTTTATTTTGAGTTTAATATTTTGTTATTATCCATTCAGTTCAGTTGAAATGTAAATAATAAAGCACACAGAGCTTTTTAAAGCCAGACATGCTGCCTCTGTCTCCTTTTCCAGTTACGGCTCTGACCACAGCTTTATTAAAACACGATGCTTCAGTTTATTATGACTTCTCCCCATGCAAACTCTGCTTTTATGAGTACGATGGACGTTTGAATATCTTTCAGCGCATTGTGTTTTTTACCAGTCCACATGCTTTAGTGTTCTGTTCAATCTCACTGCTATTTCCAGCGTCATGTCAAGCAGCAGCAGGCAGCTGTGTTTCAGTGAAAAAAAGCCCTCAGTGTAGCCAGCAAGGTTGTGATTCATGGGCCTTGCACATATTTGGGTGGCACAGGCCTGGAAGCCTCCATGCAATGTGTTGAAATGATGTGCCAGTGCCATAGAAACAATGCCAATGGAAAGTAAATTAGGAGATGGATTCCAAGGTTCAACAAAAATATGTTTTGATCAAATTTGGGGTGGATGTTCCGTGTGAAACCAAAAGTCCGTGATGAGTAGGTCCACCACTTTACTGAACTGAAATATCTCAACAACTGATGGAAGTGTAATAACAGGCTGACTCCGCCCTTGGTCAGCCTGTTAGTGTCGAGGAGCTCCCGAATGAGGAGGGTCGATTCCACGTGTCCTTCCACGACAGTGGAGCCTCCACTCCTGTCTGGAGATCCCCTGGATCACCTCGGCGTCAGTCAGGCACAACCATCCCGTGTTCCTCCTCCAGCTGGGACCGCTTAGCCTGAGTGAGACGGCGGGCATCTCCGGGGTCGACCTCGAAGATGCAGCTGCCTCATGAATGTGGGGTGCAAACAGTTAAAGATAATTCATTCACATTATATTTCTTCTATCACAGGACTGGGAGCAGCTCGTGGTGAGACTGGATGTCGCCACTGACACCCACGAGCTGCTCCTGAGTCGGTACCACCTTATTAATCTGGCCGCCGTCCTGGACATGCCCTCGGAGCAGGTGAGGATGCTGAAGAGGACCTGCTCATTACGTTGGTAACCCAGGCGGCCGTGTGGGAGGCGGCTCCAGCAAGCTTCTCGGTCACCGAGCGAAAGAGCGGAAAGTGAGAACACAAACACATCCGTGGTGTCAAAGCAGCTGTAGGAAAATATGACATCGTGACAAACTTCACTCGCCTTCTTGGTGGAATCCATCGTCAAGATGGATCCGAAGGTGGACGTGATGGGTTTAGAGCGCCATCAGATTCTGTCTGCCTGTTTATTCCGAGAACAAGGGGATCAAATAGTAGGCGGCAGCTTTGGGGTCAATGTGCTTTCTAAGGCAGCGCATATAATACATTGGAAACTATACAGAGAATATTAGCATGGCCCCTGCGAAAGGAAGGTTTCACACATTTGAATATGCGGCGAGCTGAATTCCTGGCATCCCTTGCCGGCCATCGAACTCTGGCCGCGGCGGTGAGAGTGCCGAATCCTAGCCACTAGACCATGAAGGACTAGTTAATAAAGAAAAGAACGACGTGAATAGACGTCAAAACAACATCACAGGGACCAAAATTGTATTGTCTATTATAGTGTTGACATCAAGCCATTATGTTGACGCAGTGGCGGACGGCCAATAGAGGGCCGGGGCCTGGCCCCACCCACCTTGAGCCACCAAAACAAAAACATTTTTTTATTTTTTATAATTTTATTAATTCTAAAAAAATAAAAGTTCACAGCTCGTCTCTCGTTCTCATCTCGCGTGTTCTCGTCGTAGAAAAAAGAACAGAGTATTAATTTAGGAATGAAATTTAACTTAAACAGTAGAAGTGCAAAAGTGCAAGTATGTATGTGTATATTAAGTGTGTGAGGTGTAAATAAACAAACAATAACAAATAATAGGAGAGTGCAAAAATGCAAATTATGTATGTAATATGTGAAGAGTGACGTGTAGATGAACATAAACATGTACAGTGATTAATCAGTCATAGGGATCTGGCAAGCGGTGACTTATTATAAAGTCGTAATACCTATTTTGCATTGAATCATACTAGGATGTTTGCTGAAATTGATTGGCTGGCCCCACCCTAAAAAAAATCCACCAGCCGCCAGGCGGGTCTCCTCTCCCCTTCCAATTAACATGGACTCGCCGACTGCGATACACCATGCGTGGGATATGGCTCGGGAGTGTCTCCTGCTTCCTGGGAGACCTCCTTATGTCTGTCCTGAATTCTAGTTTGTCATTATTTGTCACTTTGTTAAGACTGTGTTCCCCATCCTAAACCTGTACATTCATTATTGGGGCAACAAAATCTTAACAAAGTGACAAATAACGACAAACTAGAATATAAGACAGACATAATGAGGTCTCCGTGATAGCAGGACTGTTGCTCTACCACGACGGCTCTACATGAAGCCCAGGCTCCAGGATGTTCTCCGGGTGGGACATGAAGAAGTGTGTCTCGAGGACACCGCAGACTTATTTTCTTAAGTTTAGGCCACTTTCCTCCAAAAAATGTAAATAATAAAAAATAAAAAAAACACATCACCAGCTCGCCTCAGGATCGTCCGAGAACCGGACGCGTTTCAAAGTCTGTTTAACCGACAGTCCGATCATTAGTTGCCATTTCGTAAAATACAGCCATCCAGGGAAAAACCCAGGCGATGTTTTTGTGTATCGTCATGCCTGGAAAGTGATCCAGTGATGTGAAGGTCACAACAGACTGTCACTCATCTGATTAAAGAACAACCGAGATATTACCTTTAGGTTGGTTTGGATGAGCATCGTTTTCCCCGATTGACTACTTTAGGTTTTCAATGAATTCATCAAAACTAATTCCTTCTCTGGGCCCACTGTCACACTTCAATGGCACGTTTCTGCTTTCAAATGTCACGCAGCAAAAGAAAGTCTTCCATTAGAAAACATGCGTTTTTGTGACTTTTCATTTTTTGTCAGTGGTCATGATTATGAGCAAACCTTGACTAAGTGTTTCCAATACGAGAAATTGATGAAGTGCTTGACCCAATAGCATGTTGCAACAAAAAAGAGCGGGAGGGTCATATTGAACAATTAAGGCCTAAACGCACTGAAAGCACCTGACGGGCCCGTTTTCAAATACACCTTTTGTTGCAAATAGCAAAGGAATCAGATGAGGCTACATTATTAAACATATAGCATACATAAAAATATAAATAGCCTCAGCAATCAGCCATCTTAAGAAACACCACCAGATCGGTGGTGTGGGCATTTCATAATCGGATGCCTGCATCAATTGACGCTAGTCGTTTGGGCCTTTAGTTTACATTTGTCAGATACTCCAAGTTGATCCTGATATCCTGAGATGTCCGTTTTGTAATCTGATGACGCCTTTTTGGATGGAAAGGACCGAGCTCGACACCCACCTTCCGGAGAGCCTGGTTGGTCGTGAGGCCCCAGCCGCGGACGTCTGTCTTCGCCACCTCCGTCTCCGCATACAGCCGCTTGGAGAAACACTGGTTCTCACAGCTGTACCTGACCACAGCAACACAAATTTAAAAAAAAGGCAAGTTAAGTACTAAAGAAAGCTGTCTCCCTGGTTTTAAAGTTTCAGAGGAGAGCTAAATAACAGGCATGGGCTCAGACCTGTGGGTGACACTCGCACTGCAACATGCGGTTGAGACACTGAGAGTGGCGGCTGCAGGGGTGCTGGTCTGTTGGTCTGCAGTTGCATTGTGGGATTTCCGACAAGCTACGTGCACCTGAACTTTCCCCACAGGTTTGTTGGACTGATACAAGAAGACGCCAAAAGTAAAAACACAGAATTTATACAATTTTGGGGTTATTTGTGTGAAGTGGGGATACTTAAAATGACATCACCTTGATGAACTTGTAGGGCAAAAAAAAGGGAAAAAGATGAGAATCACACCCGATTTGTCTTTTTGTCTCAAAAATGGGGGATAAATTACCTTTCTTGAACGTTTTGTTGATGTTGATCTGACCCGTGACAAAGTTCTTGTCGTTCTCCACGTACGGGACGACGCGGCCCTGGTTGATCCAGTAGTAGTCCTGGGATCCAAAGAAGAAGACGGGGAAGTCGCCGACGTCATGGCGGAGGCTCTGAATGTTGGACGGCGCCAGGCGAGGGTTGCAGATCTCAGGGGGCCGCCACCTGCGAGGGGAGCGGGACGGGGACGAAGAAGAGTGTAGAAAAAAGAAACCGTACCATAAACCCCACAGCAGTCCTACGACCGGTGCTCGGTGACGTACCTGTAGTTGCCCAGTTTGGTTTCTTCCCCGCCCGGCAGTCGCTGCAGGACCACGGCCCCGCCGGCATCTCCATCTCCAGACACTCCGGTGTGTGTGTGTGTGTGTGTGTGTGTGTGTGTGTGTGTGTGTGTGTGTGTGTGTGTGTGTGTTTCAGCAGAATTGAGTTTTGTCTGAGAATATCAGGCAACCGGCCGTAACCGGCCTCACCCCGCCCCTCTTCGCTTGCCGCTACTGAGGGAATCCTTTTTCTTTCCATTAAAATATGCTTAAATTCAGCGGGAAAGCAAGAAAACAATATCACAAACACACGATTATAAGCATATTTGTAATACGTCAAACACAAACATAATCAGGGAGGAGATACGTTTCTGATCAAACGTAATTGAGATAATTGAGAATGCGCTTTAGTTCTGGGGGAATGTAATTTTTAGGAGGCAGGGTTGCACACACACACAGCATTAACATTACATATTACCTCATGGTTATTAAATCATAATACACAAATGCAAAATCAACTCTTAGGTTTTACTCTTTTTTTTTTATATACGCTCTGTGCTCCTTGGCCTGATCTCATAGTCCAGTATATGCCATTCACATCTGTAAAAACCTGCATATAATCTTTGCACAACTAGTCTGAATGATGTTTGATGCTTTTTTGTAGAAAGTCTCTTAACTAATAAATGTTATTTAGTTTAGTAGTAGAACATCTACTACATTTTCTTATCCTCTGCAACCGCAGAAAAAAAGGTGTTAACCCTAAAAAGTGTTAACCCTAAAATTGAATGATTTAGATTGTATTAAGATCTTTGAACCCACAATGCAATTCATACAAGGACACACACACACACACTCAACACTCTGAAAAAGTCCAAGTTTAATCATAATTTCAAGCATACAAATGCATTTTTTTTTGTGGGACAATCCTCCCAATAACAAACAAACATGAAGATCATCAAAAGAGCATGAAAATAAAACACACTGACAAGAAACAAAGTACATGATGGTCAGACAGCTGCAGTCAAACCAATCCTGTTGCTCGGAGCTAATTTCGGTAGACTGTTGACTCCTCCTCACCCTGAAGTAAAACAAACACACGAGATGCACATTTCACAATAATATTTGTTTGGCAGCTTTCTGACTTTCCCTGAGGGAAACTGATGGAATTGGATGCAAACAAAACCCCAGTAGTTTGTGAATGTGGCCTCTGGAGAACAGCAACAGAACCCTTGCATCAAGACTGAGCTATAATGATGAGAACCAGGCACGTGCACAGACATCAATTGTAATACGTCAAACACAAACATGATCAGGGAGGAAGATACGTTTCTGATCAAACGTAATTGAGAATGCGTTTAGTTCTGGGGGAACGTAAGTTTTAGGAGACAGGGTTGCACACATGTGTTTTGATATTTGACGGGCATTTATTCGAGTTCTTGTGAGAATTTCTCCCCGACTTCTCTGACCCGCAGCATCAGACAAACAGGTAATGACGTTGTTTGGTGATAAATTAACCACAACATTAGCGCCGCTGACATTACGTCGCAACTGGTCCGACGTTTCCTAAAAAAATAAACAAACAAAAAACTCACGAAATCCTTGATTTCAAAGCCTTGTCCAGCTGTTCACTGACGTTTGTCATGTTTAATGCCGTTTGCGGACCCGTTCTTTCACGGGCCTTTGCATGGGCAAAAAAAAACAAACCCTGTGCTTTTATTTTGAAGGGAATTTTTAATTCAGCAGAGTGCCGTTTATTCAATTCCTGTCATTCATATTCATGTAGTGTGCTGTAACTTCGTTACGTTGTTCATTCTGGTCACATGGCATCTATTGCTTCTGTCCATCCGGGGAGAGGGATCCTCCTCTTTTGCTCTCCTGAAGGTTTCTTCCTTTTTTTTTTACCTGTGACAGGGTTTTTACTATATTTATTTAGGGAGTTTTGCCTGATGTGAGGTCCCGGAACAGGGATGTGGGCAGGTAGAAAATCCACGGCCCGCCACTTTACAGTTACAACCGGCCCTTTGAGGGCGACCATGATGCTGATGTGACCCGGGTGAAAATGAGTTTGACTCCCATGCTTTAATTTATCCAGAGCAGAGTTTTGATAAGTTTGAAGTTAGAATATTTTTTGATTGCATTTGGTTATACGATATGGCCTTGTTTGGTCTGTTTTTGCCTGTTATTCATTTATTTATTCAATTTGATAATTTGAGTCAGTTTGTTAACAAAAATAAATATATAAGTTGAAAATATCCTACTGTGTTTTTTTTATGTATTCATTTATTATTATAATTTTTAATTTCATAAATAATTTTGCCGATGGGTGCCCCTTTTTTTGGTTTGAGCACCTGCCCCCCAAAATGTCTGTGCACGTGCCTGATAAGAACTACAAGGGGCAGGGGGTGGGCTGTGGGGACCATAGTGTCGAGCTTGTGAATCCCAAACATCTCTCTATGGGCGAGATATTTTGTAATATCAGCTCCACCGATGAGAACAGATTAGCTTAATGTTCAGAAATTTGTCCGTTCCACATATCAACATTTAGAAAAAATTCATAGAGCTGCAATTCAAGAACTGGCCAATACTCAACCTGGTATTGAATAAGTGCTTGTTTGTTCACGGATGCTTCATATTATAATGTTGTTGCAGTAAAGGTGGATCCTACTTCTGGGATGACGTGGAAGTTAAACAGACGAGTTAAGAAGGTCAATGTTTGAACATTCAGACCCACAGGCATGGCTGTGAAAGGTATTTAAACAGACCTTTAGACACTTGTGGTGAGTCCTCTTTGTCTCTTTGTGGGAGTTTTAAGAGAACAGAAAACAAACATTAGTCTGATCTGTGGATTAGAAAACTGGTAAAAGAACCTGCAGTTTATTGAGATATCCTCATGAATCAAAGGTGTGTCATTGATTAATAATGAGCACAGCTTCCTTTACACACCAGAATGGACAATCAGTGCTTTTGGCTGTTCATGTTTTGGTTCTAATTCAAAGTTATTTCAACAGCAGTAAACTAATAAAACAACTTAACTTGTATGAAATACAACAGCTGGGAACAGATGGGTACAAACCGCTGTGTGAAGGCCTTCTACAAGGAGGATTTTTTAACTTTTGGAGATGCAGAGGTGATAAAAACAAACACACACCAGACTACAGACCATACATTTGACCTCATCCTGTTCACACAGTCTCACCGCTTCACCAAAAGACGTGAGGAAGCTGTACTTATGGAAATGAGAAGTCCATTTACTCTCAAGTATAATCAGAAGTGTTTTGATGAAGCAGGTACAGCTATGGAGGGTAATTTACCCAGAGCAATAATTGAAAGGAAAATACATTCTTATAATTTTGGCAATTTGAAAAGTGAAATTGATTTATTGAATAATAAACAAGCATATTGTTAAATGTTCAAATTAAAAGCTTGAATTCAAACGTTGAAATTTAAATGTGAAACGGCAAATGAAAATGATATCAAAATAAATCTTTTGATTTCAGTACGCCTGTCGGAAATTCCCACATGGACATCTGGTATCAATCCATAACATTCAGGAGAAATTTGAGGTGCAATGTGCCATGTACAGGGTCCTGCCTGGAAAAGTTACATACTGGATCGAACTAAACCGGGTAAGAATTTAAATGTTCTGTTCAGTTTGTGCCTCTGATGTGTTTGTAATGAAATCACAGAGGAAGTCATGTGTTGTGGAATTATTTAGTTATGTTACGATACTAACTAATTGTCGACCAAAATAATTAACAAAAATAAATAACAAAAAGGTCCCTGAGCATAAAGATCCTCCTACTTATCTGTATACTACTTCCTGTGTACTTCTACCTCAGAGTAACATGTTGTAGTACTGTATTCACCTGGCTGACAAATGATACTTATTATATTGCAGATTCAGATTTGACAGATTAATAGTTGTTTTGCATGACTTATATCTTTCACTACACTGTTATAATTATTATACTGTTTCATCCATTTTAAAATAACTAACATACTAACTTACAACATTGATAACCAATATTCGCCACCCAAAATACCTCTGAAATGTAGTAAAAAGAACAATATTTATGTTTGATCTTTTTTTTTATTGCATGCTGTGAAATGCAAAGAAAACATAATGTAATAGTAACAGGATTGTGCTGTTACACTAATGAAGAAGTAATTATACTATTGAAAAATATTATTCTGGGTCACTTTGACTTTGAGTCCATGATTTAGGAGACAACTCCAATGCAAAGACATACGAGTCAACCTGGAGCGTCATAAACCAGCTGACCAGTGGATTGTTAATCTGATCATAACTATGGTGTGATCAAAATGTGTGAATGTTAGTACAGTAGTCATCCTCAGGTAATCCCCTGTGTGTGTTTTTTCATTTCAGAGATGGAACGGATTTGTTTGGACCGATGGGTCTAAAATCGAGAAACAATATTGGGCTAATAGCCAGTCCAAGAAGGGGATTTGCGTTGAGATTAACTATGAGAGTAAGCAAACTAAAGACTCAGGAGGAGAGGAGGTTATAACTTAATAGAGATGAATGTAGACTTCTGAACCTCAGACAAGAAAAGACACTACTATGACCCCTGGAGGACGATTATTAAAGTAGCTCAAGAAAACAGTCCAGATGAGTATGAAGGAAGGTGCTGCCTTTAAATTCAATTCAGTTTATTTTGTATAGCCCCAAATCCCCGTCAGAGGGCTTTACAATCTGTACACATACGACATCCCTGTCCCAGGACCTCACACCGAATCACGAAAAACTCCCCAAAAAAAAAACTTTCACAGGGGAAAAAAGGGAAGAAACCTTTAGGAGAGCAACAGAGGAGGATCCCTCTCCCCAGATGGACAGAAGCAATATGTCATGTGACCAGAATGAACAACGTAACAGAGTTACAGCACATTACATGAATATGACAGAAATTATTCATATAAGGAGTAGTAGGCATGGACCACGATCCAGATAACCACGATCCATGGAAACTTGGGGCGAGAAAGCACAGAGGCTAGAAGTAGAGTTAGTAATGTGCATTGAATCACATTCATTTGAATTAAATAATATTGCTCTTGTTATATATCATACATCCCATAATTCTTCATGTGACCCTGTGATGTATCACTGGAAGCAGACAACATGAAACAAAGTATTGAACAAGCTGAAGCATCGCTGCCAGATGTTTCCATGCCACAGATAAATCCCTTTTTAGGAGATGAGATAAATATAATATCGTGTTCACTACACACCAGAGTGAACTGAATTTACAGCAGAGCAATTCAGTTGAATTCCTTTTCATAATTTTCATAAAATGATGTACTTTATTAAGCTTTCATTAAATGCATTCCTTATTGTACTTGAAACAAGAGAACTTTTTTTTTTCTTAGATAAATTAATTTGTATAAGTCATTCAATTCAATTTGAAAACAATATATTCAGAATCCTGGGTTTCCTCAACATGAAGAGAGGGTTTAAGTGGAGGACGAGGCATATCAGGGAGCATGCATTAGTATAATGCAGTAAGTACAGACATTCACAGCAAGTTTACACTGTGCAAAGACAACACGACAATAAGACAATTAATTTCCACTAACACTGAACTCCCACTGAACCACATGTCTGTCCTGTTTTGTGTTTTCCAGACTGGGGACTTTGGAACGATGAGATGTGTGATAAGAAACACCCCTATGTGTGTCAAGTGGAACTCAAGTAGTAACTCCAGTTGTTCAGAGTGAACATGAAGAGCTGCAGTTGGACCAGTCTTCTTCAACTGTAACCACTTACAATATTTTACATGTATTGCAATAAATATTCAGCATCAGAAAGACGTGTTGATGGTTCCTGTATCTTCTCTGTTTGGGTTCAGCTGTATGACCGTTGACCGTAAACGTCCCTGTACATGTAGATCATGTACAGGGACGTTTATAATCCATTAATACAAATTTCCATAAATATTTAAAATGGATTATCAAGAATATGTTTTTATACAAGCTATAGTGAGGGATCGCTGTACAATATTAATCATCAATGTTGTTGTTTTTTGTATTGTGTTAGATGACAGCTCCCAGAAGGGAATGCTGCAGCAGTCACACAATGGTTAGTATATGAGCATGATATACTCATATTTTATGTAGAGCATGTTTTATGCATTGCTTCCATTGGTCAGTTTTGCGTTCTGGCTGTGATCTGTTTTCATAACATGATGGCTGGCTCAACAATTTAAATGAAAATCTAAATGAAGTATCTGTTTTACAAAAGCAATAATACATAAGAGGGTGTGATCAATTGGTATGTGATCACAGATGTGTCATGCTGCTGCATCATAGTCGTGATCAAATAGCAATTGATTGCTTGTGTATTATTGCTTAAAGGTACATTTTGTGAGATATATTAGTATAAATAAAGTACTCTGCGGCTCATGTTACCAAAGTCTTGGAAGAGTAAGAGTGAGCGGTATTTAGCTGTCCATTCATATTTACACCATCAAGCCCTCACAGCCGCTCACACTCAACCAGTTAGCAGCTGACGTCAGTGAGTCCCTGAGGGTTCAGGGTTTGAGGGTTTAGGGGACATTGGGATTGGGCCTAACAGCCTTGAGATGCACCCTTTGCCACTCTTTAATGCTGTCACAGGACTTCCTCCTTTGCTCCAGACAGGAGAATCATAATTCGTACGGCCACTAGAAGGCGCTGTCGCTTGAATGTTTAACAGATGTTGTTTTGGGGCCTTGCAAAAACGACTGATGCTCTCCTTTTGCGGGTAGGACAGTCATGACTTCAGCATGCTGAACTCTTTGGCCTCTGCTCTATTTTTTATAACAGAGCTGCAATGATAGTCAATCAACATTTTCAATGAAAAAATGTAAACCTTCAGCTTCTCAAATGTGAAAAGGTGCTGCTCTTCCTCGTCTTTACAATAAAACAAAGTTAATATTATTTTAGGTTTTTTTGGACTGCTGGTCTGACAAAACTAAACATTTGATGACATCACCTTGGGCTCCAGGGAATTGTGCATACTTTGTTCTGAAGAAGACAATAAGCTGTAGATTCATCGACTGTGAGGGCACTGTTCTTCTCGTTAATGGGAAATGTCTTCTCTCAGGTGTGAGCCTCATTTTTCGCCAGTATTTACTTATCTCGTTATCACAATAACCATTAAATATCCATTCAGTATCATCCACGGCCCTGTGCTGTATGTTTTTACAGAGCAGACTGAAATCTTTAAAGTCAAAAGACATGGCCATACAGTATTGAATACATGCCGTATACAAGACATGCAACATGTTTAGCGAGCTAAACATGCGTCGGTACCTTGATGTTGGGTCGGGCTCCCTGCAGAATCACCAGTATACTTCGTCCCAGTAACCTCCCACCAGCAGCAGACTGGTGTTGCGATTCTGAGATCGGATGTGTGCCAATAACAGCACCGCCTCTTTTTCTCTCTCACCTCCTTCTCCTCTGCCTCTGCAGTTCTTCGTCACTTCCACAAGCTGCTATTTATTTATTTGTTTAACACAGATCAAATGATTACTTGTGGAGCATTCCTTTAATGTAAAAAAAAAAAACCTTGTCGCCGTTCGATTTAGTCAGTGAGCTCTTTTACCTGCAGCCACTCCCCTAGCTGATGGACCATCGGTTCTGGAGGTCAAGCTGCAACTTGACCTTCACTATATCCTCGTCCGACCAGCTCGACCTGCTGCTAAGTGGGGCGGTCCGTGCGGTGCCGCTGCCTGAGCAGTCATCTCTTGGATGGGATCAACGGCCGACCACCAAAGGGAAGCAGACACGAGGAGACCGACTGACTGAATCCTCGTTGTCCTACTGGCAGTTGGCGTTGGTGCAACATGTCACGAGATTACACACGAATCCCGGGATCACACATAACATTAAAAACGCCTTGGAGTAATGGCGACTGTTTGTTTTGACCAACAATGGCGGCTCTGGAATATGTTCGCGTGGAGGCTGCTATTGCACCATTTATATCAGAACTGGAGAGTATGAATTCATTGGAAGAAGACCAAAGAACGACACTGAATTATTTTACTCGATGGAAAAGATGCTTTTGCGACCCGCAGTTTGGTTCATTTAATCACCTGAAAGATATTTATTTTATAAGCGGTTGCCCAACGTGTTTTCACCGACGGCTTTAGGTGGATCTGTGCAACGGCTTATGTTACTTTGAGCTGACAGGTTGTGCAAAAAATACCCTGGACTGATTGGACCACATGACCTCTTTTGATCTGGAGCCAAAATCTGTTCAAAAACAACTTATTAAGCATGTATTCATTAAGTGTAAAACATATAAATGACAAGCACAACCTGACAACCCAGTTTTGTGTTGGTGTATAACCGATAAGTAAATTGCTAATCACTGATAAAAGCCACAACTTAATAAACTCGTGATAATCATCATAATCAGTGCCCTTTTCTAGAAAGTGGTGTCATCACATTTCACTCTCCTTTGTTTTCTTCTTCTCAAAAGCTTTTGGTTTGTCTCTGAGACGACATGGCAAGTTTTAAACCCCACCGGCCCAGGAACAGCGACACCCACCAGGAAGTGCCGGGTGTAGTAACGTGAGAGGCCACTGTAAAGTTCATCATCCAGTATGTCCCCAAAACAAAAAGTACTAAAGCATCAAGTCAAATATCCTGGAAAAAGTCCCCCTTTTCTGAAGTTTGGTGAACAATGGAAACGCGTTTCTGTCCAGAGTACCTCGTTGATGGGAGAAGGACCGCTTTCTATGAATCTCAGAGGATGCTGCGGTCTGCAGCCTGTGTTCGTCTCGCAGATCTGATCATAGGAAATGGAAACGGCTTCATGCAACGCGCGTCGGCCGACCTGAACTCTCAGCAACAGTCTCGGCTGCATGGAGTTTGAGTTATAGGAGGATGCACAGATCGCGTTGCTCCTCCTCGACAGACTTTTTTGATTCGAAGAGTAAAAAAAAAAAAAAAACAGACTTCAACCGGAAACCAAACTTTTTTTTTTTTCAAACTTTTTTTTTTTTTCTTCCTCTAAAGCAAAAGAGGAAAAAAAAGAAGAGAGAGACCCTTGGTGTCATAGACTGCACGGTTCCTTGTTTTCTTCACTTTTTACGCCCGCTGTTGGAAATGTGTCAGCTGCCGACCGACGGGGGAGAAGCACACAGTTTCTGGAGAGGATAAAGCCGACCGTCGAGGTTTTTTTTTTAGGGCTAGTCAACGCTCACATAACGGATTTTGGTCCTTTTATCATGGAAGATGTGAGTAGTCACTCCAGTCCGCCCGTGTGTGCCGCTTCAGCCTTTTGGATGCACGTCATGCACGTCTTTGCAACGTCGGGCTGCAGTTGCTGAGACTTTTGTAGTGAAAGTGAACGCTGAAGTGTGCATTGACTGCGGGACGGTACACACTAGTCACTTCACAAGGGCGCGACCGAGTCATTACACACAGTTAGGGCCCGAGACTAGGTGGCTATTTCCGTGTTATATACATGTAATAGTGATTAGAGAAAGATGTTGGGCTCAGATATTCTCAGCAGGTACACAAACTGTCCGCTGCCTGTCAACTAAAGTCCACATTATTTGGCACGAGAGCACCTGCCCACCTGTCAATCTGTTTCATCAACGTGTTGGTGGTCATCAGAGCGCATTGGAGGCTCGAGCGACGCCGCCTGTACGGATGTTGCAGTTTAAAGCAGCGCAACCTGTGGGAGTCAACACAGGGACTTAAACGCAGAAAAACGGACCTCGCCTGAGTCATATGTGTCTGTCGGTACATTCGGCTTTGTTAAAATCTCCATTTAGTGAGTACGTGCATTGCATTAGAGCATTTCGTGTTAGGCTACACGCGCTCCATAACGGTGCATTTGGGCATTTATGCAAGGCGGCACATCTAAAGGCTGTTGTTTCACACATGCAATACACACGGCTGATTGTAGCTTTGCCGAATCTGCTATGATAGGCGTATATGTCAGTAAAAGTGTTAACATATGCTTAATAACCTCTCCTGCTTTCATCATTTCAGAGTACGTTGCGATGTGCCACATTTATGAAGGACGCTTGGCTTGTCGTTGTCAAACTCTCCTCACAAGACGGATTGTAACGAGACTTTTGCTGTTTTGATTTGTGTCATCCGAGTACAAGAAATAATGCATTTGATCCTGAAACATATCCTCCATGCTTCAGACACAACCTACTTTAATGCAGCTATTAATCGACTGCACGCCTCGGTGCACTTTGAGGAAGCCAACTTAAAAAAGGGAAGTCAAGTATAGAGACGTACTCTGTACCTCCAGTATGCAGGGAACCTGTTGCACACATTATCCTGCACGCTGTTGTAACGTTGATCAAACACTCTCACACAAAGCTGTGTACGCTTCACAGTCCACAATCTTTCTTTTCAAGATCTTCGGCTGCAAATAGAGCGCATGCTTAGATACTTTCTACCAGGAACACACATTAAGACATGCACCAGTTCATTTGATTTGAAGGCTCTTCCATCAGGAACAACAGACTGTGAAGTCGCTGTCATGGTGGTGAGGTGTGACTGATGGTTGCATCTTTCATGAAGTTTGACTTCGCATGTGTTGTGTGGAGGGCATCGGGTCAGAATTGAAGTAGATCACCTGTCAGCCCTCAGATCACATGAACACTTTTTGTGTATAAATTGTGAACATTATGGCATTGTAATGTAAACACATCAGCAATCTGAAAGGTGGGACCTCCTTTTGATTTACATTAAAATCAGAAGCGAAATAGCTTCGTCAGAAAAAAAAGTTACTCACAGTTACTTTGCACACAAAGGAATGACATTATGAAAAACGTTAGTGCGTTATACGGCAAAATTTGTGATATTTGAATACAATATTTATTCATTTACTTAAATCCTTCGCCGAATCAATATATGGACATTTTGTGGTGTGAGAATATGATGTCCAGTGTGGCTGGGGATTCCCAAAGTGTAGATGCGCGAGGTCTAATAAGACTTAGACTGCCTGAAAAGGATCCAGAAGAACATGTAAGTTGTGTCAGCATTCAACACTGCTGATGGGAGTCTGAGGCTCGATGCATCGTGCTGTAGTCGGCCTTTCACACTGACGTTAAAATGCAATTTTGCGAACATCTTTTGTCAAAATTGGTTAAAAAAAACGAAGAAATGTGGGTTCCAGCTGAGGAAATTAGATTGGTGCAAAGATTGTGAGAGTGCACACAGGTAGTTTGTAGACAGTGTTCAGGAATGACGCGTCTGAAATCGATTACGGCCAGCGGCTTGTTGAAAGAAGCCTGTTTCCGTGTTTGCAGGTCATACAGACGTGTGACCTGCTCCAGTCTGAAGTGGACCACGGCGTGTCATAAAGGTGTAAAAAAAAACATGTTAGACCTCTTGTGAAAAACATATATAGCTTATATTGTTCTACATTGTTGTTTGGATCTTGTACTCTAATATCTAAAGCTGAACTGAACGTTCTTGGAGTTTATGACTGGAAAGATTGTCAGTACGAACAACACCCACTACTTGGCCGGCTTCCCCACTGACAGCTGTTGGGCTCTTTCTCTGCTTCTTTAGATTTTGTATTCGTCATTTCCCGTTTTCCTCCTCTCTACTTCACATTCTTCCTTATCTTCTTTATCTTTCACCCCTCCAAAAAGCTGCTGTGGCCCTTCCATGATGATCTTTTTGTCTCAGCTCCATGAGTCATTCATTTATCCCCATCCCACTGACCCAGAGTGCATGGTGTGACGTGTCTGCCCGACCCATTCAGCAAAGAGGAAACAGACCGCCACATTATGTGTCAGGCAGAAAACAATTAACCCTCTCTCATCATCGTCCTGCTATCCAGGCGTCTGCTGCACAATGGATGTGTGTGTGTGTGTGTGTGTGTGTGTGTGTGTGTGTGTGTGTGTGTGTGTGTGCTCATCGTTTCACTGGGGCGCTGCTGACAATTTCTGGGAAAGTGCCTTTATGAAAAGAGAAAGTCCTCAATAGTGAATGCATATGTGTGTTGCCAAATTGACAAAAACAAGTCCTCAAAAGACGGAAAGATGAGGGAAATGTTCCTTTGGGAGACATTTCTCTTCCTCATTGCACAAGGAGTTACGGCTCTGGTAGCGGCAGCAACCCGTCAATCACCTTTTAGCCCCGGCCTTTATGGTCTGTTTGACTCTAAATGGAGCATCATTTTCTAAATTAACATCATGCTGTATTGAAGAAGACTTGAAACTAGAGGATAAGACATGAACTCGTGTCTCGGCAGGTTTCTGTCCATCTGCGTCCTACATCTAAAACTGATTTCAGTGTTCTGGGAGTAGAAGTCCTGCTCTTCTCTCCACATAGACAATGTCAGGTGAAAGTTTTAGCTTTTTCCCAGCTGGGATGGGCATGAAATTCAGATTGAAACATTCAGTCTCGGTTTAGTTTAGTTTATTGTGTGCTAGGATTAGAAAGACTATTTTTCTTCTCCCTGGCCAAGGTGTTATAAGAAAGCTGTGTGCACAACTACGACTTCCTTTCAGTAAGAAGCATCTATTATCACGGAGCTCAAAATGATGTGCACCGAAGAGCAGATGTTAAAGATTGTGCTGTTGTGCAGATGTTAAAGATCCTTCTGCCATCACAATGGCTGCAACTGACTAGTCTTTTCACTATTGAGCAATCCATCAGTTTGTTTCTTGATTAGTAAATTGATAAATCCTCTTTCAAATGTGACGAAGTCGTGGAGAAACGCCCATCACTCCTTCGTAGAGCCCAAAGTGAGGGTGTCATGCAACGACAAAACGTTTTTAGATTCGCTATCAGCTGCGATTGGAAACTTTACACCATGTTGGAGCTTCTGTGTGGATGGATGAGCGCAGTCAGAGCATTGTGGAGGAATTGGCCGTTTTTTGGAAAATGGTTATAAATACAGTTACATTTGGCAAATTAGGCTCCGTTGTTTGAGGAAGCTGTCCAAGAATTCTGTTGGGAGAACTTAACAAACGCATGGTTTTTACCAGAATGAGCAACAGGATAAAGCAGTTCTTTTGAAGTTTGAACACAACGATATGATTAAATAGTTTAACTGAGAGTGAACTGCCGCTGTGCTTATCAGAGGGAAAAAGAATAAGTGATTAATCAATAGTCAAAATAATATTTAATTGTGTCCCTAATGGAAACTATCATTTGTTTTTGCGGATATGAGGGATTTCTTAACGTCATCATTTTCACATTGTTTGCATGTGTCCCGTCAGAATGAAGGTTCTTGTGAAGCCATTAGTGTTCAGAGGTTATGTTGTGAGACTGCATGGTGATAAGAATAACGTGCTACATGTGCATAAATGTTCACACTTGGCCTTGACTGCATTATAAAAATAGATATCCTTCCTGCCTCAGTCATCAATCTGTGAAAACATTCTTGCAGATGATGTTACTGATTGGACCCATAATGTAAAACACATTGCCCTTTTTTTTTAGTTCAAGATGAGCCCAAGGGTTGTAGTCTGGTTAGTATAAGTGAGTAAATTCAGGACCATTTGGGATTTTGTTAAAAAAATACGAGTAGAAAGTTCATCCAGTCGCCTTCATAAGCGAAAGGAAGCATCTCGGTGCTTTTTTAATGGTTATTCATGAGGATTTCCATACTGACGGTATGTGACAGTGACATAAACAACAGAACTTGTATTTCAGTCGGTGCGTTTATCGTAGTTTCAGCGAACACATCAGAGCTTTTGGAACCACCTGTGGTCTGTGGTGTGATATGTAGAACAGAGGTCGTATTGTCGCAGCTTTACACATCTAAGTAAGCAGGAGAGGTCTGATAGGAAGCATGTTAGAATGCACCCTTTGTGCACAGCGATTTGCTCGAATCCCAATGAAACACTGAGCAACCAGTGCGTCCTTACTGTAGGGTGTGGACAGTACGATCAACCCAGCAGTTGCACGTGGAAACACTCCCGTCATTTATTGCAATGCACTTGGCTGGAACAACACTGGCAGCAGGAAGTGTATCTTCACAGTGGAGTCGCGCCTTTTTTTTTAATCTGACCAATTCAAAGTCACAAATTCTGAATCAGAACTTGATTTTTTTTTGTTTTTTTGTTTTTACAGCCTGTCTCTTTGTGCAGCTTTTGTCGGGGCAGAAGTGGTGACCTCACCCAGTTGTGTTTCATTTAAGCCTAATAAGGGGTTAACCATCCCAGCATAACAATGAATTGGTCCAGCCCCACTGTCTTCCCCACAAGCCCGAGTTGTCAGGGGCTAGCGGGGGTAAAGTGTGAGCTCCAGTGAGGCTCGTGGTGACTTCATGCTGGGCCGGTCAGCGTTAAAACCAATGAGTGCCAGATGCTTCCAGACCTAAAACTTCATCTGAAACACATGTCTGCTGAGGTGTGTCTCTTCCACGAAAAACCCTGCTCTCTCTCTTCCTCTTTTGAGACCCACGCTCATACCTCAGCTTTAGCGCGTTGTAACTTCATAACTTCTGCGTGTTATTTTTAATCTGCACAATGCCAGATGTCGGTGTTGACCACAGCGCAGTCGGGGCGGCTAATAGATCGCACAAACGTGTGTGTGTGTGGGCAGTTTTGTTTTTAGGTCAAAGTCTTGGTTAGGTGCTGTGTTTCAGATCAGAACAGACTTCCTGTGTTAGTCCAAAACTGGAGACCCTGAACCTACGATGTGTTGCATCGCAGCGCGGAGCTATACTAGTCAGCTGAGGCCTGAGTAATGGAAACCCTCCTGCTGCTCTGATGCAAAGGGTTTGAAGTGTTCCATCTTGCCCCGTTGTTGCTTTGTTCACCCGCATCAGAGGCATGCCACCCTGAGCCCCCCTCTGGACTGCACAGCGAGGCCGCTTTGTCGTCTTTACGCGGCGAAGCGTTTCCTCATCGCACCCTCTGCTCTATTTTTAAGTGGTTCTGCAAAGTATTTTTTTTTTCTTCTTCACTTTTTTGGCCCTTCTGGCTCTCAGTCTTTGCGTCATGCCTGGCGTTCCTTTCCTCTTCAGCAGCTGCACTGCCGTTTACCAAGCCAGAGACACACACACTCGCAGTTACAGTGAAAGTGGAAAAACAGTTTGATGACCTTCCACCTAATCCCCCTCTTCCCACCACCACCACCACTGAAAAAAGAATAGATATCCGGCGCAAGTTCCTCCAACAGAAACAAAGGCTGTGAATTTTCGCAGACACCTGCATGAGGAGCATCTGGGTTATCAAGGCGCTCTTCCACGAGTCTGTATGGAGACACGAGTCCATATTTTATGAGTGTTGGCAGCCACAGTGCAGTCTGCTTGGATTCACCAGCAGCTACAATAGATTACAATGGTGGCTAAATTGAACTGGGAATATTATCAACATTCTATTCAGATAAATATGATTTTTTGCACCTTACTTCATACCCAAAACACACTGCTATTGTTTTGCATGTGTGCAGCGTGCACTGGTTGAATACAGCCGCACTCTGTGCCACTTTCATTATGAATGTAAAGTGTTTCAGGTCCCTTATAATCTGCCCACAGTTTCATTATCAGTCGCGCTAGTGAGTGTGTTTTGTGCCGCCTCCACATCTGCTGCTGACGTGCTCTTCGTTTTTTAACGACCTGAGACTGCTTTGTAAACAGATGAGACACTGCCATCCGTGGGCCCATAGCGATGGGACAACGCACAAGGTGGACACCGTCCCAAAGAGGCGAGGTGTGTCCGAGGCGCTGCGTGCTTTTCGTGAGGGCAGAAATGAAAAAGCCTGATAAGAAGTGAGAGCTGCTGCTCTTCACAGGCCTCAGTGTTCTCTAATGCGAAACTAGTTTTGCAATGACACCACATTGTACAGAACTGGGTGATCACACAGACACATTTCCTCTTAGACTTAAATGGAAACCACCATGTCTTAGACCAAGGAGTGGGAGTTCAGAGGAGCATATTATTTGGAAATAATACGGAAATCACATGAGTGTCCAAACAGGAAGAAGTCATGATATAATATAAGCTGGTGAGTAATTTAGAGTACTGACTGTGTCGTACACACTCACTGCTGGAGCATGAAGTGAAAACACACCAAACACACCGGTGGCGTAAAACATCCAATGTTGATGAACTGGAAATTTGGATGAACAAAATCAACAACTTTAGGAGGCAATTTGAGTTCATACTGTGCTCAGGTGATGCATATTCCCAAATGCATGTTGGGGGGTCAATGTGGGGCCCAAAAGAAAATGTTTGCCCTGAAGCTCTCCAACAGGTTTGGCTCAGCCAGTCGGACCTTCAGTTAGCTCGCCCTGTCACATTCGTCTAAATCTATGAGATAACCACGTTTCTCATTCTCTTTAATACAATAGATGGAAATGAAAAAAAGCTGGGGGGAAAATGACCCTTAATAAATGTTAAATTATTCAATAAAATGTCATTAAAAAAACGTTTTATTTACTTATTCAAACTAAACTACTTTTTTTTTTAGTTCCTAGGTGATATTTATGTCTTTGATATTGAATAAAATTGCATTCCATACTTTTCTAGTACAGATGTTCTGTGTAATGCCATCAGTAGAAAGGACAAATGGAAAGTGATAATGCCGGAGAGTCTGCTCGCTGCTCGCACTGTGCCGTTTGTTCTGAGTGTGATTTCCTTCCTCTTAGAAATAACATTTCTCTTTTTTTTTTTTACAATCAACACTTGCAGGGTGCAAAAGAGGACCCAGCCCAGAGTAAAGAGCCGAAGTTCCTGGGTAAGGCTGGCTGGGTGAAGAAGGCCCCCGGCAGGCTGTTGGCGAGCTACAAGGACCGCTTCGTCCATGTGGAGAAGACTGAGATTGTGGTGTATGAAAATGAGGTACGCTGCCATCTCTGCTGCAAGTTTCTTCTCCCTACTCTTGCAGCACTTTCACCAAAACGCACCAATATTTCTGAACTGAATCATGTAACGTCATACTCTATCCTACTGCCATTAAATCACAGCTCCCAGTCACACAACAGTCCTCTTCTTCCCGTCATTGGTAATAACACATTTGCCGAACATCTCGTGTTGCAGAACCTGCAGAACTGCTTAGAGAGGCTGGACCTGGAAAACTATGAGAAATGTCTCGAGTTAAAGAGCCCCTTCAAGAAGAAGCACAGACTGATACTGATTCGATCACCCAAGCCTGGAAACAAGGTGAGCTGGGAGATACTTCGGGTGTGAATGCCATGGTAAGAGATTTAGAAAAAAAGAGATCCAGCTGTCTGGTTCAAAGGAATACTTCACTCACGAAATGAATCTTGCATGCCTTCACGGTGAACAGAGAATCATAAAATAGACATCCTAATGATATGAAGTAAATGTAGGCCAGGTTTATTATTAAGAATTTCAACAGCTAAAAAGGGGAAATTAATCTATATAGATATGTTGTAATCAGTCATGAATCATTTGATACTTTACTCCTACTACAGGCTAAATGAGTGAGTGATTCATCACAAAGCTGCGCAAAGTGTTCTCAATTCAGAAATGCACCTTTATCACTGTTCTTTTTTTAATCATTTAAAAAGCACTAAACTATGTTTTTTTGTAGTGTTACTCCAACGCAACAAGCTAACTGGCTTTTTTTCCAGCAGGGTCGTCGTGTTTTCCGTCGTTGTTTTTCAGCAAGAGACTCTTTCCATAATATTGTCAGACACATATTCTGACAAGCAGTGTGACGGGGGCAAAACCAAGCACGTGTAGTGGACGTACATTGGTCAGTTTGACACAAAAACATGGCAAATTAGGGTCCAGGTTGAAAAATACCAAAGTCACCCTTTATGTAACTATCCATGAAATCACAAAATGAGTTGAGTTCAGCCCGGAAGCTTCTTTTTGTATCTCTCTCTTCATTATTTCCTGTAGTCCATAAAATTGCAACAAAAAAAAAAGAATCCTATAGTAATAAATTCACCATTACAAAATGTAACGTACAAGTAATGAGTGAAAACTTTTACAACTCCACAACTTGAACAGTTGCCCTCACTGCGAGGTGCTGCATTGTGGACAGCTCATTTGTGTGTGTGTGTGTGTGTGTGTGTGTTTGAGAGAGAGAGAGAGAGAGAGAGAGAGAGAGAGAGAGAGAGAGAGAGAGAGAGAGGTTTACATTTACTTCACGAACACACAGTATGGCTCTCTTGTGCATGTGTGTCACTTCCCCCCCCAGTCCGTACGCAGTGACCCGGCTGAGCCGTGACTCAGTGTGAACAGAGCCATACTGCTGAATTTACTCTCACTCTCTTTGACACACCACCAATGTCTGGCTGTGGCTCTACAACCTGTAATGGGTTTTGTGTTGCTTGTAGTAGAATGATTTAAGTCTCATGTGATGATAAAAAAATAAGATTCCAATAACCCCGATATACAAGAAATGAAAGACAACCAGTGGAGTTTTTGAGATACTACTTCTTGTTTTCTTCCCAGCCGTATTATCGCTAAGACTAAACCATTGGTTTTGGTGTGCATTGTCACTACAATTTTCTGAATATAGGGAAGTAAAGGAAAAAAGGGAAACGTCGTTACAAAAGATTGTTTTGAGAGTTGAAATCATTCCACATTTTACAACAACACCCTATTTGTTAAACTCAGAGTTCCTGAATTCGTGGGTAGTTTGTAGTCTATTGGGGTCGTTGAAGTGAATGAAGTGAGAGGACCGGCTTGTGAACAGCTACTTGGCTGCCACTTGCTTTCTCCGGGGTAACCCTCCTCAACCCTGGCTCTAACTGGCTGAATGCTGCCAAACATATTTTTCTTAAAGCAGCGCAGCAAGCGGTGCGTCTCACAACCAGCGTTAGTTTTACCTTTGATCATCAACCTTATTTTGGAATGACAATTGTGTGTAGGTGACACGGGTCATGTCTCCGCTTTATGTGACTGACAGGTCCATGATGTGAAGTTCCAAGCTCAGACGGCCGAGGAGAAGGAGGCCTGGATTAAAGCGCTGCTTGATGGCATCAATCGAGCAAAGAACAAAGTCTTCGATGAGGTGAGCATCTCTTGATGTCAGTCAATGACGTCCTCGCTGAGTTTTGATGCACGCTGAGCTCATGAAGTGGGAATGCAAATCAATAAGCGTCATGTTTTCACAGGTGATGGTTGATGAAAGCATTAACTTAGAGCATGTTACTCGAACGAGGCCCAAAGGGAACCGGAACCGGCGGCCACCGACCAGGATACACATGAAAGAGGTTTGTGTGTGTGTGTGTGTGTGTGTGTGTGTGTGTGTGTGTGTGTGGGCACTATGTGGTTAGTGCTGGTGCTACAGTGAATAAGTCTAGATTTGAATGTCAACTCTGCGTTGAGCTTCTTGTTCTTCTCATGTTTGGGTTTCTTGTTGGTTCACACACTCAGGAGGTGTGAATGTGTGTAAGTAGGTCTGGATCAGAGCGTCATCGAAACTAAATTGTTCCTGTTGATATCACCACATCCCTTGTTAAGTAGAATTTAAGCTCAAGACTCCTTTAATCCTAATATCGATTACAGTGATTGTTGCATATTAAGTATATTTAAAATACAATGTGTATTATTACTAAATATAAATTAAGTATATGTTACGACCGTTTAGGAAAAAGACCTTCTGTCCTTATCTGCTTTCATTTTACTTTGCTTTTGATACTGTTTGCTGTTAATTCAAACACCACACTTGTTTACCAGTTGTCTTACATACACATTATTTCCATTGCTTTTTAACAGAAAAAGTGTTGTTAATAACTAATTAAATCACTTTTTGAGCGGTTATAATCACCTCCATTTCAATATGAAATATCTGTGATCTCTGAGTTTCAATGACAGCATCCTAACACAAAAACAAAAAACAAAGACGTAGAGGTAAATTTGTGAATGAAAATATTATTCTGGTTAAAAAAAGAAGACTGGTGAATATGACATGACACCCCTGGCCATTTTCACCTCTTTTTTTTTTATTAGCAACCAGCACTTATGTTTTCCATCCAGCTTTTATTTGAAAATGTATGATATATTGGCTTTGAATTGAATTAAATGCCTCTGATATCTGGGTGGTATCTTTTTTTTGCCCTCCAGGTAGCCGATGTGTCTTCTAATGGCATCCTGCGTTTGGATCTCGATCTTGAGAATGCCATAATGCCTAATGGGACCCATCGTGCCAGTGTCGATGGCACTGAAGCCCCCAAAGAGGCGATCAAAGCCCCAACTCCTCCGTCCAATGCCAGTGAATCTGCAGAGAAACAGACTGCTGGGGAGGAGGCTCCGACTGAGCCAGAGGTCAGTCCCCAGAAAAAGGTCATCAAACCTCCCATGCCCCCTACCAAAGAGGCGAAATATTGTTCAATACCTGAGGATGAACCTGACAAGGATGATGGCCCAGAGAAAAAGGTGTGTATAGGGCTATATAACCCATATCATACAAAGCAGAAATATCTGTCGTTCAGTTTGCATAAAATGGTCTCTAAAATAATATTGATTGTGTTTAAGGTCCTTAAGCCGCCAATGCCGCCATCTAAAGAAGCCAAGCCCTGTGCTTCACATGTTGAGGACGCCACAGAAGAGGTCAAAGCTGAGAAGGTGTCTGAAAAGAGTCCCGATGCCAAGAAAAAGACGGGTCCACCGCCAACCCCTCCCAACAAACCCAGATCCAGCGACTCCTTGAGCAACCTTGCAGAGGCCTCACAGTGCAGGCCAAACTCCCACCCTCCAACCCCTCCAACCCCTCCATCCAAAGAGAAGAAACCCTCCAATCCTGCCGTGGAGCCAGACCAAGGGGTTCGAGGCACAGCTGACGAGAATATGGAGAAGGAAGAAGGCGATGAGGAGGAGGAGGAGGAGGAGGAGGAGGAGGAGGCAGAAACAGCTGTGGAAACAGATGAAGCAGACCAGTCGATATCTAAAGAAGTCTCGCCTAGTGTCGGAGATGATGAACCTGAGAGTCCCGGAGCAGAAGGACAGGTTTCTGAAGAGGAATCAGAGGAGACTATGAGTAGTGACGAAAGCAAAGCATCCGACAATGAGTCGCAAATACCCACAAAGACCCTCGGGAAGAGCAGTCCTCTTCTGCTCCACAAGAAAAAGCCTGAGAAACCCGTTCAGCCCGACGCACAACACACAGGCGATAATGCAAGTATGACGCAGATTAATGAGGGACAGGACCCTACTGCGTTACTGCCAACAGGCTCAGATACCTCCGCCTGTTCTCCTCGAGCAGAAGAGGAACTAGCCAAGAGCGAAGTCCCCTCGGTACTCGTCTCTTTGAGCGACTCGGTCAGCGACAGCCTCAGCCTGAGTCCGCTGCTCTGTCACTTGCCCGTGGAGAAGAAAAAGAAGACGGAGGAGAAATCAGTAGACAGCGGTCAGCACTCGGACGATGACAGCGAGGGCTCTGGGAGCGAAGACACGCTGGTGGCGTCCACGGCTGCGTTGAGAGGAAGCCACGCCGGTCTGGATGTGTTTGACGCCAGCGAGGACGACGTTCAGATCCCCGTGAGTTCAAGGCCGACAAAGACCCCGCCCAAGCCTCAGGTCAGACCAAGGGGTTTCCCCCGTCGCCGCTCGGGGCCCACTCTGCCTCTCAAGCCCTCAGCCAAGGCCAAGTCAGCCTCCATTGGAGATCTGCTGTCTGACTCTTCAGTCTGCGTTGAGGCGGGACAGCACACCAGAGCTGTAGCCGGTGAAGACGGGGCCCTCGGTGCCGACGGGGCCCTCGGTGCCGACGTCATGAAAATCGAGACCGTAGTGGCGCTGGAGATGGAGAAGACGAGGGAGCTCATGAGCAAAGTGTCCCAGTCGCAGGGGCGAGGGGACGGGGAGGGCAAGACGGAGCATCTGCTGGCCAAAGCCATGGAGAAGCTGAAGAAAGCCGACCATGTCCTGAAAGAAGTCAATAAACTGAAAGTTGTAAACAACTCCAGCAACAGGAAGAGCTGGTGAATGTTCCTGCACAGTGATGGTCCAGTCTTAGCTTAGCAACCTTTAACAGGCACAGCAAGCCTTCTCAAGCTTTGGATTTCTGCACATAGCCCCCTGTATGATTTGCATGAGGCTGAAATAAAAGTGAGATTCGTTACGTTTGTCATGAAAAACACGACAAACGTGTAAGAAATAGAACCAACAGGGTGTTTGTCCGCTCTAATGAAAGCTGCAACAGCCGTGACATTCAGGGTTGGCACTGGCTTACGAAAGCACACTCAACTTTTGTTTCACAGGAGGAATATCTGAGTGGATTTTGATATAAAAATATGAGGAAATTGATTTTCTTGTAGTTGTTTTGAAAAATATCGTCAAAAAAAAGAAGGCGTTTTTCAATTCATCTCGATATTAAAGTAAAAAAACGGCGCTCAACATAGAGGACAAACACTCCTGCGGGCGGAGATCTCACCAGAGTCATAAGCAGCGTCAACGGTGTTTGAGTATTTTCTCTCGATACCAGAGAGACAGCTTTAAACGGAGACGTCGATCAACATGTGGAGATTAGGACTCATTCTTGCAGCGCACTATTGACGGAAACTTGGGACGCATGACTCGTTTTTGATGGTTATGCTGCACATGCAACAGTTCGCTCATAATTACCTAAGTGCAATTATTTCTAGTTTAACTTTCTCTGCTTGACGCTCTACTGTGTACATATCATTTTTTGTTTTTAATGTGAAATATCTGACATTTTCGAGGCCAAGAACTTGAAAGTTAATTAGAGAATTAATAATATAATGACAAAGCAGCACTGTCAATACATTGTGAACATGCAACAAAAAAAGTACTAAAAAGTGTTAACACCAAATTACACAATTACACAATAGTGTACTCTTCTTTGTGGATTAAATAGGCTTTTTCTCCTATTTTCAGATACCATGTTTATGCTGGCAGTTTATGAGGGATTCATATTGTACATACTTAATGCTTTTACGACAGCATTGGCTGTTCATTGTTGATGAGGAAAGATGTACCAACCTAGCTCAGGAGTTCTCTGAAATTAATATTTATCAGACTAACCGTGTGATTAAAGCAAAAATGAAGTACTGGTAATCCAAACTGATTCCAGTTGTGTTATTAATAATTTTTCATACTGATATTGTACATAGCACCGAACAAAGAGCTTGTAGCAGCCCTCTTGGCGCCCACTAACCCCTGTTACAGTATATGTTCACATTCATTTGAATCATGAATGAGAATTCCCCCTATTTGTGTCCAATTATTTGTTATTAAAAAGAAGTGATGGTAGTTTTAAGACTTTTTCAAATATGTCATGCCTTTTAGAATATGCAAGAATATGTTCTAACCTTAGATATTGTACTCTTTTGATACAATTTGCTATTGCCCAAATAAACAAAGGGAAACTATCTGTTTATGTTTGGTGTCATCTATTCTGATTTACTCTGTGGCCTATTCGTATATTGGTTTCCCTTCAGAAAGATCTGTTTTCAAACCTCGCTGAAGCCTGCCAGCTTGATCTTAGTCTGCCCACTGAAACAATACTTTAGCAGGAAAATTGGCAGAAAATTCACAAGAAATCTGAATAATCAATAAAGTGTTTGTTTTGTTCAAACAGTAATTTTCCACGCAACATGTTTGCTGGTGTTCGCTGATTTTTTTGTGCTTTACATCCTTTTAATGGTAAGATTCAAACAGAATATTATTCTTTAGGACAGCACAGGATCAACATTGACTATAACAGTGGTTCTCAAATGGGGGTAACGTTACATGAAGGCACTCATGAGATAAAATACAATATATTTTAAATTAGCAACCATTCAAAAATCCTTTGAAAATAGCTATTTAATAAATATTCAATAAAATATAAGTGTAAGTTCATCAACTGAATTTTATATCTTCCATATTAAATCAGACAGTACTGTGTACTACATATTTTTGTTCAACAAACAATGCTTTAAACTGGCAAAGGACATTTTTCACAGGGATACATCACTGAAAAAAGGTTGAGCACCACTGGACTATAAAACAAACTCATTCTATTTTGAAAGTCTTCACCGGAAGTTGCACTTTCACAGTCTTCCGGTGTGGCTTGACAGCAATATAACCGTACAGCATATCGTCCAACCTTCTTTTCATCTCCGGGAGAAGAAGAAAAAGCAACACTAACGGCACTACAATGAGAGAGAGCTGAGGGCGAAGAGTTACAACCCCGCAAAGATGGAGGACGGCCTGGTGTCGGAGGATGATATCTGTGAGTAGAGCCGACTGTCAACGGTCAGCACGGCGACGAGCGCGAGCCATGCACGTTAGTGCGCGCTGCTTTGCGGGAAGGGTTCTGCTCTCCTGCTGCTCTACACGACGTGAACATCCGTTTTCTTGAGCAGGACGTTTTAAACACCTCACTCGTGTTCCCGTTACCTTCCCAAAGTGACGCGCTGCTCCAAGAATTTGGGGAATTATTGTCACGAGGGACCGCTTTTTCTTCTTAAAAGTGCCTTCTCTCTCTTATTATTTCTTGATAATGTGTCTTATTATCTAGAGTCTGTGCCTGAGAATTCCCAGCATGCATTGGCTTTCACATCTGTACTAATCTGTACACATCTGTACTAATAATGTCCACTACCACAGCCAATAATGTGCAGCGTTAATAACATGAGTCGTAGACATTGAATAAAGTGCAAATTAACTTATTTTAACTTATTTTTGCCGGCCTGTAGACCAGACTTCATAACCCTCCTTGTCTGTGATCCCTGACAGTGCTTTGCTCAGAAAAGGAGTTCCATGACGCGGCGAAGAGGAACGACCTGGACAGGATGCAGGAGCTGATCAAGAAGGGTGTGGACGTCAAGGCCAAAAATAAAGTAAGCCCGCCGAAAGGGGTTCTTCACCAGTCGTTGGCTTTCTTAAAATAATTCAGACGCCTACATCCAAGGTTCAAGGTTTTTATTTTGCCATTTGTGCCGAGAACAACATTCCAGATACATTGGATTTTTTTGTGCAGCAGGGCTCTTTGAGTCAGTTTTAAAAATAAAAATACACTATAATAACAAGAGAAAAAAATATAAAATACGAAAACACTATACGTACGGTATACGTACAAAAGGTGGTGGTGGATTACTCCCAGGACAATTACTTACAGTTACACACATACTCGATTTAAAAGTACTCAATTACAACAATTTGTTTGTTCGTTTATCATATTTCATTGTACATTTTCTATTTTTGAATGATGTCTTTTACTGTTGCACGATTGCTTTCTTACCCATCACCAAGACAGATTCCTCGTATGTGTAACGTACCTCGCAATGAAAGCGTTTTTCTGATTCTGAAGAAAAGCAGAGGTGAAACCGATGACGGTAATCAAGGCGATACAGGCGCTTACAAAGAAAATGGAAGTGAGGCATGCCAATGAACGTTTTTGTTACGAGGGTGTCTGACCACCATGTGTTACCAACGCAGGATGGAGAGCACTATAGTGAACTGCAGTGTTTATTTTTATATAGAGATAACATGTCGTGGCAGAAAAAGCGCATAGCATAACCCAACGGCACATTTAGATGAGCCAGTTCCAGTTCCATTCACTGGGACGCTTAATGGGACTGAGTGATGAGCCAAGATGTCAGCTGAGGCGTTATTGATCCGGTGCTGTTAACCACCGATGGGCCTCGGGTGATCAGTGGAATTCCACTTCATTTTTTTGAATGGCCAGCGTTTGAGAGCCCGATTCAGCCGTGCATGCACCGTGAGTATCACCCAGTCACGTCTCTCTCTCTCTCTCTCTCTCTCTCTCTCTCTCTCTCTCTCTCTCTCTCTCTGCTCGCCCGTCTCTGTGCAGATCGACCGCAAAGCGCTGCACTGGGCAGCGGGAGCCGGGAACGAACAGGCTCTCCGTCTCCTGCTGGACCACGACACCGACGTTGATGAGAGGGACACTGTACGTACACGCTTCCTGCAGGGAGACCCCGCTGCACTCACTGACCAGTGATGTAGCGTAATAATAATCTGAACCGTAGTAATCGTACATTTGCTGACACTTTTTTAATATCTTTTACATAAAAATATATCACGGACAAAGTTGATTCTAGAAGCAAACGATGGTCGTTTCTCTCCTGAGTTAAACCTTTAAAAATACCATAGAGGATATTTCTCATATATTTTTCCCAAATTTATGAGGATTTCTCTTGAAGGCTGTAACTCAATATAATAATGTAAAAGAGGATTTGGTTTTGGTTTTCAATGACAATCTGCCCACAAGTGTTATTAATTGCGTATGTGCTCCTGTAGATTTACTGTTTTTTAAGGAGCAGGGTGTCAGATTTAGGGGGATCTATTCTGAGAAGTGGAATGTAATATTCATAACCATGTTTTCATTCGTATATGATCATCTGAAACTAATAATCATTGTGCGGCATTCAGTTGGTTGCAGTCTGCAATAAATAAGCTTGCATGGTTATGTCTGGCACATTGTCCCTTCTTAAATAAAATAAACATTGATGAATGTTTGTTTTTTTAGTCATCAATCAAATGCAAAATGCATCACTGACCTTTGTGATCACGCTAATGTTTTTGCTCAAAGATAAAATGATTTATTATCAATATTCGATTGAACAAAACGGGGGAAAGAAAGTAATTTATGTGCGACCACCTCGTCGCTGAAGGAGAGAACTGTGAGACGGCAGCTTTATAAAGGGTGAAACATCCCAGAGAAAACACAGAGCATGTGTTTAGTAACAAAGCGATGGTCTCCCTTTATTCTGACCGCAAAGGACAACGCTGTGGGAGGAGCATACAATAGCCGATGCTGACACATTCAGGTCAAGTTATCTCAGTTAGGAACCACACAGACAGTCGGACAGACCGAGGCCAGTACGGAGAATGCTACTTTACATACTGTCAGAGCTTCACTGCTTCATCAACCTACTTTTTGTTGTTGTTGTTGTTGTTATTGTCCACAGTTTGGCATGAACGCTCTGCTTCTCGCGTCCTGGTTCGGTCACCTAAAGGTCCTGCAGACCCTGGTGTCCTGTGGGGCGAAGCTCAACTGTGAAAACAAAGTAAGGTTTCCTCGGCTCCATCATCACCGCAGACTCAAAACACATATATATATATATATAAAGGTATATATATATATACACACAATACATTGTTGTGTGTGTGTGTGTGTGTGTTAGGACGGTCTGAGCATGCTGCACTGTGCTGCCCAGCGAGGCCACATCCGAGTACTGGAGTTCATCATGGAGGACCTGGAAGACGTCCGTCTCGACAGAGTTGACAAGGTGACTCCTTGCTTGGCACTATTTTTAGTTTACAGACGGATGTTGGGGAAATTGTGTACCTCCCGAGTGTGTGACCTGCTGCATGTTTTTCTGGTGACCAGTCGGGGAAGACGGCGCTTCACCTGGCTGCTGAACATGGACAATTTGAAGTGGTGGAGTTTCTGATTGGAATGGGCTGCACGCATGGTTTGAAGGACAAGGTAGTGACACACACACACACACACACACACACAGTGATTGTTCTCGAGTAAACGAGCACACACAAGAAGCTGTTGGGTGTGACGGAATTTCAATATTTGATTTGTGAGCTGTTAAAGCCATCTTCAAACGACCAAACAGACTAAAGCAGGACGTGTTCTGAGCTCAAATCCTGTGTACACTGGGCAGGGACACAGGACATACTGTATATACATACAGTATATATATATACATACAGTATATATACATACAGTATATATGTGTACATGCAGTTTGATTTGACTTGGTTTTTGTTCTGTAATCTTTATATTAAGCTATTTTGTTGTGGTTATAACAGATGTACATGGAGCTCCAAATTGCTAAATAATAAATAAATAGATAACTCTTTGTTCCATAATGTCACTTTTTTATGTGACATGAAAGAAATTCAACTTTTTCAAGTTTGATCTAAATAGTTTAAATACTGGTGAATAATGTTGTTTTTTGTCAGGATAATTTTATATTAGTGTTTGTTGTTGTAATACTAATTGTGGGCCACTAGAGGCTGAAATGTGATGTAAATTAAAACTCACCTCTCAGAAGCAAAACCTTATTGGTTTATGTGGCGATTTCAACACGAAACCTAAGCACTGACGAGGCCGGCGCGTTAAGAAACTTCCCCTCTCTGGGTCAGACCAGAACCCCAGCGCGGTGTTGACGGCCCCTCTCGGCATGTTTTGGTGGATGTACCGTGGTGGAGAGGAAGTCGTCTCAGAGCCGGTGACTGGCTGTAATGTGCTGTTATGTCTGGACTACAGGAAGAGAACACGGCCGTGCATCTGGCAGCCAAGTGTGGGAACACAGAGGTCCTGCAGAAGATGGTGGAGACTGGAGTCGACGTCGACGAGAGAAATGTAGTGAGTGGACTGGACTGGGCTGCATACTTCAAGGCCCAATTTGTGTTATTTAATTAGAGGGCTGTGGTGCATAATTGGCGGCCGTTGTACTTTTCTACTGTAGTGAACATCATTTACTTAGTTTAAGCATCTGTTGTTGATATGTGGTTGAGGCTTTGGCCACACGTTGCTCTGATATATAAGTTCAATGGCTCAAACCAAAGCTAAGTGTAACAAAAAGATATAAAATAATATTGTAAAAGCATGATGAAAGCATTGTGCTATTATCAATGCACCTGTTGTGCTTTCAGGATGGTCTCACAGCTTTGCACCTGGCAGCTGATGGAGGTCACTACGAGTGTGTCAAACTGCTGCTGGAGTCCGGCTGCAATGCCAACGCACAAACTAATGTACAGTTTGTCCATTCAATGTCATAAATCACTTAAAATAAACACAAGAACAAATTTGTTATTTTATTTGTTTAATCTTTTGACACATTGAAAGACCCCCAAGATTAAATCTTTGTTTTTCTCTGCAGAAGAATATGAATGCTCTCCATTACGTGGCTCTGCATGGCTTTGACCGGGAAACCAGTTTGCTGCTGGAGGCCGGAATCAACAGAGACGCTGCAGACAATGTGAGTAACGGCCGCTCCCATGGGACGCATGTCTTGGTTCAAGTGATGTAGAGTTGCGAATTTTCGCCTTTTTCGCCTAAGTTTGCTCGCTCGAGTTCATGTGGTTAATTCGCTTTTTCGTAACCATTCGCTGCGGAAAGGGGGCGCGGCTTATCCATGTGGCTTTACTCTGTGAAAACCATTTCCGCCATTCACCATTGAAATAACCACTAGTTCTGCTTTATACTTGTTGAGGAAGTCCCACGAACGTCGGAACATCAAACGCCCCCGTGTCTGGGTTCATAACATTATCCGTAGTCGCACACAGCTCCTCCAGGACGAGTGTCTGAATGAAGCCGCTTCCAGCGCTCCTTCAGCGGACCAGCAGCTTGATTCAGTATCAGCAGGACGGCGGTGATGCCGGGCGGAGCTTCTCAACGCTGATTGGCTTTCACAACTCTTTTGGTGTGAATACGGCATTAGTCCAAAATATCGTATTGTTAAGGTCTGCTTCTCAAATTCCCACACGACACAAAAGAACAATTTGTTTGATCTTTGAAACTAAATAGCCATGTTCAGAGTCAAGGGGAAAACCTTTTAAAAAGGCAATACAGCCTTCCTTCCTGCTGCTGTCAGGCTGCACAACCAGCTCTGCTCCCAGTAGACCACAAAACACTTCAAACCTGTGCAGTGTAAATACACTGTGCAATAATAGTTATACTGTCTGTATAGATAATATTTAAGTGATTGTGGATTATTTACTGTTTTTATTGCTTATTTTCTTATTTATGATACTTGTTTTGATCTTGTTCCCGCTGCGGGACTAAAACAGGATTATCTTATTTTAACAGAGAGCGTACCATAAGATTCTCACAGCCTCCTCTGTGCAGCCGCTCTTACTATCAGGATCTTTCGCACATTCGATGAAACCTTCTGCATCTTTCTCTGTGTTTGAAAACAGCAACTCAACACAGCGCTCCACTTGGCTGTGTTCAACAACCACACCGAGGTCTTACGGCTGCTCATCGATGCCGACTGCGACCTGGACATCCCGGACAGCGTGAGTACGAACCTCCACAGCTGCTGAACACTGCTGCTGCTCCTTCAGTAGCACTTCATCCACCAGGTTGTTAGGAAGCTGAACTCTCTCCCCAATCTCCCACCCTGTCCTCTTTTAGACTCATATGTATGACTGCTGCTATAATACAGACTTATACGTTTCTTAATTTATATGTAGTCTAAATGTTCTTTTTTTTACCTATTTGCACTTTATATTCATACCGGCAAACTTGTCAAAATATGTCATCCATGTGAATCGTGTAGATCCAAAGAGTTTTTGTTTTTAGGAGGGGGGTTGGGCCAACTGGCCGCCGTGTCTAAGATTGGAGTGAGTTCGGAAAAAAAGCTGAGGTCGTGAATAGAAGATTTTTGACGTGTCGAGTCTTGGCCAATCAGCGTTAAGATGTCTACAGCGGCTTCATTTCCCTCCCACCAGTTTTTTAATGGCAAGCTAGTCAGCTTGCTAACACGTTAGCTAACGTTGTTGGGAGACAGCGAGTGAGATTACTGGCAGCGGAGAGTCCGTGGCAGCGTGTGACGACAGACAGGAGAGCGGCGAGTCAGCGGTGCTGCAGTTCTACCTACCGACACCTGACTACATATAAGGAGAGGACAATGGAGATTTTATCCAACTTTTATTTTAATAAAAAAACAAGTGGCCGAAATGAGTTTCCTCCGTAGGGTGGCCGGGCTACTGTTTATATCAATTCAAGGGTTAAGATCTATATAGTTATGCTTATATATATATATGTATAGTATAGTATAGTTATGCGGTTATAATCGCTGTCACACAGAGAGAGGTGTGCATGTTCAGGTTTACTGGTGGAAACATTATTCAGTGTTCTAGACTAACAGTGACGTCTCCTCAAAGTAAAGTGGTATAACAGTATGACATAATATGGTCAAATAAAAAGGCTGGTACATTAAACATATTATTGCATATAAGTGTTATATTATGACGTGAAAACAATATTCAGTATAGTACAGCAGTATTGCATATTGTAAGTATTAAGTCTACAAAATACATACTCTCAAAATGGCCAGAAAAAGAGAACTTTCATGTGAAACTCGCCAGTCTGTTCTTGTTCTTAGAAATGAAGGCTATTCCATGCAGGAAACTGAGAAGAAACTGAATATTTGTTTGGGTGACCCCAAACTTTGGAACGGTAGCATATGTATGTATATATATATATATATATATATATATATATATATATATATATATATATATATATATATATATATATATATATATATATATATATATTTATATATATATATATATATATATATATATTTATATATATATATTTATATATATATTTGTACACTTGGGTATTGACAAAAGAAGAAATGCAACCCATAATGATCATAGTTTGTCAGCTTCTCGCCCCCCCCCCCCTCCCCCCTGATTCTTGTTGTTCTGAGTTTGTACTCGTGTTTGACTGCACTTATCACTTATTGTAAGTCGCTTTGAATAAAAGCGTCAGCTAAATGAAATGTATTGTAATGAACACAGGGATGAACATGAAAGCAGCCGGCTGCACTGGACCTCCGCGTCTCCGCGTTCATTGCAATAAGAATGCGTAGTTCACAGCGGACGACGGTTCCCAGAGGAAACGACACAGCGGCTACGCTGCAATAACTTCACTTTTCCGTCATGTGGTTCGCAGAGACAACAGACGGCTTTGCACATCGCAGCAGAGCACGGCTGGCAGGGCCTGGCTGAGATGATGCTGATCTCTGGCGTTAACCTCAATCTGACCGACAAGGTACCGCACGGCACGCAGATCAGAACAAAGCTCCTCTGGTGTCAAGATCTGCTGCCTTTGTTCTTCCTCTACTTTTGATTGTAATTGATGGAAACACAATTCTTGTTATTCTCTTTCTTTGTACCAGTGGAGGAAGTATTCAATTTATTACAGAAGTAAAAATATATATATGAAACAATGGAAAAGTAAAACCCTTAACTTTTTATGCATCAGGCATTTTTGGCTTTGACATTTTTTTTGTTTTGTTAATTAATAATATGGAATACATTTTGACACGGAGGCAACACTTATTATTTCCTATAATAAACAGTATAGCCAAAATAAAGACACTCAAATGGCCCATTGAATCCCATTAATCACAAAGGAAAATGAATGAATATTTGGGAGTCATGATCAGGTCTGAAGTTGGTTCCTTGATAAGTACAAGTTCAATTCACTTCAGTTTATTTTATATAGCCCAAAATCACAAATACAAATTTGCCTCAGAGGGCTTTACAATTGAGGAGCTCAATATTCTACTTAAATTAAGTTTATTTAGTGACAATCCACCACTGTTTATGTGCCATAAGTGGGGTTATTAATTGTCACTAATCATTGTTTTACATGTTATACTCAAAACAATGAAATTATAGAACATTTAAACACAGAATTGATAGATTAATGGAAATAATTATACTATAATATTGATATTTAGAACTGTAGGTTATATTTCTGTTGTATCAATGTTGTATCAATTGTACCGAGTAACGTCCGTCCCATACACACTGTGTTTTACTGACTGTATGTCACTCAGCAGGGGAAAAGGTGTCTGGAGGTGGCGGCCAGAGGAAACCACGTCATCCTGGTCGACATGATCCTCAAAGCCGACCGTTTCTATAAATGGGAGAAAGTGAGTTTATCCTCATCGCATCTGAAACCTGCAGTGACTCAACAGAATGACACAAAAACACTCAACCACAAATACTTTCTCCTCTAAGAACAGATGTTTTTTTGGTTTATTTAATATTTTCTTATTCGTCTTTTGTCATATATTTACTAATTTCCTCTCAAAATAAATGTCAGTAGGTGACCATTGCGAATATGAATCAGTGTTTATAACTATAACTATACAGTGTTCTAAGCAACTTATAAACTTCCGGGTCACCTGGGTAAAAATGACTTTGATTAAACTATATAACTTGCCTACAATCCTTCTTTTGCCTTTTATTTTGATAGATTCATACTTCCGGGTCGCCTGCCTTGCTTTGCTTCTCTCTTCAAAAGAAAAAACAAAAGAAGGATTTGCAAAAAATTCAATCAGCTCGTCATTTGAGTTTGGTTCTCTCGTATTTTCATTTTTGGATTCAGACGAACAGAAATGAAAAAATGGCGGTGCTTTCCCGTTTTTGCTTTTAAACAGAAAATAAAGAAACCATGTTATTTCTGTATTTTCGTTTTTTTGACTAAACTATAAAACAAACGATCAGAACGTACAGAGACTGCAACTCTCTGTTCAGTTGAGGTCCGGCAGCAACCTCTGGTTCTGAAAAGTGAAGCCAATGCAAAGTGCCTAAAACGTGCATTCTTACAAATGACCAGTAGGGGGCGACTCCTGTGAGATTGTATAGAAGTCTATGAGAAAATGACGCTACTTCTCTCTTGATTTATTACCTCAGTAAACGTAGGCTCTGGTCTTAGCATCACTCTTTGTTGTTGTAATGCACTTTTTCTATTTTAATATTTTTTTAACTTATTAATTAATTTACCTTACTCTTATTGCTATTCTATTTTGTATTACCTATTTTACTCTTAATAATTGTTATTCTATTGTTCATATACGTTAATATTTGTATTCTATTGCTTTTCTTCTGTTGATGAAACTCTGACACAAGAACCTCCTTCGGGATTAATAAAGTTCTATCCTATCTCATCTTATGTACATGCACACTTTGCATGAATAACCTCAGGATCAGATGGGCAGCGAGCAGGACTCCTGGGTGGGGAGACCTCTCAGCTTCAAGCAGGACCACCAGCCAGAGACGCAGCACCTCCGGTCCGTCCTGTGGAGCCTGGCCACCAAGCACCTCTGCCGCGGCGAGTGGAAGATCCTGGCGCAGCACTGGGACTTCAGCAGCGCACAAATACGAGCTATTGAACAACAGTGGACCGGTGAGCCGAGCAGACGTCTGGAAGACGGTTTGACAATCAAGTAGATTTCAACACGTTTCCAACACTTCATGAGATGGCTTCTCGAAGATGGGATGTTTTCTTGGCGCAGCATCACTTTTTGATTCAAAATGATTAGATGAGGATTCATTTTGGTTTTGCTTGCTTTACTTAAATCTCACTCTCTCAATTCAGTTTTCACCCACCCCAACTGGGACTTTATAAAGATATTGGTACGCATTGTAATTCTGAACTGAACCCTCTAGGTATGAAAAGCTTCAAAGAGCACGGCCACCGAATGCTGCTGATCTGGCTCCATGGAGTCGTGATGGCGGGGGAGAACCCGATCAAAGGCCTCTACGAGGGGCTGGTGGAAATCTCACGGACGGACCTGGCAGGTGAGCGCATGGAACTGCACCGTGGTTTGTGTTCTTGTAGAAGTGTCACGGCCGTACGGAGCCACACGAGGGCTTTTTTGGTTTTGTTTTCTGACATACTTTACCCGGTCCTCAGCTGTGGCTTCTATGACTAATTTATCACTTTTTTGTCACTGCTTGTCTATTTCCTGGAATCTGGAATGTGTAGGCGCATGATGTCTCCTTGTCGTTTTTCCCAATCATCCAGAGTGCATCCGGCAGAAGGCAAACGCCGAGACCAGCCCTCCCAAAATGTGCTCTGCAATGTGATCGACAATGTGAGTGACTGTGAAGGTATAGTTTCGCGTAGCCAGACCTATTTCCACAGCGCTAAAGAAAGGTCTGGCTCCGCACATTACCGTTCTGGTATGTGTTTTATACGTTTTTATACCAATTACAATCGTCTGCACAGGATGCAGCGGCGATGCCCTTCAAAATAGATGCAATGTGGCCAACGGCAGGCTGAAACACACGGTCCACATCCGGCGAGTCCGACCGCTGCAAAGGCAACACAACAAGTCCAAGACTTCAGTTCACCTTAGGACTCGTTAACTGTAAATGCCCAGCACTGAGCCCATGAAAACAGCCTTGTATCGTCCGTGGCATGACGTGTTTACATAGTCACACACTGAATATACTGTTGTTCTGAATTTAGTTAGCAGAAAATGTATTTTAGGGTTCGGGAAAACGGTGGTTGTAAACCTGTAAAAAATAATTGATGGAAATGGAAAATGACATTTCTTGTTTTGTTTGTTTTAATGTATGCAGTAAACACCTGCTGGCACTGCTCTTACTGTACTGTTGCTTTGTACACTAAGAGCTTTTCAGCACATTATGACAAGTCATTCAGCTTTAATTTGATGCTTTCTCCTGCTAATGTTTCTCAAAGTTCCTCCTCCTTAACGCTGCATTAAGTGATGTAGGGAGGGCTAAGGCTCCAAAACACACGGAAAACATAGTTGTTATGGCTGATATGTTACAGTAGCAAAGAGTTGCCCTCTCACGTGTCCCTGATGGGCAACGGATACTCTGCTGGTCTGAGCTAGTGTGGGAGGAACTGACCAGAGAGACGAGGAAGGGGATCGGAGGAACATTTGAGAAACATTGTCAATTTTTGTTTGTGTCAATGACTAAAAGCACAAAAGTGCTGACTAATTTCCAGGTTTTAAGGACTCATTACTGCAGCACTCTATACATAATCATATTTATATTTGCTTGTCTTTATTATAAATATTTATTTCAGAAAGTCTGCTTCATGACACTTTCATTTCTGCCGCTGCTCTCACACCTCTCTCACCATCCCGTAACCAAGCAAGCTCAGCAACTGCTGGAAGATTGAAGCAGCTAGCGCCTGTTAGCCAGAACAATTATTATAATGCTACACTGATTATCACAAAACACAGACACACAGTAAACATGTATTTACTTTGCTCAACAAGGCTGCACATGCTCCCTATCGGGCCTGCTAGACGAGGTGGTGAGCGCACTCAGAATGACATGCAGCTTTGTTCTGGCTCTCGCTAACAGCAGCTAGCGGCTAAACGTAGAAGCAGTTGCTGAGCCTGTGATTGGCTGAAAGGTTTGGGGGAGGTGACAGATGATAAAAGAGTCATTGGGGATAATGTCAATATGACATAAAAAATAACTTTTATATATATATATATTAATGAAATAAATATTATGCCTATAATAATAAACATTAAAATGACATTTCAAAATAGGCTCATGAATTGGGTAAACTGATTAAAGCATATATTTATTTCATGATGTCTTTTTTCATAAATTTCATATTAAAAATACTCACTTTGGAGGATCTATGGAGACTTAACTTTGCTTCGTGTTTCTATTGTTCATTTCTCTCTTTTGTATTCATCTTTATTTTGAAGTGCTTTGTCTGTTTTATACATCTCTTATTGTGAAGTTCTCTGTAACGTTTGCTCCCGGGCGGTGCTATATAAATCCATCTTACCAGGGAGACTAATGGCTGCGGCAGCTCTAGACATTAAAGACACTGTACACAGCTGTGATTGCTGCACATGGAATTTGTTTTTATAAACGTACCAGCATCTTCTTCTTGTTGTGACATTAATGTCAGGTTTTAAACTGTTGTGGTTCCTGTCTGTCTCCGTGGGGAGGCAGGACTTTGGACTCAGCACACTGTGTCTTTGTGGCCTTAAAGAATGTGTTCATTGTTTTTTAATAACCTGAGTGTTACATTTTGTTTGCATAGAGAGAGGTAACGACAACTTCATTCCATGAGGCTTCAATTCAATGCAGTTATTAGGAGGGAAGAGGCAGCCCAGTGTGGACATATCAACCAAACTGTCTGCTGTTAACGTCCATTAAATTGTGCCGTTTCCTCACCACATTTAGGGCTTTTACTGCCGCTAACGTTCGCTAGCTAACGGTGGAAAACACCTCAAGCGTGTTTGTGTCGTGGTGACGGTCAAACGTAACTGGTCATTGAAATTAAACATGTTAATTTGACGTATTTATGTATGTGAATTGTCGACCTCATTCAGACATTTAAATAACAAGTGGCGTAAATCTGATCTAACCATTTGGTAGTACCTCCGTGGCCCACCAGGTGGTGCTCTGAGGCCACCCACAGCCCATTGGTTGAGAATAGCTGCTGTAGGGACTACATAAAAAGGAGTTTAGTTGGGCAACAAATTCTAAATAATACAAATGGACATTTTGAGTGTGTCCACCTTTGTCTTCATTTCCCTCCTCTAAAGGGGTCACAAGATACATTTGAGGTTTTGAAAGATGATTAAAAAGAAAGCAAAGTAGTAAATTACATTCATCTAACGAGAAATTACCTACAATATGTTAATCTAATGTTTCTTTATTTTCTTGTGAATTATGGGATTGTTTTACTTCTTCTGGCCTCGAAAACTATTTTAATGAAACAGGGAAAAAGCTCTTTGTTGAGTTCTTTTTTGAGGGGGTCATCAGCCAAAAGGTTGGAAAACATTCTTCTAGATAACTGAGTTAAAGAAATGGGAATGACAACCAAAAAAGTTTATTAAAAACTGAACTTGAGGAATTATGTGCGTGTGTGTACATTTACATGTGTTCTTTGGCTTCTGTTCATACATTTAAGTGTTTTTTGGGACACTAAAAATGTATTTTAATGCACGATGTAAACAAGGTTAATGGTGTGTAAAATATTTGTGCATGAATACATATCTCTTCCAAAGTATTTTCGCTACATAAACGTCTGTTTTTGTAATGATTTGTATAATAAATCAGATGTTTTCTTTGGTGCTGTATTTGAACATGAAGGCACCTTTTTGACTGAGCACTACTGGTTTCATAAAGAACAGGGTGAGCACATCTAAATCAATGTGTCAGCAAGGTATAAACACAAGTTTGATGTTTTCTGTGCAGTCACCTTTTCAAAACCCTGACTGGTCCTCAAACACCTCATGAGAGAAATGATTATTGTATAATGTAATCAATGCAATAACAAGACACTTCTTCACCAATGCACATTTATTTTGTATACTAATGTATGTATAAACTTCCAATGCAACTATGTACATGATGTGTTCATGAGATCAATAAAAAACACTGAAAACAAATTTCCACATTGCAATGTTTACCTACAAATATGGACGACCAGTCCGATAGAAGAATAAAAACAGCTGATAGAATATAAATAATCATAATTTTGTGTTATTGTATGTGTTTGTATTGCCTTGCTCAATATTCAAATGAGACAGTGCTTGCAAATCTTTACTGACCAATATTTCGATTTTACAGAACAGAAATTAAAAGGTAATATTGTATTAATCTGAATTAAAATCCAAATTAAATTGTTTGTGCAAATAAACACAAAATACAATGAGTAAGTTTCAAACGTCAAATGAATACACGGAAGTACACACGTGTACGTGCCGTTCGGGTCGCACTGCATTCTGGCTCTTGTAGTCGATTTCTGATCTTCCTCTATTGTCGTCGCTGCAGGGATCAGCTGCTCCGTTACGATGTCCTCGGGCACCACCGCCAGCATGCCGGTCCCCGAGACTGGGAGCGGAGGTTGGTACTTTAGCGCAAACATCAACAGACAGACGCCGAGCTCGCTGCCTGTCAGCCCCGCGGGGCTAGCGGACGGCTAGCTAACTAGCTAACTAGCTAACTAGCTAGCGGACGGCTAGCAGACGCCGTCCGTTAGACCCCGGGTTGCGGGGCTGACAGGCAGCGAGTTCGGCGTCTGTCTGCGACGCGATGCTCTCACGCGTCTGCAGCTCCGGGAACTCCCGTCATTGTCATGTTATTCGCTCTTCTGTCCATCTCAGGGGGGAAGAAGACGGCGTGTCCTTTGCACGGCTGCAAGCGGATGTACTCGGACACGGCCGCTCTGGAGAGCCATGTCAAGGACCACGAGATCTCCGCTCAGTCCCTTCCAGGTGAATCCGTAAAACACAGCATGCAGGTGTAAATTAGGTTGTTGTTTTTCTCCCTCTTTTCTTCTTCTTCTTCTCCTAATGAAATAATGACATATAATGAGCATTAGCTAACTCAATGCACATATTTTGTGTCTTTATTGTTTATGTTCCTAAATTATTACTCTTTACTGTTTTGTTTTGCTGTGTGTATATATTGAGTATTTTTGCATTCCTAATATTTTGTATTTTATTTTTGGTCTCATATGTAAGTTGCTTGCTACTGTGACAAACGAATTTCCCCTCGGGGATAAATAAAGTATACATCTATCTATCTATGTTGGTGGATACACGTTTTCCTGGCCGTAGTTGTTCTGTATGGTTCGGGTTAGGAGAGAAGCGGTGTGCTGTGAACGCTGTCCGTCCTCCTCCTGCAGGAAAGGTCCTGCTGTGCTCCACCGTCGGATGCAGCGGCTCCTTCCCCGACATGCAGAAACTGATGGAACACATGAGGCACCATCACAAACCCAACATATTCTTCCTGTGAGTTTTTTTTTTGATATGTCCCAGCTGTGTTTTCAGTAGTCAACATGTTTTTAATCTCATAACGTTGCCATCTTCTCTCCCACTCACCGAAAAGGTGCGAGAGCTGCCGCACAAAGTTGCGATCCTACCGTGGCCTCCTGACTCACCTGCACACCTGTTCCAAAGTGTCGCGGGGCAGACCGAAGCCGTCGGAACCGGCGGCCCCTGCTGCGGTAACCGACCTGGACCAGAAGCCCCCGCTGCTGGACCCGGTGTCCGGCCCCCAGCCGCCTCCCTCTGCAATCCCAAACACAGAAGGTTCTTTCCTCGCCATGGTCCTGGAGACAGATCCTGCACCCCCTCTACTCGGGCCTCCCTTCTTGTCCAACCCGGAGACCTCCCCTCCCCACCTGGCTCTGCCGCACCTCACAGAGACAGCATCCCAGACGCAGATCAAGAGCGAACCCTTTGATCTGCCTCTATCTCTAAACATGGACGCCACCGATGCCCAGGGGCAGCACCTGAATCAGCACCTGAATCCCGGACCAGCGCCACGCTCTCCTCCCATGTCCACCGCTGTCTGGAAGAAGGGTCAAGGTGAGCCTCTCGTCCTCCCACTAAAGCACACAGCTGTAGCCGGCCAGATACATCCCTAAAAAAAATCTGTGAGTCTCTACATGAGATGCAGTTCAATGGGAGTAAGAGGATCTTGAGTTCGGATAATTTTTTGTCAAACTGCTATTTTCAAGGTGACAAATGAGCTCTCTCACTCAAATATTCCACCCTTGAACAATCCGGCTTTTGTTTGTTGCCTCCTCAGCGGCGGAGCGACGTTGGTCCACTTGTCTTAGTTCATACATCGCCGCTGAAAGTTCCGGTGACAGATTAGCCTTTTTAAAGCCTTGTCCAAACATCCGGTGTCACTCGCACGTCAATATCATTTTGCATTAGAAATAGCCGTCACCAGTTCCTCTGCGCAGACATCCATGTGTCCTTTCCCTCCATCAGGGGCCTGCAGCAGACGCATCCTCTGGGAGCACACCAAAGGGCGCTACACCTGCGTGCAGTGCGGCCACGCGGTGAGCAACCGCAAGGAAATGACTCACCACATCAGCACCAAGCACAGCGGCAGCAAACCCGCGGACGACGCCGGGGCCTCGGCCGCCAGCTCGTAGCGCGCGAGAGTGGGAGGACGCGTGAGCCGACCTCCTCAAGGACTCTGTCGGTGGACGTTTCTGTCCCCGTTTTATTCCGAGTGTACAGCCTACAGCAGAAAGTTATTAAACATTTCCGCAGTATCGTTTCAACAAAGCCCTTTTTTTGGCATGTTGCTTCCAGGCACACAAACAATTACTTTTTTATTAAATATCAGACTGCTGGTTCATTCACTGCAACTTGTGTCCATCACACACATTTGGAGATTTGTACTACTGTAGGAGGTAAGCTGCATCTGAAGATTAGTATCTTCTCAGGGGAAGTATTGGAGACTCCAGTCTGTAATATTTGTCATTGACCAGCTAAACACCATGATTACTTTTTTTGTCACTGCATTACAAAAATAAACTGTACTGTAACTTTGTTTTCACATTTGAAAGTAGCCACAATATTCTCCATTGTGCAGTACTGTTATAGATGGTTGGACACAGGTTGTATTATTCGTGTGTGGATTGAACAGGTGTTGTAAAAAGGACCATTGTATAGAATTTAGGGTGATCTATTGGCAGAAATGGATGAAATAAAATTGTTTTTATGTATTGTCACATGTAACTGAGTAGTTTGTGAGCTTATGAGCCCTTATCTACTTAAGTAGTAGCGCAGCGCAGACTAATCAAACCCTGACACTAAAGCCGGCTTTCCATGTTTTTACATTGAAGTGGCAGCTGGAATTTCCCACACACTTTGGAAAAGGAGGTTATTTATGGAGGACAGAAAATGACTTAAGTATAAATAAGTAAATGCATGAATAAATACAGGAATAAATAAATACAAGTTATGGATGATATATAAGTTATACCTAAACAGGACATCCTTAAATAAATCTATTTCTACATTTCTGTAGTTCTTCATTTATGCCTGTATTTGTGTCCTTATATGCAAATGAGCTGGGCCGGTCCAAACCTCTGTCTAAAGCATGATTGGTCACAGGAGTGTGATCGCACCCGGTATGTTATGCTCTACTACTGCTTGCACATGTTGAAGTTGGCAAGCTGAGCTAACTGTTAGCGGAAGTCGTCGTTAGCACTTGGCAACATGGCATTACAAGCCATTTCAAATCAATTGTGATCTTTAGCAAACGATGGAGATGAAGACCGATCAGGCTTTGATACACATGCTTGCTATAGATATATAAATTGTTTGGTCTTTTCATGCGATTAACTGACAAGAATAACATTGCCGCCAGCCCAGATTGGTTGGATACTTTTTTCCCCCCTCCCATCTCCAAACACATTTTATAAGAAAGACACGGTTAAAAAAAAAAAAAAGCATTTTTTTTATTTTTATTACTTGGGTCAGTCAGAACGAGTTGATACAAGCACTCGAGCATTGGCCACGCAGCATTGGCCCGCTCCGGCTACCATCCAAACATGCTCCTGAACAGCCATCACCTCAGTCCCTTCCCTCCTTTTCACTAGCGCAACACAGACAATACCACATGACGAGAGGTCCCACTTGGTCACCAACATATGAATTATTAGACATTACCACATGCACACGGAAGGGCTGTTTAACAAACAAATCCCATCACTTTGGATGAAGGGGAGCCATTGTCGATACTCTATACATAAAAAAAAAAAAAAAAAAGAAACACATGGGGGTTTCTCAATGGTCTGACAGCACGAGCCAGCCTCCCATCAGATTTAGTACATTGTGGGTTTTTAAATGATTAATGCTCCATCTTATTTTTACATTATTTCAATCCGTTAATAAAACCTGCTGGAAATGAATGCATTTTTATTTCACATGTTGGCAGGTGGAAAAAAAAAAAAAAAATCAAAGTAAACAAGTGCATACAAAAAAAAAGGAAGAAATATTAAGTGCCGACTGTCCAACCTCCAGATCAGGCAATGTTGATTTCTGTTTTATTATCACAACTATGTTCAGCTCAATTCTCGAGGCTTTTAAAAAAATCTCTGCTGGTCTACGGCGTACATCTTTCCTGCTGGAAGCTTCCGGAAAAATAAACTGTTGCCTCTGCTCATGTTGCCCTGGAAAGAAGAGAAGAGATGTGTTTTAGCGGTGGCATGTGACCAAGAGGACACGGTTTCAGCATTGTACCATGAAATTAGGAGGTAAATAAAGTCGCTTAAAGCCCCATTATTACCCCACGTGTATAACTGAGAAGATCAGATTCATAAAATAATTGCTCAGCCATCACGTTATGTTATGCAAGTCAACTCAGTTGGTCCAAACCAGGAGAAACATGAGGCCATATGGACTGACGGATAACTCCTAGGAAATCATTTTGGTGATGTCATCCTGCATCATCAGCTCCATGAAGCTGGCGCAACAGCAGACCTTCGTCATGGCGTTATTGCAGAACCTCTGCGTTCTTTAGGCGGGCCTTTATTTTATCCGTCTAGAATATGTTTCGCTGTTGGCCCATAAACCTCTGAGTAACCCGTTTGTATCTTCTGGTCTAAAATGCACGTCCCAGGTGACGTTACTCCCGTCCCACTGTAGTGCTTAATGTGCCGTGTATCAAGTGTAAACCAGTGGCCACACAGGTGTTTGGTGCACCATGCATTACCTCTCTGCTTAGATGCATCCAGCAATCCACCCAGGTGGGACATACCGATGCATAGGGAGGCAGGCCTCCAGCGAGCCTGCGAGGACAAGAGGGAACTGTAAATCTGCTCGAGCAAACATGCGAGAGAACACTCAACGGTAATTAAGCTGCAGAGACTCACCCGCAGTTATTGACAGCCATGAGGTTTGACACCAAAACAAAAGGGTATGTGAGCATACTGGCGAAGAACTGGAAGAAGAGAGAAGAGCAGAGGGGTCATGATCAAAATGAGAGCTATAATGTTGGGGCCATCCGATGACGTAGACGGGCATGTTTGTGACACTTACCCCCGTCACAGCCTGAGAGCAGTTCTTGATTTCTCCTGTGTGACTCATCTGGACGGAAGAACGGATAAAAACAGCGTTAATTCTGGATGTGAGCCCGGACTGATCATGAACCCTCAGCTGACTCCGAGGCTGGTTTCCCTGCTTTGTAACGGAGGCCAGCGGTTCAGTGAGCTTGCGATTGGTGAATGTATATTTCATGGAATGAGGAAGAGGTGCTGTAATGAATCGATTCAGTGCTCAATTCAGCAGCCCCTACTGTTGGATCAGGGCTGAGCATCGGCTGCTTCAGGTTGGCTAAGCTATTATTAGCAAGCTCATTTTCTTAACTAAATAGACGGTTCGGCCTGACTTTTTATTTGTGAATAAATATAAAATATAAGTTTTTCTGAATCTGCCCTTTTGAGTCTGAGAATATGATTTTACAAGGAAAACACTGCCAGAAGAATTCCCTGTTCAGACGAAGGCTTTAAGTTAAAGTATTAAAATGATAATTTAACGATAAAAAGTTGTGTCGAAGCTTCATGTACGGTGGTTATAATGGTCCAAAATTATGTAAAAATGCATCGTTAAACCCATCCATAAACATGAAACAGCTTTGTATTCAAAGTAGAATACCTGCTTCTTGCTCTAGTTAAAACAAAAAGCAGTAGAACACAAAGAGCTGTTCGTGTTGGTGATGTGCGATTATCATCTTAAAATTAAAATGAGACTTAAGTCTGATGTGTAAAACCTTGTTTATGTTTACTTGGCAACTATTTGCTGTTGTAGGCTACAGACTTCTTTTTTTGAAGCAGAACAATTCTACCTTTGTCTATTTATTTATTGCTCAAATACCTCATCCTTACTTTGAGTCTGTGGCGAGCACAGTGCATGCCAGTAGTTTCAAATATATGAATCCTAGAAGCTGCAGACCGGAGTCAACAGATGTGTTCTGTACATTCACCCTCCACCACAGCCCTGGAGGCATGCTGCCTAACACGAGTGTTTCAGGGCGAGCGAGTCCTTCAACAGAACCCTCATCAGCACCGAGCAGCGTGACAGAAGAAGCGGCTTACCGAGTCGTCGATGGCGTACGTGTTGAGGAGGTGAGCCAGCAGGTTACAAATCCACAGAGACAGGACGTCACCGAGCAGGCGAGGAATCAAACCACTGAAGAAGAAGAAAACACGACAACGTTGATGATCAAACATCAAGCGCATGAGGGACAATCAATGAGCATACAGGATGAAAGATCACATCATTGTAAAATAAATTAACACTACAAAGTCGCGGTAGGATTCAGAATGACACTGAAGCGCTTCCCATTTTCAGGCAGTGAACAGTCCTGTATGTCTAAGCTGGGAAGTAAGGACAACGCTGAATATATAATCCAGTATGTCTACAAGGTACGTTTGGTCTGATAAGTCATTATGTTCACCAGGGATGGCACTTTAACCCTAGAGTCCAACTTTAAAATCAGTCTGATATCCTTAGAGGACAAAAATGGTCAAAAAAAGAAGATATGTATTGATTTTTACAAATGTTAACCCTTTAAATGCTAGTTTGTTTACATTTTATAGTGGGGAAATGAACCAGTCTCTGCAGGCTCATGTCTTGGACATGTCATTAATTAGCATCAGTAGAGCATTTTGAAGCATTGCATCAAACACACAATTTAGCAGCAATGCCCCTAGTGGAAACCAGGGAAATGGCATGCGTCTGCCTCATTGGGCGAGAGAAAAAAGGGTTCAGATAGATATCTCCAAGGCCAAACGGTAGCAAAGAGAAAAAGAAAGACAGTCACACTTACGCAAAGAAGCCCAGAACGCCTTCTTCTTTGTAGACTGTGACTATGGAGTCAAACACCCCGCTGGCAACAGAAGAAATGTACATTGTAAGTTTTAAACTATTGTCCCGGCTCCTCTCATTGAGGTTTGTGTCAAAAACATGAAAACTTTACCTGTATTTTGTTTCTCTCCCAATAAACTGGACCATACATCGCAAAGTAATCACTGAAAAACAAGTCGAGGGAAAACAGACTTGACATGCAGACTAGTGTCTCTCACACACACACACACACAAACGTATCACAAGTGAAACACTTCAGAATAATACAGCCTCTGGGACGCTGTAGTTATGGCAGTTAAAACCACCCGAAGACCCGGGACGTACCATGAAAGGGATGAGTGACAATGGTGGCGCAGGACCGGGCGATCATCTCTTTGGTTGTCTGTGGAGGAGAAAACAAGCAACTGAGGTGCATGTATGAAACATAATAATACATTATTATTCCACACATAAGCCTCATTTGATCCTTAAAAAGAAAGGAAAACAATTTGAAATTACTGTTCTTCTTCACAGCCTTCGGTCGTTACTTTCTGAAGCCTTAGTCAACAACTGTGCTTTAATAACTTTGCCGGATATTTTTTATTTAGTCTTCTGATGAAAATGTTTTTTTAACAGTAGTTTTAGTCAATTTTTTTTGTCATCCTTCAGAGCTTTAGTCGCTGAAAAGTCATTACTATTAATTAACTTTCAGTCAAAATAAAACACTGCATGAATGAAACACAACACAATGTCTGGGGTTGTTTAGCCTAAATATAATGACCAATCATACCAGACCACAATGAAAGAAGCTAAAGTTGTGGGAGCAGTTAGAGTGTTGGTAAAAACACGGAGGGTGACTTTGAGTTACCTCGTTAACAACGTGCTGAAGGGAGCCCTCCACAGCCTTCTGCTGACCTCCCAGTACCTGGACAACAGAACCAAACCTCAGCTTCACCCGTCTTTACAACAATATTCATGTTCAAGTTCAAACAATGAATCAGAAAAGAAAGAAAAAAAAAAAAAAAAAGCGCTTACCTGAGGTATGCAGTGTTCTTGACATTTCTGTAAGAAACTAGAGGTTAATATGATAAAACTTCCCTTGTGAATAAAGACATGGCGAGTTGCATTTATCCAACTTTGGTAACAATAAAATCAAAACTATATCCGTGAGCAAACCTCATTGGTTAGAGTTGCATTGCAGGGGAATTAAACTGCTTTCGTCCTGAGGTGTGTTTTCTGGCAATTTAAACTGCTATCGCAAAATAAAAAGATTAAAAAAAAAATAAAATAAAAACTAATAATAAATGCCGTATCAAAAATGTATAACTCATTGTACAGCTCAAAATGAATGGTTTAGCAAGACTCAAGCACAATAATATAGCCATATAGAATTAATACAGCTGATGATTAAACAGCACTTAAACAAAATGTAACATTTCCATTCAAATAAATTAACGTTAAAAGGCAATGCTTACAGGGTGATAGTTATTGCACTACGTCGCCATACAAGTATATCACTACATACTTTAATCTGAAGAACAAGCTGACGGTATGATTACATACTTTTCATGGTCACTTGATCAGGCCTACCTGCACAACTTGGCTGTGCACAATGGTGCCGATGGAGCCGGCGCAGAGCCTCGGACCGAGCCCTTTGAAGAGACCCACTTTCCCGTCTATCTTTATGATGTGTTTGGCTGAAAGGCAGAAAAAAAGAGAACAAATTAGAAAAAGGCCCCCTAAAAAAAAGCAAGTCGATGTCTTAAGAAACCCCAATCATGTCATTTAAAATAAATATATATTTTTAAATCAACATATTACTTGGACATGAGAACAGTGACCAATGATCTCAAAGAGTTTGTCACTGTAAGGTTGTAAAGAGTGGTCAAATATGAATATTCTTTTCTGAGTTTACCAACTGTAGATAAACACTAATGAACCAAACTTCAAAGTGACCATAACCAAACATTTTATATAACTAGAGAACATCTTGAGAAGGCCAAAAAGCGGATGGGTTTCATGACTTTGGTGACAGAAACATGCTAAGAAATAAAAGCAACGCATTTAGATGAGAAATACTGAATAGTTCATTTAACTTTGCGTACAGGAACACGAGGCTCTGGCTGCTTTTCTCCTCACGGTTTTAAGATTAAACACCATGGAGGAAGGGAGAGCGAAAGACAATCTCGTCCTGCTGTAATAAATGGGCTAGGGCTCAGATGGGCAGACTCACCATAAGCAAACAGTCCAGGCAGCTGGTAGACTTGTCTGCCAAACAGGTTCCTGCCCAGGGAGGGAGCGAGCGGCTCGTGTCCGACCTAACAGCACACACACAAACACACAATAAGAATAAAAAGAGATAAGCAGTCCAAGCTGCACCGTACATCACACGCCTCAGCGCCACAAACAGGGACTCTCCCACACTTCCTGGTTTCTTTGACACATTTTAGTCAACTTTTTGTTCAGTCTTCAGTTCTCTATAGAGAATCTGAGTAGCTATCTCACAGCTAACGTTGCATCCGGTTGGCTTACTGATTAACGTGGACTTTAGGGAGTGAGCAACAGATAACATGAGCTTACAAGCTGTTCTAGTGGGCCAAAGGACGCCGGTGTTACGGTTTAATAAGTGACCGTGTTAACTGGCGACTTTCATCCGAACGCGTCCGCTGTTGTCGTAGTTACAGACAGAAAATAGGAAGAAAACACGTAGCTGCCCCTCGTGAATGCCGCATTATTTAATTTGTATATGATATATTATTATGTAACTTATATGAGAGGGTTTGCCACGGTATGACAAAATTAAAGCAGCATTCTCGAAACGGCTGTCGTAACAACAACAACGGACGCGTTCGGCTGAAAAGTCGCCAGTTAACACGGTCGCTTATTAAACCGTAACACCGGTCAGTAAATGACCGAGGAGCCATTCGTGCCATTCGTTACGCTGAGTGACGACAGTGAACAGACAAAACTATAACAACAACAACCAGCATGTCTCTAGCCTTTCACTTAATGTTACACAGGTCAACAACGCCGCTGTGTGTAAACTATTCACGGCTTTGTCAACTTGTTGTAATATGCAGCAGCACAGAAGCGGTCAGACAGCCGCCGGCCGATGACAGCTAACGATAACTAGCGACCTAGCAATAACGCTAGCTTGTTAGAAGAAGAAGAAGAAGAAGAAGAAGAAGTACACGTAACGTATACATCTTTGAATATGTATCTCGAGTGTTGTGGCACGTGACGTGTACAGAACATGAACAAATCAGCACTATGAATAGGGTATGAACCGTAAGAGCCGGCTGTCACACCTCACTTCCGCCGAGTATTGCGTTAACAGAAGGTCATAGGGACGAGAGACGGACCAATAATGTAGCCGTCAGCTGCTGTTGCTGTCATGGCGTTTGCTGGTGTGCATTAACGCGAGGTCCATGCCGAATTAAAGAAGCAATGGCAGCTAACGGAAGGGCTTAAGCCATGCACAATAACCTATAGATAATCGATGCTATTTACAATGTACTTTAGCAGTTTTCCTTCAGGCTGCTAGCTAGTTGGGTCGTACTCTATTTACGTTACAACTGCTAGCTAACCGTGACCCCGAGCAGCTGCTTAACCAGTCACGTCTTCCCGTCGTCTGCACGAACCCGTCTCCTCTTACCTGGATCAGGACTTTAATGTACATCAGCGGGTGGGAGAGGACGGTGAGCCCTGATCCCAGCAATACTTGGCCACACGTGTCCGCCATTTTTGCAGAGACTGTGGATCTACAAGGAAGTCCTTCTCTTTCGTCTTGCGCCAGAGGAGTCGGTAGCGCCCTTTTTATGTCGGTACCGCCATCTAGTGTTCTTCTTTATGTCCTGCTTGTTCATTCAAAGCGGCCTCTTCTGTTTTTCACCTCCCTGGCTTGGATAAGTTGGATGCTTGGTGATTTTCCGTTCCTTAAGCACATCGTTCAAAACCAAAAGCCGGTATGTGTTGTTGCCAAACACTGCCATTGAAATACGACACTCGATTCTTAATCACTTGCACCAAGAATACACTTTGTGAAAAACACACCTGTAACCAATTAGGATTGGATAGAGACTATATACTTTATTCATCCCCATGGGGAAATTTGGTCGTGGCAGCATTGTGGCTGCGGTCAAAAAGTCCAGAAATGACCTCCTAATGTCTATTCCTAACCACTTTTCCTTGACCTCTGTGGATAAACCATTACAGGGCCAGAGAAAAATGTGAAGGAGACTTCATGAGGAGTTGGGAAAAGACAATAGATGTTCTGAGAGAATATTGTATGTCATATGAGCATTCAGATGATTTGAAGCACTTCTTTTGTACGAGGCTGCTTCACTCTTGGTGTCGAAAGGAGAACAAACGGAGGTCCTTCCTTCCTGCTGCTGTTACACTTAACAATTCAGTAGAAACTGACCCTTCATCATGCAATATCAATGAAACTGTAGTTTCAACTAATGTAGCTTCAACGGTTCGATTATATTTAGCTTGTTTACAGTTTAATAATATATCACATGCCTAGCTTGTTTGTTTATTTTTTTGAATAAATACATATAAAATTAAACGAAAAGGATTGTCACTGTCCATTCATATTCATCAGCATGTATTGCATTAGTTTAGGACTGTATGAAAATGCATTGTTAAATCTGTGCTAACAGATAACTGTAAAATCCTTTTTTAATTTTATATATAATTATTGTATACATATTTGTATATGAATATGTTTATTTAAATTAGTCAGAAACCTCCTCCTTATTTCAGCACTCTATTGACTCTGATGAGTTTCCAGCATCACGCTCCTAAAACAAGACACGGTCGTCTCAAGTCATGTTCAATGTTGATCTTAGATCTGTATTCGGTTTTAAGAGACGCAGCAGCAGAAAAGCCGACCTCACGGAGATCGGCTTTTGTCAAAACGCAAAGACTCCGGGAGTCGCACATGTGTAACCTGTTAACTCGCGCCCCACCTGTAATACCTCCGCGCCCCACTAGAGCGGCACACTCCACAGTTTGAGAACCACTGGTTTAAAGAAAGCAGTAAAGATAAGTTGAGACGTCTGTCTCCAGAGTGGACCAAATATTATTCTTCATTATGACAGAATAATCAGTCAAAATTAAAATATGTTGAGTAATGTGTTTGTGTTTCACGTATAGTTTCTGCCCATCATCTTAAAATGCATCTTTTTAACTTTATTTGATAATGAAAAGTCTCCATGAAAAATGTGTGTAAAGGACACTGTTTACCATCTGGAACTGATAAAACTATCCATAAAATATTACATGTTTCATTGTGAGACTTGGAACCATATGTTGACTTTCACTTTTACTTCACTGCATTTTGCAAAGAAAACTGATACTTTTACTCCGATACATTTCCCCTGAAACCTTCGTTACTCGCTATAAAATCAAATCTATCTTTAGAAAAAATAAATAATCATGAGACCAACATCGGGGACTGTGGTGGAACACAGACACAGAGTTCCCAGGATGCCCAGGATGCTAGCTAGCAAGCGACTACATGACTCTGAGATGACTGATTTCATGATGTAAGCAGAAATGGATGCACCTGCTACTCCCACGACAAACGACGGTGGTGACGAAGACAACATCGGTGGCCATATTTACGAGAAATGTTTTCTTATGTTGGAGTGAAAGATTGTGCCTCTTATGCTTACCCAAAGCTACTGAAATATTGGCATTTAAAAACTCCCCTCCAACCTCAGGAAATACACTGAGGTACATTAAGATTAATCCCATGAGCCGCAACGTTAATGTTTAGTTATCATAATTAGCATAAACGTGTTAAGATATCTAGCAGTGTTTCCCACAGGATTGGAGTATACAGGGCTCTCAAGTTTTTAAGACAGGTAAGAGTGACATCCCCCCCCGGCTGTGCCCCGCCCCGCCCCTGCCGTATACCCACAGACCAGCCCCCCCCCCCCCCCCCCCCATATTATTATTAGCTTTATTTTCATTGGTTGCTGGATTACATTTTACCCAGATACAACAGATACGTTTTTCTGATTGGCTATTCGTGTAGCCCATTTCTTTTTTTTGATTGGCTGATGAGTGGCACTTCACGGCAGAACTCCAGGGGATTCGGGGGAGACGTGCTTGATTCCTCCATGGTGAGGGCAGCGCGACCAGGTCATGTTTGCGCGCTGCGGCACATTAAATAGCCTAGAGTTTTTCTTCAGTGTGAGAAATACGATCTGTGGCGGGAAGGCGTGACTTAAGACCGAAATGAGTGACAGTCACGCTCAATGCGTGAGTATATCTTTGGCAGGGGAGGAGACAGGTGTCTGATCTTCTAATTTAGCTATACATGGTGTATGTTAGGCTAATGTTTGCTAGCTATCGTAAATCAAATGAGACAATTAGTGTAGTAGACAGGCCGCTAGCGAGTTAGTGAGCTGAGGACGTGTTGACAGTTGTGAGATTTAGTTGATTGGAGTCATCTTAGCTATAATCATTGCAGCACTAGTTGGCTAACGTAAGCTAACTTAACATTAGCTAGCCACCACACCATAGGATTGACGGAAGCCGCGAGAGTGCAGCATTACGATTTTAACAGCGTCGGAGTTGGAGATGCATGCAAGTGTGTGTAGCAAGTGGGGCTAGCTACAGTTGTTATGCTTATAAAATGTCTTTCTCTCACTGTTTCAGAGAAAACTCCTGGATGGATCACAGCCAACCCAACTCCCTGTCCTTGGTCATGGCGGCCACAGCACTTAAAAGAATAAACTTCATAATCCTTAAAATTCTGATTTTTTATTAACAGCATTTACTTGTACTTTTACTTTCAAAACTTAAGTACAGTAAATATCAGATATTTTAAGACTTTTACTCAAGTAGTATTCTAATAGGTGACTTTCACTTTTACTGTAGTCATTTTCCATTAGGTATTTTTACTTTTACTCAAGTATGGCTTTTTGGGTACTTCATACACCACTGGAGAAGTCCCTTCAGGAAGTACATTAATTGAGGAGATGTGTGTTTTATCATAATCTCTTTCTAAAATGCCGTAATATTGATTGCAGATGCCTTTAAAAGTGTTTGATGAGCAGCTGGTTACTTTGTTACCTCAATTCAAGTTCCTCTAAGTTCAACTTTAAGACATTTGAATGTCCTCATCACACTTGGCACCACACCAGGACCTTCTGAGTAAATACATGAATGACTGAGTGAATATGCTCATTCAGCATTTGAGGAAACACACACGGTTGTGAAGAAAGAATGCAAAGAGAGAGCCATGTTTCAGTCAAAGTCTCTTTATAGTGGCATCATTGACTGTTGAGGTGATGAGTTCAGGTCTGCAGCTGCTGCTGTTCAGAGAGCTGCAGGAGACAATCTTCCCTCTGCGTCCTGTCAGGACGTCTGAGCGGGCTTCTTCTGTAACGGGGAACAGCAAAGAGGGGGATCAGGTCAAACAGTGAGTGATGGACACAGAGTGCAGACCGGCAGCGTGTGGAACATGGATGTTGTCAGTGTGCTCGTGTGGACACTCACAGCAGCCGTAGAGCGTGTTGAGCCTGGCGATGTCGGTGCGGCTCATCTCCTTGGCGTTGCCGAAGTTCACGTTGGAGTTGGGGATGGGGACCATGGTGGGCTGGTTGTTCTTGGAGAAGGCGTACCTGCAGGAGAACACGGAGCAGTTAGAGGGAACCACACACACACACACACATAGGAGGACACACAGCAGGACCCAAGTACAGCCCCTTGTTCTCACTTGTGGTACTGCATGACGGAGCCGTAATCGTAGGGAGTGCCCTGGTTGAGGGTGGCGATCTTCCTGAAGTTGTGCTCCATTCCTGGAAAAAACAGAAGACACAACAGATACATTACCGGTAGTGAGATGTGTTATTGAGGTTATTGAGGTACATTATATATATATATATATATGCCAACATTAGCTGTGAGGGCTTGATGGTGTAAATATGAATGGGACAGCACTTTGCTGCAACATATCACGTGATTACATAAAAAAATAGTGTGTACAATTGTGTATTTATTTTCTATTTAATACAATAATCCTCATTTGGGCTTCATGTTAAGATACAGTTACACCATGGGGCTTTTATGTTGAAAGGGAAGACAGAAAGACAGACAGGTGGACAGACAGGAGGCGTTACAATGCCTTTGACTGAATATCTCCAAGTCATGTGTGTGTGCAGATTTTCTACCAAACCATCTGTTAAACAACAGGCAAAAACATGCTCAAATCTCTAATATAGTACATTCAGCAGAGAGGAAACAAGCAGCCGATCGCACTGATATGCTTGAATATTGTTATGGACTAAATAATGTGAACGTCAGCGTCAGTGGAGCTGTTAGTCCTGATTCAAAGTGACACACACGCGCACACACACGCGAACGTGCACGCGACCGTATTAACACGCGCACGCGCGGCCGTTCACGCGCACATAGACACACAGTCAGTTAACTTTGTCTAACACAAAGCTAACTTCATGCTAGCAATCAAATTCACTTCTCTGTCTCTCCACTATGTTCGCGTGACCGTAATTACACATGCGCGCGCACACACACACACGCGCGCACTTAGACACACACACAGTCAGGATGTCAGCTGACCAACTGACAGTTCCTCCTGCGTGTGTGTGTGTGTGCGCGCCTGTGTCACTGGTTGCCATGGTGGCAGTCCTGATTGGCTAACTGGAAGCAGCTGTGTCACTGTCACAGAGCGGGAGACTGGACTGTGGATTTAATGAGAAAACAACCTTTCAAACTATTGTATTTGACAGACAACCGTGAATCCCATCGCAAAAATAACGTAATCATGAGAAGCACAAGACTTCTGAGAACGTTTCCGTCTACTTAAATATTTGTAAGGATTTAGAAATGATAGCGTAACTTCAGTTTGTAAAGTGCTCACGTTTCCGTCATGAGAGAACATTGTGATCCGATTTAACATGGAGGTTGATGGAGCAGTTGGCCGGACTTCATGTCGCTTTCAGGCTTGCTGACAAAAAAGTTTGTTGGATTCCACGACGCATGTGTACCACAAGCACAATATTTCCGACATTTTCATATATAAATTATGCCTCAAAAGTAAATATTGTGGAGTGAATGGCAAAATACAAATACAAATACAGGGGTTAGTATAAAGCTCCTCCGTGCTCTAGCGATGACATCACCACTCTAACCTGCCCCATACACACCCATTGTAAACTCTGAAATGGTTCCCACATTTTCCTAAACTTGAACAATAATTACATAAAAAAATGCCCAATTAGGCAAATACACTCCAGACTTTTGTCAACGTTTTAAACTTCAAATCATTTCTCTACGTTAAATTATGGCGAGTCACGATGGGCACAAAGATGAGTGTTTTTTTGCCCTCTTCACGCCAAAACCCCATTCAAGTCATTGGGACCATTTCTCGCCGTTTTTCGGGAAAACGGCCGGTCGAATCTCTTAGAAAAGCACACGATTCCCGATCAGGCCGCACGTTTTGATGTATTTTGACGCATGTGCTGGCAACGCTGCGGGAGGAGATACGCGCCAAAGCTTTTGTGGGACTATGATTAATATTATTATTAAACCCGCAGGAGAACATGAAGTGCGCTTGCTGCAGGGGTCTATGACCCCTTGCAGCTGAGCCACACTTAATTACTTTTTAGTTAACATTGAAAAGTTACATTTCAAATTTAATTTCTTGCCATATTAAGTCATAGTTTCTATTACATTGGCTAATTTCAAAGGAAAATAGATGAAAATAATACACGTTTGTGGATGTCAGTATCATCACACTGTGTTAAAGGGGCACAAGAAGACTTTTGTCCACTTGTGAGGACGTTTGAACGAACATGTTTTCTCTTTAGAAGTGGACTTTTTCAGGAAGCTACAGAGTGTTTGAAGGTCAGAAAGAGATGTGAAGGAGCCGTTAGCTCCCTTAAAGAGCGGCATGAGCTAATGAGCAGAAGTATTCAACATGTGCATGATTTATAAGAGGGAACAAATCATTGTCTCTTCTGTGAAATGGCTCTCCTCTCTGATATATCAGATATATAAACAGCTGCATTACCAGACTGAACGTTCTGCAGCATGACTCTGATGTGGTTGTCCCTGTCGGAGCGGGTCTGCTCGTGGTTGAAGCCCAGAGCGTGGAGCAGCTCGTGCTGGACGGTGCCGTGGTAGAGGCATCCGCTACGGGCCAGAGACACCACCTGCTTCCCTCCACGACGGCCGACGAAGGAGTAGCAGCTGGACGGGATCAGAGACGAGTTCAACAACACCGAAGTCTGAGGGAAAGCTCTCAACTGTAAACGGCTCCACGACTGGTCCTTTCTTACCCGTTCTGGGACTCGATGCTCAGCCAGTCGCGGTCGCTGCTTCTAGTGGGCCTGAAGCGGATGCAGGAGAAGGAAGAGAAGGACTCCAGTCCACGGGTGATGATGGCCTTCTCTCTGGAGGCTGGCAGCACACAACAATCAGCTGTTTCCCGTGAAATACAGAGGACCATACGGGCCCCAAACATCTGACAGCTTTGTCAAAGTTGCTGCATTAGAAGTGAAAGCCTCCAGTAAATAGACAGTGTGTGTGGGCCTCCCAGGCCTCTGTGTGACACTTACAGAAGTGGTTGGTGAGGTAATAAGGAATGTAGACCTTCCCGTCAGTGAACTTGCCCCACTTGCATCCTCGGCTGGTGCAGGGGTCGGCGTTTCTCTCGTCTTCGCTGCCGATGGCGATGTCTCCTCCGATCAGGATGGGGTCATCGGCGGAGCGGACTGAAACACATCACAGCAGCAACTCAGACACCTGTTGAAGTGCTGCGACCAGAAGAAGAGAGTAGAACCAGCAGCAGCTGTCTGGAGCAACACGGTGACCGCAGCAGCTCACTCACCCAGATTCCTGTTGGCTCTCTCCAGCAGCTCAGAGACAGAAAGCTCAGAGTCCTCCTCTGCAATGTCCTCTGCACAGTGACATGAACAACAACGCAGTTTAAATTTGTGTACAAATACACCGGTCACAGTACTGAGCATGTCGGTACAACAGCTCTGATCATCAGAATAGATCACATACCTGCCTGCAGGATCAGCGTGGGATGAGGGGAGGAAAGACAAACACATTAGAAACAGAACCAGAACTTGAAGTTACAGCTCAATGTCAACATGACATAGTTTCTTAAAGTGACAGGAACACGTTGAAACGGTCAGAAGTACAAAGAGATCATGAGACACACGTTCAGCATCATAGAGCCTGGAGCTTTGTAGATGAAGTGCACCGTATGACCCTAACTGTATCATCATGTGAGAGAAATTAACTAAACACTACTCAACAACAGGGAAACTCTGCTGAGGTGGAAATAAATGCTCTATTTGACATCCTAACAACATCTTTGTGATGTGGAGAAGACGAGCGGCTTCATGTGAGCGACAGGAGGCCGTTCATGTTGGTGACTGTGACTGAGGATGTTCAACATTCGTGATAACAACATGTAGGAGTGTCACTGCTCCTCTCTCACTGAGATCTACCTCATTGTCGGCCCAACAGCAGGCGGACAGCAGCAGCAAAGCCACAGCGGAGAACCTGAACACAGACATGCGAGCCATCCTTAGCAGACCTGCAGGACACAGACAGGAATCAGCTCCGGCCTCAGAGGAGAAACACAGTGTTTGAACCAACCACAAATAAAACAGACAGCAGAAATAAAGGGCACACTTTTGTATTGCATATTGAGCTGCAGACGTTTGCAGCTGAACTCACCTTGGATCCTAATGGACTTGTGCAGCTGAGGTTTCCCTCCAGGTTTTTATGCACGTTCGGCTACGTTGGTGAGCCCAAATATGGATTATTTGGGCTCACCTATCTTGACAGAATCAGCTAAATCCACAGGCTTATCAGTCACATATGGTTTCAAACACATGCGTTTGACAGAAGTCACGCCTACTGTACACTTCTCTATAGGGTGGGAATTGGACACAGAATTCAATGGTATCTCTGTCGTTACAATTTTCCACACCGTGACAGGTTGCAAATATTATGGGATTATTGTAAAGTGTAATATTATATGCTGATCTTTTCTAAATGGATAATACTTCCAACCTAGTTCAGTTTTCTTTTTTAAGATAATAATAAAACATGTCAGTACATTAGTCTCAGGAATATCCTCTATTGAGATAGTGACCTGAAGTCAGAAAGGTAAATTAACTTCATGCTGGAGTTTCAGGTTGCCAGTTCATATGCAACTATTCCTAATTGTCAGTTTTGTTTCAGATGAATGATTTGTATGAAATGTTATAACTAACTGTAATTGCAAATGTCAGATACATCAGGAAAAGAATCAGCTACATCCACATGTTTATCAGTCACATTTGGTTTCGGACACTTGCGGCTGACGGAAACATGTCAATACCACTCAGGGTGGGAAAAGCACACATGTTGCATTTATCATTATACTATGAAAAACACTCGGATGTAATGGGACAAAAACTTACTGTAATGTTTGATTTGCTCTTGTCATCATCTCTATTTAGGTGGACTGTGTTCATTTACCTTGGTAGCTAAAACAGTGTATTATGTCTGTTACAGTTACATGAATTATTCAAATCAATTAAATTTGATTTGTATCGCCCAATATCACAAATCCTTCACAGGGGCTTTACAATCTGTACAACATTTGACATCCTAAGTTCTTGGACCTTCACATTGCATAAGGAGCACCTCCCATCCCAAAATAAACAACCTAAATAGGATAAGCAAGTGCAGATGAAGGATGGACATTTATGTTGTCTAATAACAGAGGTGAAGCTGATAACTCACACATCCAGAGTTAAAAAGTAACCTGTACCCATAGGCGAGTGTGTGAGAGTGGACATACTGCACCTGGAGCAAGGCCAGGAAAACGTCTTATCAACTACAGAACGCTGTTTATCAAGAAGGCTTCCCCTGGCCCAGTTCATCAAGGCCACCGATGTGAGAAGGACAGAAAACGTGAACGCTACTGATCACCTGCGACTTCTGCTTCTCCATGCAGGGGGTCGGCAACCTTATTTGATATGAAGTGCCATTGTAATCATCAGTGGGACATATCAACATTAAGGTTAACTCTATGTTGAATTATGGCTAAACATCAAAATGTAAATCTCCAACAGATCTGTATTTTTATTCCAGTCATATAAGCAAACAAACATTGCATCATATAATCAGGACCAGTGGCGGCTGGCCAATAGAGGGGCCTGCATGGCCCCACTCGCCTTGAGCCACCAAAAATATATTTATAATGTTATTCTGGTCTTAGCTTGGAGTGCAGCGTTTTTCCTGGCATTGTTCTCCGGAAACGAACCAGCGGCGAGGGGGAGGCAGAGGCCAGGGCTAGCGGGCTAACGTTAGCTAATGGGCTAACGCTAGTCCACTACCAGGGGCGTTTCTAGGATTCAAGGAGAGGGGGGGCTTAGCCCCTAGTGAACCGGCATGTGTGCGCGCGCAGCCCATTTGGGGCCCCGGATATCCATTGTTTCAGACAGTTCATAGATTGGTTCAATCTGAAAGTGTGATTTTGCTCTGTAGTTTTGCTTGCATTCATTCAGTATATGATAATATAATTAATTATTGAATGATAAATATTGTATGATGGTACTCCTTGGTATAGTTTACTATGAGATAAACTCCTTGGTGTAGTTCACTGTACAAGATCATGCCAAATGTGGACATGCTATTCAAACAGCTGCAGAAGAGGAACATCGACCCTATCTTCATTAAAGGACGTGTTCAGAGGTTCACAGACAGCATTACAAAAATCTGGTCAATAACTACTAGCTGATAAAGCTTTTGTTGTTAGAAAGATGAGTTGCTCACGTCCAACAGTCTGTAAAAGCCTAAATGGGCCTTGTCTTCAAAGTGAATGATTATGATAGAAAACATCACAATGATATTGGTTTAAATATTTTAAAAGGAAAAAGATCAGATTTCTATAAAAATGCGGGTAGTTCATAACATGCTTATCCAGGTGTCCACCAAGTTAATTTCTAGAAGAGGCCTAGTTGTTTTTGAAGATGGCAAGTTGGCAACTATTCAATAAAATAGTCGCCAGTTTTCTGAAAAGGGAGGACACGCTGGTAACTGACCGTCTGATACATTTTGATGCTGTAGTTATAATTTCCCATCATCTAATGTTATTTGTAAGATTTTACATACATTATATTTTTGAAATACTTGACTTAGACATAAGCTTGTGTTCAATCAAAATCACTTTCATCAAAATAGCTTTATTGCAAATTTAAGTTGATTTATCTTTTACAGGTATGTGATACCATCCTGATGCAAGCCAAGGAGCGGTTCTCACCCAGCACGTCGTCATGAGAACAGCGAGTTTAAGGCTTGCAGTGGTGCTGTGCCCATGTACCAGTTTTTCATGGAGAACAACCTTCAGAGCACCTTCACAGAGACTGTCAGTCTTCTCAGGATCCTCATCACCACACCCATGACAACAGCTGAATCTGAGAGGTGTTTCTGTACTTTGAAGAGGATCAAGAGCCAGTGTTCCCTCTAAGCTGTGTGCGTGCGCCAGTCGAAGTGGCCGTGCAATAGATTTTTCAGACCGCGCACATTTTTCAGACCGAACAAACAATTTTTTTTCAGGGGTTAAAAATCTTTTTCGCGCCAGTGTTTCTGAGATAGGAGTGAGCCATCTCCACAATAATAAGATCTTTGATGTGACGTGTCGAGTCTTCTTGGCCAATCAGCGTCCTGTTTCTCGACATGCGCTCTCTGTACCTCTGTGTACATTCTGTGAAGCAAAGACCACACCCATGGTCCACCCCCAGGACATTTTGGTTTAAGTAGATGTTATTTCATGCATTCTAGTGGATTTTTGGGTGGTATGCTAAAGATGTAGCCTGGTACCAGCCAAACTTAGCCCCGCCCACAACATTTGAGGTCTGGAAGTTCGGTCTCGCACTGCTCCGTTGGGGAGAAATGATCCAAAATCAAAAATTGTTCGGACCAATCAAATTGTCAGGGCGGTCTTTATACGATGATGGACAGATGACAGTAACGTAATCAACCATCACCAAAGAGCGCTTGGGAACCACACGTCATTAATATACCTTAGTCCAGGGGTGAGCAATTTATTTTCCCAAGGGGCCACATGAGAAATTTGGACCGTTGTGGAGGGCCGAACCAATAGTCTGAACTTAATTCAATTAACTCAATATGAATGTCATTACTTTATTAAAAAACTGTAAATTATATTGTTTTGAGCTGCTACTGGTAAGAATACATGTTACAATAAGGCTATGAAAATAAGTTAACAAAAATGTAAACCGTACATTAAATATGTATGTTAAAGACCAGCAATGTATTAACTTTAAACAAAAGCAATCAGTGCTTTTGATGTTTTCCAGTTCAGTTGTTTCCAGTTCAGTCTGGTTGAATGAGGTGGAGATGTGACAGCTGACAGGTGTCAGAGAGAGAGGATCTGATCTGTTGAACTTCATCACTAGAATGTTTGTTCTCATGTAGGTAGATCCAAAGAGAACCAACATCTTCTGAGCATCTTTCCTCATGTGAGGAACGTTCTCCTCTTTGAGAGAAGAGTGAAGATCCAGAAGTGATCCTGACTTAAAGTGCTCTGCCATAGTGGATCAGACCGCAGGTCAGATCCGCGGCGGCTTTGCGCGATTCATTTTCAATCTGGAGGCGGAGACTGCAGCCCGAGGCTCCTGATGTACAGAAACTGCATAACAATACGCTTTCACTTCAGCGCACACATAAATAAATTGCTTTCAAAGTAAAATCAGTGCCGTTTGTATTGCATTCAATTTTTTTTTTTGCCGTGAGAAATTGGTTGTGTGGCGTGAGTGAGTGTGAAAACATGCAAAAGCATGTGTCACACGGCGAAACCGTGAGAGTTGGTAGCTCTGTATCATTATCCGTCATAACCAGTGAACCAGTGATAACCTCCCCTTATTGAAGTTCAACAAAGATCCTTTAAGTTCAACTAAACTGACTGGTAAAACACCATCATTAAAATGTTCTCAAAGTCCAGCCATTATAAAGGACATTGAATAAATATCAACCTTGTATACATATTGATGCATTTGCTGTCATCTCTTTGAATCCCCTATGGCTAACACAAGCTTGTGGTCATTTTTGGCAGATCGCGTGGTTGCGAATTGCTCACAGTGCTGAAATGTGCGCTCAGAAACAAAAATATTTGCTTAGTGCTGAAAAAAATTAGAGGGAACATTGATCAAGACCTTCCTGAGAAACACATGACACAGGATCGCCTTGATGCTCTGGCAATGCTCTCCATGGACAAGAAACTTGTCAGGGGCACGCCTGACTTCAATAAGAAGGTAATTGAGAGGTTTGCCACTCAGAAGGACAGAAGAGCAACATTCCTTTACAAATAATCTGTCAGAAAAACCTTCCACATTTATTGTTAGTGTGCTAATCCCTGTTCTAGAGGAACCTTGGGTTGCACTTGTTTCTTTTGCAAAATATTATTCATTATTAGTATATAGATCAAGCTTACAAGCCTTTAGATATGTGTACATTTGTGATGATGGACACTTTTATTTATCATAAGGACAGCACCAATTAATACCATCAAAGCCTCAATTAAAGCAAATTCAAGCACAAGATGCATTTCTGGTTTTCTTTGTAGATGACGAAAAAAATAAGAGGCATCACTTTTTCTCATTTCCTCTTGATTTCCTGTTGGAAGAAAACAAGGATTTGTTCAAACTTTTGAATGAATACACATACATGTGCACACATGCACACAAACACATGGGCACCGAAAGATGCTTGAAGTCCTTAAAGGGACAGTTCATCCCAAAATACAAAAGCCATGTTCAGTGTAGTGCTGTTTGATCAAACTAGTTGTTTAGTTGTATGTTCCCTAGTTGTAGCGATATCGGCTAAATACATTTTAAAAACTATCTTCGCCTAAAACACAGATAGAAAAAGCGATAAATAAAAGCTACTAAAAACTTAGAAAAAGAGCAAAACTTCCATCTGAATATCATACTTACATCGCGTTGACGAAAGCGCGCACACAGCAGACTTTCATCTCTAGAGGAAATGCTTCCGTTGCTTGGGGTTCAGGTCGGGCCTGGAAGCAGTCGAATCTGACATGAATTCAAAGAGACAGCAAACTCTGTAAAAGCTGCTTGGTTTCCTCATGCTACTGCTACCATGCATGTACACATATACAGGTTTTCATCTTCCCCGGGCGTTCAATCCGACTTATGCCGTACCGGTGGGAGCCAGGTAACAAGACAGAGGTTTACTTGGGGAGGTTGCAGGCTGCTTGTTTAAAAAGATACGTACTGCAGCGATAGAGGCGGTTCACCCGAAGGATGTCAGTGGGACTCATCTGGGTGGCCCTGCCGATGGCGACGTTGCCGTTGGGAATGGGAACGATGGTCGGCCTCTGGTTCCTAGAGAAGGCGAACCTGCGGTGCAGAATACATAGCGATGAGGGGTTTGACCTGTCCACCTGGACTGTTTTAATGACTGAGCTGATGTATGGACAGGCTGCGATCTTGAAGCTGCATTAAGAAGCTGGAAGCTGAAAGTTTGACACAAAACCACATTATGAAGTCGTTACGACATGTTAGCAAACAAGAGAAACGTCATCATTAATCTGGAGCCGCGTTTGCGTCCTGATGAATATGACATATGTGGCCGGGAAAAAACATTTTAAAGGACAAGTTCACATTTTTTCAAGTCTGTCTCAAAACAATATTCACATGCTGATAACAACTTTGAAATGAAGACCTTTTAAAATCTTCAGCTGAGAATCAGAGAATGTTTTCACATATGTGAGACGCTACCTTCCATAGTGCATGACAGAGTTGTAGTCGTAGGGAGTGCCAAGGTTCCTTGTTTGGATCTTCCTGAAGTTGCTCTCCATTCCTGCAAAGGATCACACAGCTCAATCAGATGTGTCTCTACTACACGACTGCTACAATGATATGATAAATCAAATTATGATCATCATGCCCATTTTTAAGCTTCAAAATTGAATTTGGAGTTTCTACTTAAACATGTGTACATGCTTAAATGTAAAAAAAAAAACATTATTTTTCTCACACTGTCTGGATGTACTTATATTCACCCTCTGTCTGAAACGCTCTGTTTTTGTGCCTGTCTCTTTAAGTCCCCCTCCTTTAAAAACCCAGTCTGTTCTGATTGGTCAGTCGTCTGCATCAGCGTCACTGCAGCCGGGTACTCACTGGGTGGGTCCACCCCACAGAGTTTAAGTTACTTCTACCAGTGACTGTATATTTGTGACATCACAACCTTACAGCTGACGGCTCCTTTCAAAGGCAGCGTCTCTGAATACAGGCTGTGTACATTTGTCCCTTGAATTGAGTGTTTTGATACGTTCACTATATCTATAGGACCTAGACCTGGTTTATGATGAATCTAACTTTCAACAACATGGCACCTGAAACCTTTTTAACTTGAGAGCTTAACATTACTTGAGGTCGGTTGTGTTATTTGTGGAGTCCCCATTGTGGTTGTGTCTATCAATTGCTAAATTATTTAATAAAGTTCCATCTATATTCGTCATAATGAAAGCCTGTGACCCACCAGGTATAACGTTCTCCAGCAAGATGCGAACATTCTGGTCCCTGTCGGACCGGGTCTGCTCATGGTTGAAGCCCAGGGCGTGCAGCATCTCGTGTTGGATGATTTGCTGGAAAACACAACCGCGGCGACTCAAGGACACAACCTGACCTCGACCTCGACGCCCGATGAACGAGAAACACCTGAAAGAGAGTAAATGAAACCTCCAAACAGTAAATCAGAAGAAGCAGCACCGTTGGGAATAAGTTGCATTGCTTCCCCAGAGTGTAAAGAAGGGTCTTTAAGATCGTATTCATGCATATGTGGTCGTATGTTGTGGTCCGTACCCTGAGCGTGACTGAACGTCCACAAAGTCCTGCTGTCCGTTCAAGGGGGTGAAGCGGATGCAGGTGGAATCAGCAAATGAACGCAGACCTCGGATGATGGTATCCCTCTCTCTTTGGTCTTGACAGGAAACAAACCCCCCAAAAAGCATTTATCATCAGTTTAGTGTGTTTCATTGATTTCATCTTCTACTTCACAATACCACCTGCACTATTACGTTTTTTGATAATAGCAAAACTAATTTTCTCCCTTCTTCCTTGTAGGCAACATACTACACACTACTATTATTACTACTACTATACTGCCACTAGTACTACAACTAGCTCTACAAGTGCTATTACTACAACTGTAACCTTCACTGCTATGACTAAGTCGGCCTACTACTAACATTACATTATTGCTCCTCACGGTGCAAGTTACTGCTTCTACTAGCCTACTAGTACTGCTACTACTAAAAATACACCCGTAAACCTTCATGACTGCATCTTGTAGATGTTTGAGGCTATTGCAGTGACAGAATCTGTCCACAGAAAGACAGACAGACAGACATACAAACACCTGACTGTCCTGAAGTACTTAAAAACACTTCTGTGGTTGTCTCTGAGGTCTCCAGGACCAGCTGTTGCCGCGATGACTCTGGTAAAAGTGATGAAGGCTGGTAAACAGAAGCCCTGCCCTCAGCACTCACCGTAGTCCCTGGAGATGCGGTAGGGTACGTAGACGTTGCCATCAGTGGCTTTAGGCCACAGGCAACCTCGTTCTACGCAGGGATCAGCGTTCTGTAGACCTGTTGGCACCGCGATGTCACCGAACATCACCAGAGGGTCATCGAAGTTCTTCCCTGCAAAACGACGTGAGCATGATCGAGAACATGTTGTCATCTTTTTTATTAAGCTGCATTTAATTTTCTTGATTAAACTGCTGTTAATTCTGAGTTTGATACAAGCGCTCCTCTCACACAACACAGTGTCACGGCAGTACGGGAAATAGTCACACAATGTATTGATTGGTGTCGATGGACAAACATTTTCAAATTATTTCTTTTTATGCTCTGCACAACTTTCAAACTAATGTATTGGAAGTATCTTTCGTGGCTACACAATGTTATTTTCTGTCTATTGGGACAACATTACTGAACTAAACAGATGTTAGGTTTAGGCAACAAAACCATTTATTTAGGTTTAAGAATCCATTACAAACATCCGCAAAATTGTATTTTTGTATTTTGTCTGCAACACCAGCATTATGTACTATTTCTAATGTTTGAAAAAAAAAATAGTTTCAATATTCAGTCCTATCTTTAAAGTTAGATTGTTATTATTGGGCATTTTCTTAAATGAAGAAAGAATAAAGCAGTTGCAGTGATGAACATACCAACATTAACATTGGCCTTCTCCAACAGCGTGGAGACGCTGAACTCGTCATCCTCAACGCTGTTGCCTGTGGAAGAGAAACAATTTGAATGAGGTTCTTGATGTACCACGATATATATTTACAGAAGTGTTACTGTCTGAAAAGTAGCCACATCTTACCAGAGAACTCCTCACTCTTTTCAAAAGGACCCTGTGATTAGACAAAGTGGTTAATTGTAGTTACCATAGAAATCACATGTTGCTGGAAACTAGTATTTCTCGTTCATCTCTTTTTCAAGACAGAGAAAGCAACATTTGAGAATTCCTGCATTTGATTAAATTGTATTGCAATCCACAAACTACAAAGTATAACATTAAACACAGAATCACATTTAGCTTTTGGCAGTTTACCAAATTGTCTTTGTTAAGAAACAGTTTCAAATTCAATGCACATTGTAAATTAGAAGAATTTCAGAATGTATCACATTTCATTTCAAATTGTGTCATAATGAATGATATGTATTGATGTGGCTGTGGAGACATAATGTGTGTGCTGATGCTTACCTGTATGATGAAACTGTGGACGGAGCAGAAGAGGACACTGAGCGCAGCCGCCTGGAGGATCATGGCTGGTTGTAGGACAGCAGCAGAGGGACATCCTGAGGAAACAGGGGTGTTCGTGACTTAAATAGGAAGGAAATATAACTGACTTCCATCCTAATATGGAGCACCGCTCACCAAAGACTTGTTGACAAATTCAGTGCAACCAGAAGTGGCAGTTATTCCTTAAGATGTCGGCTTTTGTTTTCTCCTGTTTGTCCCCAGGCCATAACAAATTACATGTTTTATAAGAAGAATTGATCAATTTTTTTCTTTGTTTGGGACTTTAACATGAAAAACATGTTTTTAGGGGAGACACGACAGGGAGAAACATTGTTTTTCATGAACTGGTCAGTTTTTAGATTTGGGGTTATTTAGCTTCCCTATTATGTCGTCTTTCAGACAAGATTTTATCCTAAATTCACCAAAAGTTAGCATTAGATAATGTCTCATTTGCATATTTAAGCTTTTCAGAAAATGTGTAATACAAAAATTATTGTAGTCGATAAACTTAATCAGTTTCACGGTGATATATATTCCTTTTTTTTATGTGTCTTCAAAATGTATTGAATGTTAAAAAACATTCTTTAAAGGCTGTTTTAACTAAATGAGCCTGAATGTTCCACTTCACTAACATACACCAAACTATACAGGTAAAACTAGTGCTCTATATCCTGCTTTTAATCTGTTTGTATTTATTTACTTTATGTATCGCTTTTAATGTGTGTTTTTTGGTGCTTTCTTACCTCTTGGAATGTTTTGGCCCCTAATTTTGGTCACTTTGTGTTAATTTTTTTTTTCTACTCTTATACAGTACTTTTTGTCTGTGAAAAGTGCAATATAAATAAACTTTCCTTTCTTAATTACTATATTATGCAGGTTGTCACAGAGGTGTCCAAAATCCCCTCTGAAAAAACCTGTTGGCTCGAATTAATGAAATGTATGGAAATGAGCACATATTTATTAATAGAATGCCTCATTTGCATATTTAAAAATACATTTTTAGAAAACTAGTTAGTTAATTAATCAGTAGATAAATGACAACCGTCTCTGAGCAGGAACCTAGTGGGAGGAGTCATCGAGATTCAGCTGAAAACAGCTGTTTTATTGTTGAGGAGGGCAGACATTTTTTGTCCAAGGATATATAATCTATTAGAATATTTGTTTTCATTTCCAGTTTGAAAGGGTAGTGTCCTTGGGGATAACGAAAACTGAGTGGAGAATTCAACTCAAATCATGTGCTGATTCTTTAGTGACCCGTTTTACGCTGATCTGGGTACTCAGATCATAAAGCCGTAGAAGTGCTGTTTACACAACCCCTCTGTGTGGTTGTGTAAGAGCTGTAAGAGGCTGTGCAGAGCTGCAAACACCTTTTTTGAGTTGACATGACTTCTCCAAAATGTGGGCACGGTTGCAAAGTGTGTGTGATTTACACACAGTCTTGTAACACCTTACAAACAACAGGAACAACGACAATGAGAAAAAAAAAGAGTTATTTAAAGATTAAAAGATTTAAAGATTGTTTGAGAACAGCAGATATGAATAGGCCTCAAAAATATAATAAAAAATATAATATAAAAATATTTTTACACTGTAGTATTGTTACAATATATCTGAGTACCTTTGTCAAAAAATATCATGAGATTATTTTCAGCTTTAATTTGATTGATCCCTCATTTTAATAACTTGACTTAACTTACTTAACTGCTAAGTACATACAAACCAGTAAAAGACATAGAATGAAGAATTGACTTCTCCTTGGCAGCGTAACTGTCCCACAGTTGTGACTTTCTGTAATCCAGCCTGCTGCAACAACTTGTCATCACAGCGAGACGTTTCCAAATAGAGCGTGTGGCTTTGTCTTGTGACACGTCTGTTAATGTCACCAGAAGATGGATTCATAAAGTGTGCAGGAGGCCCAACGTAATAATTACCATTTTCTTGTGTCCGTCTGGACAAAATGTCCAGTTCTCTACTTTGAGTTGTGTGTCAGAATAAAACACAAACTGTCTCAGCAGCTGTCTGGCCAATGATTACATACATAAAGAACACCAAATTCAGCAGAATGTGATTTACCGCAGGACTGCCTCAACTATGCTCCTCCATGCTAACAGCCCCTTCATGCTAACAACTCCTCCATGCTAACAGCCCCTTCATGCTAACAACTCCTCCATGCTAACAGCCCCTTCATGCTAACAACTCCTCCATGCTAACAGCCCCTTCATGCTAACAACCCCTGCCTGCTAACAGCGCCTCCATGCTACCAGCCCCTCCCTGCTAACAGCCCCTCCATGCTAACAGCCCCTCCATGCTAACAGCGCCTCCATGCTAACAGCCCCTGCCTGCTAACAGAATATTATGAGGCTTTGCTCTTTCCTTGATTGAGCTGCTGAGCAGTTGATCTACTACAACATCCAGGCAGAACATCAGCTTATAACTAAATAACTAAAAAAACTAAAAAAAAACGGAGAAAAAAAATGAAATTTGATAAATAATATGTGGTGTGTTTTTTTAGGATTAATTGTATTATTGAACAACTACAGTGCTCTTGGTTAATCCAAAATGTTAATAAACCTCAATATTTAAGACAGTACAAGTGAGGTTTTTACTTTATTAGTATCTCTGTGTTCACAATTATTGGGCAACTATTAGTGTGCAGACAAGTGTGCACACAATTCAAAATAATAATTTTCAAAAATTAAATAAACTGTAAATAACATTTAAATAAAGTACAAATTAAAATACAGCCTTATGATGTGAATGAAATGCTTCAGCAGTCTTCATTTTTGCAGAACCAGAAGTTGCTCTTCATATCTGTGACAGCTGGCTTTCACAGCACATTTGGAGTTGGCAATCAGTGACACGACAGACCTTTTCTGCATCTGTATATTGTCCTTTCTCTTGAAAAATCTCACCAGCTTTCCAACGAGCGTTGGATGTTTGGTCTTTAGATATCGCTTTAGCTGTGAAGCCTTCAGTGCTGCGTTAGCTAGCGAGGCTAGCGTTAGCTAGCATTAGCCCTCACTACACACACTGGGCTCAGTGTGTGTAGTGAAGTCAGGATTATACTTGCACAAACATTTAGACGTTTGGGGGAGTGTTCAGCAGCACTTTCGTCTTCATGTTTTTGTTTTAAATACTTCTCTATAACTTTCGCTACAGGCTAACGGCTGGCTGAATTTCTTCTTCTGCATATTGGAGCCTGTTAAACAACTGACTAGCGCATTACCGCCACCAAGTGGTGGGAAGCTGTATTGTAACCGAGCATCTCGTGGATAACAGTGATATCTCGGCTGTCTTAAATTCATTACCTATGCGTTCCCGCTGACCTCGCGGCCCACAGGTGAAAACGGAAAGTTTTTGGCGGCCCTCTAGGTGGGGCCCCCCATTGGGTTAGGGTGGGGCCCCCCATTGGGCCGCGGCCCTATGGTTAAGAATCACTGTTCTATACTAAATAACTTTAGTTTTGTCATCAGGACATGCTTGAAGTTTAGCGACCTGGTTGGTTTCATCTGGCTTGATCGACAGATATAACTGAGTATCATCGGCATAACAATGAAAGTTTATGGAGTGTTTTCTGTTAATATTGCCTAAAGGAAGCATATGAATAAAATTGGCCCGAGCACAGAACCTTGTGGAACTCCATGACGAACACTGGTGGTAATTGAGGCCTCATCGTTTACATATAAACTGAGGTCGATCTGATAAATAGGACTTAAACCAGCTTAGTGCTGTACCTTTAATGCCGATCGACTGGTCTAGTCTCTGTAATAAGATGTCATAGTCAATGGTGTCGAATGCAGCAGTAAGGTCTAACAAGACAAGAACAGAGACAAATTGTATCTGAAGCAACAAAGGTCATTAGTAATTGTCACTAATGTCACCAGAAAGTCCTCGAATAAAATATAGTTATGTAGAAAGTCACACAACTGATTTGCGACTACCTTCTCCAGTATCTTAGAGAGAAAGGGAAGTGTAGAGATAGGCCTGTAGTTAGCCAACACGTCTGGATGGAGAGTGGGCTTCTTAAGAAGAGGTTTAATTACAGCATGATAACCAACCAGCTGCTATTCAAACCCCTTTAAAGGCATCGGCCATCAATATAATGGCATCTCAGAAGGAGATTATGATGATGATAGCTTCTGCCCATCACCTTTTTTACTTCATTTTGATGATGAAATGTCTCCATGAAAAATGTGTTTGAAGGACACTGTTTACCATCTGAAACTGATTCATGATAAAACTATCCATAAAATATTACATTATTCATTGTGAGGCTTGGGACCATAAGAGACGTCCCATCAGTAAGTGAATTCATTGAGGAGAAGAATCTCTTTCTGAGATGCTGTTATATTGATGGCCGATGCCTTTAAAAGTGTTTGATGAGCAGCTGGTTGGTTATCCAGGCTTGTTACCTCAATTCAAGTTCTTCTAAGTTCAACTTTGAGACATTTGAATTTCCTCATCACATTTGGCACCACACCAGGACCTTCTGAATAAATACATGAATGACATTTTAGGAAACACACACGGTTGTGAAGAAAGAATGCAAAGAGAGAGCCATGTTTCAGTCAAAGTCTCTTTATAGTGGCATCATTGACTGTTGAGGTGATGAGTTCAGGTCTGCAGCTGCTGCTGTTCAGAGAGCTGCAGGAGACAATCTTCCCTCTGCGTCCTGTCAGGACGTCTGAGCGGGCTTCTTCTGTAACGGGGAACAGCAAAGAGGGGGATCAGGTCAAACAGTGAGTGATGGACACAGAGTGCAGACCGGCAGCGTGTGGAACATGGATGTTGTCAGTGTGCTCGTGTGGACACTCACAGCAGCCGTAGAGCGTGTTGAGCCTGGCGATGTCGGTGCGGCTCATCTCCTTGGCGTTGCCGAAGTTCACGTTGGAGTTGGGGATGGGGACCATGGTGGGCTGGTTGTTCTTGGAGAAGGCGTACCTGCAGGAGAACACGGAGCAGTTAGAGGGAACCACACACACACACACACACACACACACATACATAGGAGGACACACAGCAGGGCCCAAGTACAGCCCCTTGTTCTCACTTGTGGTACTGCATGACGGAGCCGTAATCGTAGGGAGTGCCCTGGTTGAGGGTGGCGATCTTCCTGAAGTTGTGCTCCATTCCTGGAAAAAACAGAAGATGAAAAATAATGTTAAAATGACATCTAAAATGTTATTCATTGCCATATAGTCATTGTTTCTATTACATTTATAACATTTTTAGGAAAATGAATTAAATGAATACACGTTCGTGGTTGTCAGTATCATCATACTGTCTTTGAGGAGCACAAGAAGACTTTTGTCCACTTGTGAGGACGTTTGAACGAACATGTTTTCTCTTTAGAAGTGGACTTTTTCAGGAAGCTACAGAATGTTTGAAAGTCACTAAGAGATGTGAAGGAGCCGTTAGCTCCCTTAAAGAGCGGCATGAGCTAATGAGCAGAAGTATTCAACATGTGCATGATTTATAAGAGGGAACAAATCATTGTCTCTTCTGTGAAATGGCTCTCCTCTCTGATATATCAGATATATAAACAGCTGCATTACCAGACTGAACGTTCTGCAGCATGACTCTGATGTGGTTGTCCCTGTCGGAGCGGGTCTGCTCGTGGTTGAAGCCCAGAGCGTGGAGCAGCTCGTGCTGGACTGTGCCGTGGTAGAGGCATCCGCTACGGGCCAGAGACACCACCTGCTTCCCTCCACGACGGCCGACGAAGGAGTAGCAGCTGGACGGGATCAGAGACGAGTTCAACAACACCGAAGTCTGAGGGAAAGCTCTCAACTGTAAACGGCTCCACGACTGGTCCTTTCTTACCCGTTCTGGGACTCGATGCTCAGCCAGTCGCGGTCGCTGCTTCTAGTGGGCCTGAAGCGGATGCAGGAGAAGGAAGAGAAGGACTCCAGTCCACGGGTGATGATGGCCTTCTCTCTGGAGGCTGGCAGGACCACAGCACACAACAATCAGCTGTTTCCCGTGAAATACAGAGGACCATACGGGCCCCAAACATCTGACTGATTTGTCAAAGTTGCTGCATTAGAAGTGAAAGCCTCCAGTAAATAGACAGTGTGTGTGGGCCTCCCAGGCCTCTGTGTGATACTTACAGAAGTGGTTGGTGAGGTAATAAGGAATGTAGACCTTCCCGTCAGTGAACTTGCCCCACTTGCATCCTCGGCTGGTGCAGGGGTCGGCGTTTCTCTCGTCCTCGCTGCCGATGGCGATGTCTCCTCCGATCAGGATGGGGTCATCGGCGGAGCGGACTGAAACACATCACAGCAGCAACTCAGACACCTGTTGAAGTGCTGCGACCAGAAGAAGAGAGTAGAACCAGCAGCAGCTGTCTGGAGCAACACGGTGACCGCAGCAGCTCACTCACCCAGATTCCTGTTGGCTCTCTCCAGCAGCTCAGAGACAGAAAGCTCAGAGTCCTCCTCTGCAATGTCCTCTGCACAGTGACATGAACAACAACGCAGTTTCACTTTGTGTACAAATACACCGGTCACAGTACTGAGCATGTCGGTACAACAGCTCTGATCATCAGAATAGATCACATACCTGCCTGCAGGATCAGCGTGGGATGAGGGGAGGAAAGACAAACCCATTAGAAACAGAACCAGGACTTGAAGTTACAGCTCAAAGTCAACATGACACAGTTTCTTAAAGTGACAGGAACACGTTAAAACGGTCAGAAGTACAAAGAGATCATGAGACACACGTTCAGCATCATAGAGCCTGGAGCTTTGTAGATGAAGTGCACCGTATGACCCTAACTGTATCATCATGTGAGAGAAATTAACTAAACACTACTCAACAACAGGGAAACTCTGCTGAGGTGGAAATAAATGCTCTATTTAACCTCCTAACAACATCTTTGTGATGTGGAGAAGACGAGCGGCTTCATGTGAGCGACAGGAGGCCGTTCATGTTGGTGACTGTGACTGAGGATGTTCAACATTCGTGATAACAACATGTAGGAGTGTCACTGCTCCTCTCTCACTGAGATCTACCTCATTGTCGGCCCAACAGCAGGCGGACAGCAGCAGCAAAGCCACAGCGGAGAACCTGAACACAGACATGCGAGCCATCCTTAGCAGACCTGCAGGACACAGACAGGAATCAGCGCCGGCCTCAGAGGAGAAACACAGTGTTTGAACCAACCACAAATAAAACAGACAGCAGAAATAAAGGGCACACTTTTGTATTGCATATTGAGCTGCAGACGTTTGCAGCTGAACTCACCTTGGATCCTACGTATGGACTTGTGCAGCTGAGGTTTCACTCCAGGTTTTTATGCACGTTCGGCTACGTCGGTAAACCCAAATATGGATTATCTTGTTACAAAAAAGAATCAGCTAAATCCACATGTTTATCAGTCACATTTGGTTTTGGACACTTGCGGCTGACGGAAACATGTCAATACCACTCAGGGTGGGAAAAGCACACATGTTGCATTTATCATTATACTATAGATTATTTGGGCTCACCTATCTTGAAAGAATCAGCTATCTTCACAGGCTTATCAGTCTCATATGGTTTCGAACACATGCGTCTGACAGACGTCACGCCTACTGTACACTTCTCTATAGGGTGGGAATTGGACACTTGTCAGAATTCAATGGTATCTCTGACGTTACAATTTTCCACACCGTGACAGGTTGCAAATATTATGGGATTATTGTAAAGTGTAATATTATATGCTGATCTTTTCTAAATGGATAATACTTCCAACCTAGTTCAGTTTTCTTATTTAAGATAAAATAAGATAATAAAACATGTCAGTACATTAGTCTCAGGAATATCCTCTATAGAGATAGGGACCTGAAGTCAGAAAGGTAAATTAACTTCATGCTGCAGCTCCAGGTTGCCAGTTCATATGCAACAGGGCTCTCAAGTGTCACGCATTGAGCGTGACTGTCACGCATTTCGGTCTTAAGTCACGCCCTCCCGCCACACATCGTATTTCTCACGCTGAAAAAAAACTCTAGGCTATTTAATGTGCCGCAGCGCACAAACATGACCTGGTCGCTCTGCCCTCACCATGGAGGAATCAAGCACGTCTCCCCCGAATCCCCTGCAATGTGTCTGTTGGACACATCAGGACTCTGGGTGGACTAAATATTCACAACATATGCCTAAAAAACAAATCAGCAATATTCATACGAGGAGAAAAGACAAGAATTAGTCCCTGTTCCTCAACATGAACAGCGTTTTTGTGTCTGCTTGATTATTGATTATTGGAGGGGCTGTTAGCATGGAGGGGCTGTTAGAAGGCAGGGGCTGTTAGCAGGCAGGGGCTGTTAGCATGGAGGGGATGTTAGCAGGGAGGGGCTGTTAGCAGGCAGGGGCTGTTAGGATGGAGGAGCCGTTAGCATTTAGGAGCATAGTTGAGGCAGTCCTGCAGTAGATCACATTCTGCTGCATTTGGTGTTCTTTATGTATGTAATCATTGGCCAGACAGCTGCTGAGACAGTTTGTGTTTTACTCTGACACACAACTCAAAGTGGAGAACTGGACATTTTGTCCAGATTGTTGAGTAAATATAAACGTCAAGCAGCGGTCGGTTCTTGACAAACATTCTGCACAAACGGACACAAGAAAATGGTAATTATTACGTTGGGCCTCCTGCACACTTTATGAATCCATCTTCTGGTGACATTAACAGACGTGTCACAAGACAAAGCCACACGCTCTATTTGGAAACGTCTCGCTGTGATGACAAGTTGTTGCAGCAGGCTGGATTACAGAAAGTCACAACTGTGGGACCGTTACGCTGCCAAGGAGAAGTCAATTCTTCATTCTATGTCTTTTACTGGTTTGTATGTACTTAGCAGTTAAGTAAGTTAAGTCAAGTTATTAAAATGAGGGATCAATCAAATTAAAGCTGAAAATAATCTCATGATATTTTTTTACAAAGGTACTCAGATATATTGTAACAATACTACAGTGTAAAAATATTCTGTTACAAGTAAATATTGGCATCAAAATGTACTCAGCGTACCAAAAGTAAAAGTACTCCCTATGCAGAATGGCCCTTTGCAGAATAATAGATATTGTATCTCCTGGATTGTAATTATTGATGCATTAATGTGTTCGTCACTACAATGTTGCAGCTGGTAAAGGTGGGGCTGATTATAATTATCTTTATAGAACACCATCATTTATTAGATGATTTATTTCCCTTTGCTGCCAAATACATGTAGTGGAGTAAAAAGTACAAATCTGGCTTCCAAAATGTAGTGAAGTAGAAGTATAAAGTAGCATGAAATAGAAAAGTACAAGTACCTTTTGAATACTTGAGTACATGTAATTACATTCCATCACTGATTTTTGAGGACTATTCATATCTGCTGTTCTCAAACAATCTCTAAATCTTTTAATCTTTAAATAACTCTTTTTTTTTCTCATTGTCGTTGTTCCTGTTTTTTGTAAGGTGTTACAAGACTGTGTGTAAATCACAAACACTTTGCAACCGTGCCCACATTTTGGAGAAGTCATGTCAACTCAAAAAAGGTGTTTGCAGCTCTGCACAGCCTGTAACCACACAGAGGGGTTGTGTAAACAGCACTTCTACGGCTTTATGATCTGAGTACCCAGATCAGCGTAAAACGGGTCACTAAAGAATCAGCACATGATTTGAGTTGAATTCTCCACTCAGTTTTCATTATCCCCAAGGACACTACCCTTTCAAACTGGAAATGAAAACAAATATTCTAATAGATTATATATCCTTGGACAAAAAATGTCTGCCCTCCTCAACAATAAAACAGCTGTTTTCAGCTGAATCTCGATGACTCCTCCCACTAGGTTCCTGCTCAGAGACGGTTGTCATTTATCTACTGACTAATGAACTAACTAGTTTTCTAAAAATGTATTTTTAAATATGCAAATGAGGCGTTATATTATTAAATATGTGCTCATTTCCATACATTTCATTAATTCGAGCCAACAGGTTTTTTCAGAGGGGATTTTGGACACCTCTGTGACAACCTGCATAATATAGTAATTAAGAAAGGAAAGTTTATTTATTTTGCACTTTTCACAGACAAAAAGTACTGTATAAGAGTAGAAAAAAAAAATTAACACAAAGTGACCAAAATTAGGGGCCAAAACATTCCAAGAGGTAAGAAAGCACCAAAAAACACACATTAAAAGCGATAAATAAAGTAAATAAATACAAACAGATTAAAAGCAGGCCATAGAGCACTAGTTTTACCTGTATAGTTTGGTGTATGTTAGTGAAGTGGAACATTCAGGCTCATTTAGTTAAAACAGCCTTTAAAGAATGTTTTTTAACATTCAATACATTTTGAAGACACATAAAAAAAAGGAATATATATCACCGTGAAACTGATTAAGTTTATCGACTACAATCATTTTTGTATTACACATTTTCTGAAAAGTTTAAATATGCAAATGAGACATTATCTAATGCTAACTTTTGGTGAATTTAGGATAAAATCTTGTCTGAAAGGCGACATAATAGGGAAGCTAAATAACCCCAAATCTAAAAACTGACCAGTTCATGAAAAACAATGTTTCTCCCTGTTGTGTCTCCCCTAAAAACATGTTTTTCATGTTAAAGTCCCAAACAAAGAAAAAAAAAAAAAATTGATCAATTCGACCTTCTTATAAAACATGTAATTTGTTATGGCCTGGGGACAAACAGGAGAAAACAAAAGCCGCGTTGAGGATGACGAGTTCAGCGTCTCCACGCTGTTGGAGAAGGCCAATGTTAATGTTGGTATGTTCATCACTGCAACTGCTTTATTCTTTCTTCATTTAAGAAAATGCCCAATAACAACAATCTAACTTTAAAGATAGGACTGAATATTGAAACTATTTTTCTTTTTCAAACATTAGAAATAGTACATAATGCTGGTGTTGCAGACAAAATACAAAAATACAATTTTGCGGATGTTTGTAACGGATTCTTAAACCTAAATAAATGGTTTTGTTGCCTAAACCTAGCATCTGTTTAGTTCAGTAATGTTGTCCCAATAGACAGAAAATAACATTGTGTAGCCACGAAAGATACTTCCAATACATTAGTTTGAAAGTTGTGCAGAGCATAAAAAAAAATAATTTGAAAATGTTTGTCCATCGACACCAATCAATACATTGTGTGACTATTTCCCGTACTGCCGTGACACTGTGTTGTGTGAGAGGAGCGCTTGTATCAAACTCAGAATTAACAGCAGTTTAATCAAGAAAATTAAATGCAGCTTAATAAAAAAGATGACAACATGTTCTCGATCATGCTCACGTCGTTTTGCAGGGAAGAACTTCGATGACCCTCTGGTGATGTTCGGTGACATCGCGGTGCCAACAGGTCTACAGAACGCTGATCCCTGCGTAGAACGAGGTTGCCTGTGGCCTAAAGCCACTGATGGCAACGTCTACGGAGATGCACACTTGTGTATTTTTAGTAGTAGCAGTACTAGTAGGCTAGTAGGATCAGTAACTTGCACCGTGAGGAGCAATAATGTAATGTTAGTAGTAGGCCGACTTAGTCATAGCAGTAAAGGTTACAGTTGTAGTAATAGCACGTGTAGAGCTAGTTGTAGTACTAGTGGCAGTATAGTAGTAGTAGTAGTAGTAGTAGTAGTAGTTGTGTGTAGTATGTTGCCTACACAAGAAAGAATGGTGGAAATTACTTTTGCTATTATCTAAAAACGTAATTGTGCAACAAATGTATTTTTATGAAGGTGATAGAGTAGCCCTTTAAGCCCTCACCCTAACCCCTAATCCTATGTATTGATTAAGTTGTGTTTAGAGGTTGTACATGGGGATTATATATTATTGTAGCCCTAATTTTTATGTTTAATTTGATTATGGGGGGGATTTATACCATGCTTTTTTCTTGATTTGTACCTTGTGACCTGATATAAAAGGGTCCCCAACCCTAGGGCTCAAAGAGTTATATCAATAAAACCCACTAAACTGGATAATAAATGTTTTTTGTGGTTTTTATTTTTCTGTCAAGACCAAAGAGAGAGGGATACCATCATCCGAGGTCTGCGTTCATTTGCTGATTCCACCTGCATCCGCTTCACCCCCTTGACCGAACAGCAGGACTTTGTGGACGTTCAGTCACGCTCAGGGTACGGACCACAACATACGACCACATATGCATGAATACGATCTTAAAGACCCTTCTTTACACTCCGGGGAAGCAATGCAACTTATTCCCAACGGTGCTGCTTCTTCTGATTTACTGTTTGGAGGTTTCATTTACTCTCTTTCAGGTGTTTCTCGTTCATCGGGCGTCGGGGTCGAGGTCAGGTTGTGTCCTTGAGTCGCCGCGGTTGTGTTTTCCAGAAAATCATCCAACACGAGATGCTGCACGCCCTGGGCTTCAACCATGAGCAGACCCGGTCCGACAGGGACCAGAATGTTCGCATCTTGCTGGAGAACGTTATGCCTGGTGGGTCACAGGCTTTCATTATGACGCATATAGATGGAACTTTAGTAAAGAATTTAGCAATTGATAGACACAACTACAATGGGGACTCCACAAATAACACAACCGACCTCAAGTAATGTTAAGCTCTCAAGTTAAAAAGGTTTCAGGTGCCATGTTGTTGAAAGTTAGATTCATCATAAACCAGGTCTAGGTCCTATAGATATAGTGAACGTATCAAAACACTCAATTCAAGGGACAAATGTACACAGCCTGTATTCAGAGACGCTGCCTTTGAAAGGAGCCGTCAGCTGTAAGGTTGTGATGTCACAAATATACAGTCACTGGTAGAAGTACCTTAAACTCTGTGGGGTGGACCCACCCAGTGAGTACCCGGCTGCAGTGACGCTGATGCAGACGACTGACCAATCAGAACAGACTGGGTTTTTAAAGGAGGGGGACTTAAAGAGACAGGCACAAAAACAGAGTGTTTCAGACAGAGGGTGAATATAAGTACATCCAGACAGACAGTGTGAGAAAAATAATGTTTTTTTTTTTTTACATTTAAGCATGTACACATGTTTAAGTAGAAACTCCAAATTCAATTTTGAAGCTTAAAAATGGGCATGATGATCATAATTTGATTTATCATATCATTGTAGCAGTCGTGTAGTAGAGACACATCTGATTGAGCTGTGTGATCCTTTGCAGGAATGGAGAGCAACTTCAGGAAGATCCAAACAAGGAACCTTGGCACTCCCTACGACTACAACTCTGTCATGCACTATGGAAGGTAGCGTCTCACATATGTGAAAACATTCTCTGATTCTCAGCTGAAGATTTTAAAAGGTCTTCATTTCAAAGTTGTTATCAGCATGTGAATATTGTTTTGAGACAGACTTGAAAAAATGTGAACTTGTCCTTTAAAATGTTTTTTTCCGGCCACATATGTCATATTCATCAGGACGCAAACGCGGCTCCAGATTAATGATGACGTTTCTCTTGTTTGCTAACATGTCGTAACGACTTCATAATGTGGTTTTGTGTCAAACTTTCAGCTTCCAGCTTCTTAATGCAGCTTTAAGATCGCAGCCTGTCCATACATCAGCTCAGTCATTAAAACAGTCCAGGTGGACAGGTCAAACCCCTCATCGCTATGTATTCTGCACCGCAGGTTCGCCTTCTCTAGGAACCAGAGGCCGACCATCGTTCCCATTCCCAACGGCAACGTCGCCATCGGCAGGGCCACCCAGATGAGTCCCACTGACATCCTTCGGGTGAACCGCCTCTATCGCTGCAGTACGTATCTTTTTAAACAAGCAGCCTGCAACCTCCCCAAGTAAACCTCTGTCTTGTTACCTGGCTCCCACCGGTACGGCATGAGTCGGATTGAACGCCCGGGGAAGATGAAAACCTGTATATGTGTACATGCATGGTAGCAGTAGCATGAGGAAACCAAGCAGCTTTTACAGAGTTTGCTGTCTCTTTGAATTCATGTCAGATTCGACTGCTTCCAGGCCCGACCTGAACCCCAAGCAACGGAAGCATTTCCTGTAGAGATGAAAGTCTGCTGTGTGCGCGCTTTCGTCAACGCGATGTAACTTAAGTACGACATTCAGATGAGCCTGGCTGTACAGTCTGTCTTCAGATGGAAGTTTTGCTCTTTTTCTACGTTTTTAGTAGCTTCTATTTATCGCTTATTCTATAATTGAAGATAGTTTTTTTTAAGTATTTAGCCGATTTCTCTATAACTAGGAAACATACAACTAAACAACTAGTTTGATCAAACAGCACTACACTGAACAAAATTTGGAGTGTCATTTACTTAAAAAAAGCTCGGTAACACTTTCCACCCAGAAAGTAATTTTTACTCAGACAATTTTTAAGTTAAGTTTACTTACTAATAACAATGTTTTTTCATCCAAAATGGTCAAGTCAATGTTACTTGAAAATTACTTCCTGCGACATAACATTTACTCAGCATTTGATAGTAATCTTTATGTATAAAGATTTCATTTACCGTCATACCGGCGCATAACCGTAACAACAGTTGTCGTTCTCCAGCAGGCAGCAGCATGTATTTTTCACAGCTCACCGCTGTGGGCGCGGCCGGTTGGAGCTAGTTGTATTACGTGTATTGAGACTGATTCATGGTTTCTAACTTTAAAAGAACAATTAATAACCCACAGCTAATGGTCAACTAACAGGTAAAACATCACGACACAACAATTTGTAACACTAATAATTGTACATTTATAAAATTACACTGCCAAACTGCATGCTGGGTAGAGTCGCCCACTTTCACATCGCAGGAAGAGACAGACTCTTTCGGTCTGTCTCTTCCTGCGGCAGAGTTTCCCTGGGTCCTAAGTCCCTCCTTGTTTAGCTTCCTAACACCAAATGTGCCAGTGTAAAATCAGCTGTTCACCACTTGCAACAGCTTTTCAGTTGGCCGGTGGTCCTTTTCGGCATCAATGAATTAATGTTTTTATTTTATTTTAAATACCGTGATATACCGTGAAACCGCCAGAATCTTACAAAATACCGTGATATGAATGTTTGGCCATACCGCCCAGCCCTAGTTGCCAGGTTCACTTGTATCCCCCAAGTAAATGTTACTTTGTTGTGTCAGGTTGTACAGTCAATCCAGTAGTTTAGTTAATATTACTTGGTGTGAATGATCACATGTACTTGATGATGATTCATAATTACTAACAAACACAAAGTAACACATTAAATAAAAGGTGACTTTATTGTAGAATGTACACATATAATCAAGGCAATAAGTCATTTTTTTCAGTGTACAGCCAAGAGGAAAACATGATTTTTGGGATGAACTGTCCCTTTAAGGACTTCAAGCATCTTTCGGTGCCCATGTGTTTGTGTGCATGTGTGCACATGTATTCATTCAAGAGTTTGAACAAATCCTTTTTTTCTTCCAACAGGAAATCAAGAGGAAATGAGAAAACGTGATGCAACTGATGCATCTACAAGGAAAACCAGAAATGTGGCTTGTGCTTAGTGCATTTGCTTTAATTGAGGCTTTGATGGTATTAATTGGTGCTGTCCTTATGATAAATACAAGTGTCCATCGTCACAAATGTACACATATCTAAATGCTTGTAAGCTTGATACATATACTAATAAAACAAAGGAACAAAACGTACCCGTGGCTTGGCATATATATCTCACAATGCACATCCACATGAAATTCGGAGAATCCAACACATGTTCCTTTTTTATTAATCCAAAGCTCTTTGTTCCAAGTGTGGGTTTTATTTTGTTTCAGCGGCACTCACGGCTCATTCACATCTCTTAGTGACTTTAAAATACTCTGTAGCTTCCTGAAAAAGTTCACTTCTAAAGAGAAAACATGTTCAGGATTAAGAAATGATGAAGCCGATAATCTTTGTTTCAGTCTCCTGCTTTTGAGTGAAGTTCTGTCTCCGTCTGAGAGCCGATGAGGCTCTGTAGAACCTGATCAATGACGCCGTCCTCACAAGTGGATAAAAGTCTTCTTGTGGTCCTCAAACACAGTGAGATGATACTGACACCCATGACCGTGTATTCATTTAATTTATTTTCTTCAAAAAGTGTCAATGTCATCGAAAGTATGATTTCATATAGCAATATCTTGTTTTCCATACAAGTACAGCGGGTCTCTGGCGGCCCCTAGTGGACAGAAAGAGCGTGAACACCAAATTGAAGCAAATCACTGATCCTCCATAAAACAGAAGCTCCTTGTGTCTGAATATAAAACCAGTCAAAGTTAATTCAAACCAAACAAATGTTTGGAGTGAAGCAGTAGAGCAACGGAGCGCTGAAATAAGATAAAGGGTTCTGTAAAATGGAAATGATAAAGTCAACTCAATATTTAGAAAGTACGAAGCCAGAGAGGTGACATGGATATAAGTTAAACATGTATTTGATAGATATTTGACTGACTTTTTGAGAAAATTAAAGGGACACGTGAAAATACATTCTAGTATATTTATAATATGCTTAATTTTTCATGATCATATAGTCTGCTAACCTCCATGACAGTTCAAATATATGTGTGCATCCCAGTGTCTATTGTCCTCCCATTTGATCACAGCTGATCACAGCTGAAAGGAATCGGACGTCTCATTTCTCTCAAAACATGTTCCCTCGTTCCCTCTCTCCTCGCATGGCTTCCTCGTGAGAAACGGGGACGCAATGAAGAGATTTGGTGAACCCTGTTAGTTTGTAATGTTGTGTCTTATGGAGATAATCGTGTGTAATTATTTGCACAAAAAAAGTGTGTTTTAGAATTTAGTGTCGAGCAACAATACCTTTTAAATATTTGTGCCACAGACACCAGTTTGTGTGTCTTGGCAAGTACAAACAATCCTGTGCAGTCAATGTGTCTGATACGGCTATGAGTGTACTGAGAATAAACACATTGCATTGGTGTTCATAGGCTTTATTTACAGCGTGCTCCAAATGAAAAGGCCAAAGGCTCTAGATAATAGTCTTTTATAGTCAGCACATCAATGTGCAGCCGACGTGTGGGAAGAACTAGTGTGTGCTCTTTGTGTGTGAAGTTGCGAGGCAAAAACACCAGCTTTAAAAAGAGTTTACATATTGTGTTGAATGAAGCGTTTGCTTTTGCAAGAGATGTCAGGTATTTCATATTTTACTTTTTATCGTGTGTTTCAGAAAAATGTGTTTTAGCAGTTACAAATGCATCTGGGATATATGTTGATGTATCGGCCGCATTAGCTGTGGATGCAATGAACCGTCCCCACTAGCTCCGTACAGTATGTGTCTGTCTGGCCTCCAGTTTCCTGCTGTGGGCGTTATAGTGACACCAGTGTGTTGAATGTCCCACACTGATAAGAGCAGAGGAGGGTGTGTGTGTTTTTACTCTCAGACAAAGTGACAGATGTTACAAACTCAGACTCTCCAACATAACACGTAAGGCGATACAGTGAAAATGCCGATGAGGACGTTATGCGTGAATCAGGACGATAGCAGGAACCAGATGTCTGAAAATCAATTGCGAAAGTGGTTACATTTCACACACACACACACACACACACACACACACACACACACACACACACACACAAAACACACACACACACACATTCTCCATTTAGGACAAACTCCATCTGTTGACGAAGCCCAGATTTCTTTCTCAGATGGAATAAGCAATTAAGCTAAAAAAAAAAGTGTCCCAAAAGAAAAGTATGGCCAAAGGTATGTGGACACTAATTCACGTCTGGCTGTTTCTCGTGGGCCCTTTTAAGATTCAGGTAAGAAGAATCTTTTTGATTGATTGTATGCCAGTGTTGTGAACGATAAACTAAGATATATATCTAAGATGTCTGAATGAACTCTGATTTGACTAGTAAAGCACAAATAAACAGTAACACACAGAAGATGGCCTTATTCAGATATTCTATAACGCGTTTCCAGGGGAAGAGCGAGTCTCCACTCAGATGAAATGAGGTGTCTGACTAATAGAGTTGCAAAGGACGTTTTTATCAATGGAAAGTTGGCGGCCGCGGGTGTTGGGACTCCAAATACGGCCGTGGGAGGTCAAGGCCCGTGCCAAAATACTGTCCAAAGTGTGTTTCATATTTGACGCCAGGAATCTGTCAAAGTCGGATGGGACCTGAGCAGGTGAGTTTGCACCAAATATGTTTGGTATCCAGGAAGATTTCTGCCAAATGTACTCTGTAATAGACCGTGCCTAAAGCACAAAGAAGAAGAGTGGACTCAGTCGATATGGATACGGTCCCACCGGTTGTCAGGTTGCCACACTAGTTTCCTGCTCCCAAACCTGTTTAAGATGGATGTTCGGATTGGGGTTGAGGGAATCAATGGAGTTTTAGATTCAGCCGGTGCAGCGTTTCTTTGTAGGAAGAGAATCAATCAGGGGCCCAGGAGGGTCGGCAGTCACGGTTGGGTGTGGAAGAAGTTGACTTGATCGAGACCCCATCCTACATGTTTGAGAGGAAGTGGATCTATGACGACGTAAGCCGGACCCGACCATCTTTTCACAATCATACGTGTTTTTTTTGTGCAATTGCCAAGATACAAAAACTGGTTGTTGTGGCACAATTATTCACATAACTCGTGTCGTCTGTCTGTTCGACCAGGCTGAGCCACAGACACACCATTCAAAGTTAAAAGCCTGTGTGCCATTTAAATTCCACACTTAATTGTCAATCAACTACACCCAGAATGCACCTGTGAAAACACCTGCAACCAATTCGATCACTTAAAAATCTGCGCTTGAACACTATGAATAGGTATAATTGTGCAATTTGTTTTGCACAACAATGGAGGCTGATTTTGGACTCTACATACAATATGCTGTATTTGGTTTACGGTACAATGCAGTAATATGTTAATGTCATCTCCAGTTATGGGGAGACACCACAGGTGAAGAAGGTAACATATATTTAATAATAGGTATCACCATGAAACTTCCCGGTTGAGTACTTACATTAAGGAGATTCTTTTTTTGTATTACAAATTTGATCTGAAATATGAATATGCAAATTAAGCATTGTCTAAGATTTTGATGCAAATATGGCAAGTAATAAAATAAACACCTAAAAATGTATTGTGGGTGTTCACTTTCCACTAGTCTGAAAGAAAAAGCAAAATAGCCCCAAATCTTAAAATTGACCAGTGCATGAAAAACAAGAGTTTATTATATATTATATAAGTGTTTGCTTTTGCAAGAGATTTAAGATGCTTGGTCTTTTCTTTTGTTGTATTCTACTTCTTCAGAAATGTTGTTTTTCAATTAGACTAATACAGAACTGTTGGATATGTAGAACTATTTCCACAGCTGCACAGATACAAAAGGCAGTACTGCACCCACCCATCGACACACCTGGGACAGCCGCAGTGCTTCACAGGGCTTGCAAAGACTCAGCATGTTCCATTTGCAGCGATAAAGGTGTCGTTGTGTTTGCACTCTCTGATACGTCATGTTGTGTATTCGCTCTTGGACTACCTGGACTGTATAAAAAGGGTCGTCCTCGAGTGAAAGCCACACTCATTCTCTGCTAAGGCTTTCAGGTAGGAACCCCATCAGGGATAGTATCGGTCATTAACCCAGATGGATTATATATATCATTATTATTATTAATTCATCTTCTTCACTCTCTCTGGTTGCTGTAGGTCTGTTGCAGCCATGTTGGTTTTCTCTTGGTCTCTCGTGAGCCTGCTGCTGGTGTCCTCCTCCTGGGCCGAGGTAAAATATTCACCGACATGAAGGAAACAAACAGGCCAATCAGAAATGAATGTCATTTAAATGGAAAGAGAGGCACCCAAAAACCCAGTCACGACACTTTGTTTAATTTGAAATATAATGTTTTCAGGTTGAGGCTACACCGAGGAAACAATAAATCATCCAGAAGGAGGGAAATAGATCGAGAGCAATGATAAATATGTAATGTTGCATCAACTACCAGAGACAACCAGGGTGAAATTAAGAAGTAAATATTGGAAACCAACACAGACAGTGTTGGAGCCAAAGACATATAGACATAGTTCTCCTCATAGTTCATTTATCCTTTTTTGTATTTGATCACATTTTATTCGTATTACTTATGTATTTATACATGCAGTTTTGTTTGCTCTACAAATAGAGAATTTTGGATATTAGTTATTTTTAATATTATATTAATTATTTGAAAATGAAAAGCTCTAGTTTACTTTGCACAGATTAAAGTCTGACGATGACATTGATTGAAGTTCAAGTATCAAGCGACAAAGAAAATGTGGAAACATATGTGGAAATATCCAGACGCATAAAGGCAAACAAAACCAAAAATCCAAACAGCTACTGTAGGCAGAAAGATATGGAGCATCAATGTGTTCAATATATAAATAAGAAATCATAATAAATAAGTCCATGTTATGAAATGTTAATGATATGGATGATAATGATATTGACATGGCCATCGACAGGAAAAGTGAATAACATTGTTTTGTTTATTACATTCTTTATAACAATGAATTGAGTTTAAATAATACATAAACATGATTAATTTCACCTGTATTCATCCACAATTTAAAATATTCATAGAAATACTTGTCCCATCAATCAAAACCTTCATTATCAAAATATTACAACATGTCACTCATGCAGGAGCCGTGCATGATAGGAACGAGCTGATCTGTATTCTGTCTCCATAACTTCTGATTCTTCTTCTTTTCCATGTCGCTGTTGACGAGTGCAGGAAGGTGAGAACGAAATTAAAGCTCTTCTTTATCAATACATATTAAATACAATACATATACTGCATATGTGCAAATGCATTTTAAGTAAAAGTGATTCTGACCTCACTAATCAGTTGATAATGTGCCACATGTTGTGCAGATGTTGCTGCCATTGAGGAGGACATGTCCAGGGAGCTTTCTGTCGGAGAGCTGCTGGAGCGAGCCAACAGAGACCGCAGTGAGTACAGCTTCTCCCGACCCGACCCGTAACCACGCCGTAGAGGTCACACAGTCGGACATATTGCTTTCACATGACGCTACATTTTGTTTGGGAAGCATTGGGTTGCTCCACCGAAAGCACACTTGAACACACGACTAAAAAGGACAATTTGCAAAGCGCCAATCTGTGCGGTACAACAGATGGCTCGTTTCCCCTGTTGTGTATTTTTCCGACTAACGCCCCACGTCCTGCAGACCCCGACTTGGACGAGCCCGTCCTGATCGAAGGCGACATCGCCATCAAGTCTGATGCTGACAGGAACGCCGACCCCTGCACCGCCCGTGGCTGCCTGTGGAGAAAGTGGACCGATGGGAAGGTCTACATCCCCTACTACATCGCCAACCACTACTGTGAGCAGCCATCCTTTTATTCAAATGTATTCTTTTTGACCTTGGGGCCACTTCCCTATGAATTTGGGGACCAAAAAGGTTTTATTTCTCCGTTAAGGCCCTGTAAGATAATGAAAAACCGGAGGCTGTCAGTGACACAGTGCATTGTGCCGTTCAATGACACAACATAAATCATTCAGGTGAAGTTAAAGCTCCGCTGCTACAGATATTCTCAACCTGTCATATTTGCCCTGCCAGCCTCCCGAGAGCAGTCCATCATCATTCGTGGACTGGAGTCTTTCTCCTCGGTGTCCTGCATCCGTTTCAGACCCTACCAGAACGGAGATAACGAGTGGCTGAGCATCGAGTCCAGGGACGGGTAAGGGTCCAACCTTTATGTTCTTACCCCAACATTTTCCTCCAACTGTTTTTGTTCTATAGACTGTAGGCCAGCCCTTCCCTTTACAACCTTGCGAGGTGATATTCTGTGCGATTTCTCAAAATACTCTGTCTTGTTTGTGCGTCGACAGCTGCTACTCCTTCGTGGGTCGCCAGGGCGGCGCTCAGACGGTGTCTCTGAGCCGCCAGGGCTGCCTGTACCACGGCACCGTGCAGCACGAGCTGCTCCACGCCCTGGGCTTCAACCACGAGCAGACCCGCTCCGACAGGGACAGCCACATCCGGGTGCAGTGGGAGAACATCATCGATGGTTCGGCAGCTTCAGTTGTCCACGTCGAGCCTAGCATTGTTTGTTTTAGCCTTTAGAGTAGCCTTAGAGGCAGAGAGTCTCGTTGTTTGAGTTAAATAGTTTGGGGCAAAAAGCCCATTTTGCTCTTAGATTAACGAGCAAATGCCGACAACGGTGTTTGACAAATGGCCAATTAGATTGCAGCGAGGCAATCTGAATCAAGTTTGTGGCACCTGCCTTCATTGCCCAAAGGCTTTGAACATACTTATTGCCGGTTTCTCACACTTCGAGGAAAGCGGCCTCTTGAGCCCAGCCCATTTAAGTCACATTAACTGGATTTTGAATGGAGAAAGGGAAATAACTAGACCAAAGACCAATAGATAATGTGATAAAGTTATTTTGCAGATAATTTACCGACTCGTAAAAGTGGATTTTGAAAGTGTTTCGGGAAAGTCTGTGTTTTTAAAGAGCCACCATCTAGTGGCCACAAGAAGAACTGCAGTTTAAAGCATACCAGTATTGGTAAGAGCTGATTATTACAGTTCACATTTGGCATTCTGAAAAACTGCTTTTCACCCTCATGTTTGCGAAACTGAAATTCAGATATTCTTACTTCACTTTATAACGATGAATGTCTTTGTGATTTGTGATTTTGCACTAACAGTTTTCTCTCGTCTCCGCAGGCATGGCATACAACTTCAACAAGATTGCCACCCTGAACCAGGGAACTCCTTATGACTACGGCTCTGTCATGCAGTATGAGAAGTATGGACGACGTCACGATTGTCTCCTTTACTTCATCTCACACATTTCCATTTCCCCTGTAATTGTATAGAAGTAGGAGCTATCAGTCTCTTTGAATACATCCTGACTTTCCAGTGTTTCTTTGTATGTTTCTCAATATTATCACTTCAATCAGCATGTTCTCCGATATGAGCTACTGCTACCACTAGCAGGACAAGCTGGAAGCTCCGTAATGGTTGACTTTAGGGAAGTCGAATGGCCTGAACAAGAGGTTCTTTGGGAGAGTAACACAACCAACGTGGATCGGCTTTTAAACATGACCACATCACAGAACTGAAATCCCCGGATGTTCCCATCAAACCCAATCCTAACCCGCTCTGCACTGTGGTGTCCGTGACTCTGCAGGTACGCCTTCTCCAAGAACAACCGGCCCACCATGGTGCCCATTCCCAACAGCAACGTGTCCTTCGGCCAGGCCACCCAGATGAGCAGGAATGACATCACTAGGCTGAACAGTCTGTACAAGTGCTGTAAGTATACAAGTGTACCCTGCAATTCGCTGTAGTCTCTAAAAAATGGAAGAGGCCTTTGCCGTCTTGGATGCCCCTATGGTAAATAAAGAAAGGAGTGGCCTTATTATTTGAAGAAGCGATGTAGTGCCATAAATACTGCACTGCATGCTAGAAAACTGTCTAAGCGTTGCTGCCCCATCTAACCCACAATCCTTAGTGCAGCAGATATATGAGCAAGAGGGTCAAAGTTCAATGTGCAATGTTGTGACAAAGTAGTACGTGCCGATTTGAATGCATACTGCATGAAACAGTACACACTTTGTAAAGGCAACTGCAGTATGTTGTAAAAAAAAACACGTGTATATTTTATCAGCGTGCATATGGGCATATGAGTATATTGTTTAGAGGCAGACTTCATGTGAATCTATATGTTCAAGGAGACATCTTTGGAATATTCACACAGTAAGCAACTGTCAATCCCGCTTCAGGCTCCATCTTAATGACACGCCATCTTTATTCCGCAGAAACTGCACGTGACCTTTGCCCCGCCTCCCCGACGACATCACGGAGTACGCCGATGACACGGATGAGGGATTCGGGCGGACGGCAGCTTTGGGTCAACAATAAACCTGCACACTTCCTTAGCATCCAACGCTGTTTAATAATGGAATGGGAAAGAACTTAATAAGACGCTTCACTTCAATTAAATTTGTATTTAAATTATGCTCATGTCACATCACTGTCAACAGTTTGATGTCTTCTGATCAGAAAATAAAGCAACTTTCATTTGATTTGTATTGAGTCGAAAATGTGCTAATTCATTTTCATTTTCGGGCAGCACATTTGTAAAATATGGAGCGCCGGTCAGCAGCTGATTAGCACAAAGAGCTAACCTGGCTCCGCCTACCAGCACCTCTAAAGCTCGCGAATGAACACGCTGTGCCTCGTTCGTTTGATCACTTTAACAAAAGTGACTCTCCGTCGGGAAGTGGACAAGCGGATTTCACAGAAGTTAAATAACTCATCATATGGCACGTCACGTGACGTGATGCTAATAAAACTCACCGGACTTTTAAGAGCTGGTATTGCCCTACCCAAGAAAAGCTCTTCTATATTGAAGTCGGTATCCCTGCATTGTCCTCAGGGCGCAACCTGCAGTTCTGCTGAATTAAACCAAAGCGGAAGTGTCTTAAAACCTGCATTATCTCTACTGACCAACAGGGGGCGACACCTCCGGGTGCAAAAGGAGATCAGGTTGTATAGAAGTCTATGAGAACATTACTCTACTTCTCTCTTGATTTATTCCCTCAGTAAACATTGTAAACATGAGTTTATGTCTCAATCTCTAGTTTCAAGTCTTATTTAATACAGCATACAATAAATTATGGTCATTTAGAGTCAAACAGACGATAAAGCAGAGAATCACAAGAGCCTTATACGGCGTCTCTACATCACTCCTCTGCATTACAAACACGGTAACTTCTGTTAATCGGTTGCAAAATACTCAAGATGTCGCCGCAGATATCGCCCAGCTCGAGGCTTCACAACGGGGGTCCACAAACCAACGGGTGACGTCCCCATGACTACGTCCAGTCTATGGTTTTACGTCATGTTAGACCGATCACTACGCTGCCATTTGTATTTGAAAAGAAAAAACGTCTCCACACAATTCATTTTACACTTTAATTTGGACCCCCTGCCCCTCAAACTGTTCATAGCTATGCTGCTAAGCCTGACGTCCATCACCTGCAGAGGTCCCCATGTTGAATGATCATTTGGTGACGCATTACAATTACGAACACGTTGCGTTCATGTCGATTTATTGATCAGAAGGTGATTATTAAAAAAAAAAATTTTTTGAAGCTTAATCACAGCTCTCATTCACATTCAGAGTTCACGTCAGTCTCATCTGTAAAACGTGCCGTCGCCATCAGGATGTTGGAAGCCTGTCCTCCACTTTGTCGGCGGTCAGGTTGAGCTGGCAGGCCCTCAGGGCCTCCACCAGCTCCGACGCTCGGGCCTTGGCTCCCCGGCTCTTCCTCCACTCCTTCAGCAGCTCCCTGGCCGTCTCCTCCAGATCCGTGTGCTTCTTGGAGACGGATTCCAGCTTGACGTCGGTCAAACCCAGCTTGCGGCCCAGCTTGCGCCAGCTCCGCCCCAGGTTCTCTGCGATCACCTCGGTGGCGACTTCCAGTTTGGCTGACGAGGAGGGAGAGAAGACGTCGAGGGTTTAGAGAAGAAGAAAGAAAAATCTAACATTTTGGGAAACAATTAACTCAAAAACCTCGTTAATGTGACAATTAAAATGTAATGTATGTATCCGCTGTATATCTATTATATCATGGCCACAGAAAATAGATTTTCTGGATGTCTGGCGGGTGTGATATGTTAATATCAATATATAACATTTTAGTTTTAAAAGTTTAACACTGATTCATCACAAGGGACATGTCTGACTTTTTAGTTATTTGATCACTTTGGCTGGGTAAATGCAAATAGCAAACATTTTTAAAAGATTTTTTGGGTGGGGATTTTTAAAGTTCAACCAGCTCTTATAATAAGTCCATGATAAACTGTGTAGCCAAAATACACACTGGCAAACCAGGATTTACGCCAGTAGTTATCAAACTGTGTTACTGTTATTATCTTGAAAAGATATTCAGTGCAAAACAGGTTAAATGCAGCCACAATAAGCTTTTTTTGTGTGCCAAATATTAGTTATTCTTTGCACATGCAAAAAAGAGAACTTTATCTGCATTGTTCTAAGAAAGTGATTGCACATTTTATTAGTTTTTGCCTGATGGAGCAATCTGGTTTACTTGAAAGTGATTGCAATTTTCTTTCTTCTATTATTTGAAAAAGCGCAGATGGAGGAGTCACAAAAAGTTATTTCAATAAAAATTAAGCATTTTTACAATTTTGTTGGGGTGGCGCAATATGAACATTTTTCTTCCTCCGAAGTATATGTATGTATATATATATATATATAGCTTGGGTCTTGGGATGGAAGTTGGTCAAAAGATGTAACTACATTTGCAAAGTCTACTAACATGGTACATTCGACGATTCACATTCTGTTGTTGCTCCGTGTGTTCCCACTTGAACCGGATGGTTCCAGTCACACAACAGGTCAGGACATGGAAGCATACCAGCCATGTTGCGTGTGGAGGCATTAGCACTGCCAGGTCCTCACACTGTGCACATGACACGGCAAGTTCAGAGTCACTGGTTTTCCCTCAATGGTAACCACAGGCTGAGCTTAGCCGGAACATACGTGAACTTGTAAGAATACATCACAAGGTCACAAAGACCGTAAAGCGGTATCGGGATTTTTAAAAAGAGATCTGTCAGAGCAAAGTGGGACTGCAAGTTTAGGGAAACAACTGACAGACGAGGTGTGACGGGGGTATTGGTCAAAGTTAATTTACATGAGGAGTACAACATTCAAATTATTTAAAACTAATGTTAAGCGTCTCTGGCTTTCATTGTGAAAGTTAAGGATGGAAAGGAGCAGATCCGGACTGCGCTGCCTTTGCAAAAGGTTGAAAGCAGTAGTCAAGTTAGTCGTCCCTGTTTCTTAAACGCAGACGTGACTCAGCCTGTTCTGCACAACAAGACTGGTTTATGGCTTTATGCACGTTGCGAAATCTTTTCGAGAGATCACCGTCATTCTGGAATAAAACTACGACATTTTCTTTATAAAAAGATGCACGTCCAACAACAACAGTTCTAAAAAAAAAATACATCTATTTGCAGAAATAATAAAAAAAAAATTAAAAAAACACACACCCTATAAAGGCCTTTTTGGACATGAATGCTTAATTTAAATTGTACAGCACTGATTATCAATGAATTCACTTTCTATGTATTCAAAATAAATGAATAAATGTTGTTGTTTTTTTAAACATCCGTCCTGAAGAAGTCCCCTTCACATCCCCCCTTTACCTCATGGGGTTTTCCAGTGAGGTCAAGGAGTGGTTCAGAAACTACCCTCTTATTTCCCCTCCACTATCGACCGCAGCCATGTTCAAACAAAGTGAAACAATTAAGTTGCATTATGGGAAACGTAGGCTCCAGGTTTTTTTTTGGGGAGCTTGACCCATGCTAAAGAGTAAAAACACCTCTGCAAACACTCAAAGTCACGACTGTTTGCTGTCCCGGCTCCTCAATGGTGGAATGAGCTCCCCATTGACATCAGGGCAGCAGGAAGTCTCTACATCTTCAGTCGCAAACTAAAAACACATACTTTTCGACTACACCTTGAATGAAGAAAGTAGCGCCGTAGTAGCACTTTAGTAGCACTTAAATAGCACTTTGTAGTGTAACTTATTGAAGAAATTGTACTTTCTTGATTATTGGTGTTCTGAGTTTGTACGCATGGTTGAATGCACTTATTGTAAGTCGCTTTGGATAAAAGCGTCAGCTAAATGAAATGTAATGTAATGCTTTCATGTGGAAGTCCCCCACGCAACTTTATTGGGGGTGTTTTTGTCCACCAAGTGCATCAAAAATCTATATGCGGGTCTGGATGATTAAAAGTGTAATAAAAGCACCATCACCATGCAGCAGTGGTGGGCCGTCAGGGCCTGCTCTGCTGGCCTAAACAGAGTTACATTTAAATTTATTATAATCTTTTTTTTTTTATATATATATATTTTTTGTTGTTATAATTAAAAGTTATAGCTATTGTATAATTTAATAGTTTTTTACAAATACACTACATGTATAAGAATATTTTTTCCCTATTAGCTTATTTTCTCATTGTACAGCTCCTGTCTTCCTGTGTTGCTCAGCCTTTAGCCTCCAGCCTGCTGTGTGGCGCGGCTGCTTGTTAAGACTGCTCATCCAATCACATTTCACCTCTGTTTCTCTATGCAATCAGGAGCTGGTTCAACTATATGGAGAGGCCTGCTAGCATTATGAAACGTGTGGTTGGCCACAGGGCCGGCGTGACCATTAACGTGCGCTGTGATTGGTCAGTGGGGCATGTGTGCAGTGTCTTAGTGCAGCGGTTTTGTTTGAATGTTTTGTTATAACTAAATGTGACTGGTTGTTGATTTGGACTTAATGACGCAGCAACGGCGAGGTTGGAGGCTTGCTCCGCGGACTGTCCGCTGTTTGTGCACCAAGCCCCAGAGCCAAGATGTTGTAGGAAGGCCAGGAATGTGAAATCAAGATGAGCTCATAGCTCTTCTCAAAATGGGGGCCGTGCCAGGTACCCCTGGATACAGAAAAACAACTCGCTCAGTTACACAGAGGGTGGAGAGATGACGTCAAGTACCAGGAAGCAAAGCGTGCTGAGGTACCACCTCTGAACCAACCCAGATGCTGCCTCCACCTCTGTTAAACTTATAACCAATTGCACGCTGTAATGCTAAGCCAACGAGAGGCGACGACGGCCATTATATTGATCTGTAATATCTAATGTTTTACACCGATCGGTGTGCATAATATGAAGGCTAGACAGTTAACTGCCGTTAGATATCCGGTGGTCTGTGGACGCGGTGTTTTTGTGCACCCTGGATAACGCACGGCCCTGCCACACAGAGTGAGCATAGTTTAGAGGTCAAGTTCACTCTTTTACCAGTTTACTGCAGCAGGTCAACTTAAAGCTAAAACAAATGTTGACAGGTGTGTGTGTGTGTGTGTTCCAGGTGCAAGATAAAGATTCATACCAAATAAGAAACTACTATAGTGCCCCAAAACTTGTATAAAACCCCGTCGCCTTCTATTTCTTTTATTTTCTACATCATCATCATCATCCTCCTCTCTTTTCATGAAGCCCTGTCATTAAATCCACATTACTTGCGCTACCCCTCGTGTGTCTGTCTGTGTCACTATGTGAGTGTGTGTCTGTGTGTGTGTCTATGTGTCTGTCTCTGTGTGAGTATGTGTCTGTCTGTGTGTCTATGTCTCTGCGTGTGTCTGTGCCTGTATGTGTGAGTCTGTGCCTGTATGTGTGTCTGTTTGTGTGTCTGTGTGCGCGCGTAGGACCAGCCCACAGCCTCTCAAATGAAATGCATGTCCCGGTAGTCCAGTTGTATCTGCCGTATGGACAGTATTGTGCGCTGGTAATGGCGCACCAGAAGTAACTCCACACGTCCAGCCTACCTCTCTCCGCCGCGTCCGGCTGGCCGTCGCTGACTCCGGCGCCACTCTCGAAGTTGTCCAACTTCTCCGAGAGGTCTTGTCGGTGGATGACTCTGAGGAACCCGGACAGGCACTCCGTCTTGTCGGGGCCCAGCTGGCCTCGCTCCGTCAGCCGCTGGAACAGCTGCGTCCCGCACGTGATGGTCTCCAGCTCCCTTTTCCCGACCAGATCTCGGCACAGGAACTTCATGTCGTCCAGCTGCTTCGGGGCCAGCTGGTTCGAGATGTTCAGCAACACGCTGTTGAACTGGAAAGAGGTCATGTCGCTCCGGGCGCGCAGGTCGAAACCCTCCGCAGTCTGATCGAACCCGGAAACGCGTTTTACTTTCACTTCCGCTCTCAACTTCTGTTGGTCTGCAACTCTGTTAGCGCCGTCACAGGTCCTCCTTCTGGAAGGTAGACGCGTGCGTGCGTGCGCATGTGTGTGTGTGTGTGCGTGCAGTGGTGGATTGGCCATAGGGAGTACCGGGAGTACCGGGAGTTTTCCCGGTGGGTAATGGGCAGGCAGTGGCTGACCTTTTTTTTTTTGTTGTATGTAAAGACGCATAAGAGGCGCAGTGGCCCTGTGATAGGCCCAGTAGAGCGCGTTCTCAATGCTTTAACAGTTGTAATACTGCAGTTCACCAGTAAAGTGAGTCCGTTCATACCAGACGTGTCTTGTCCTCATTAGAAGCTCCACTTCATGACACTGTGCCACCATGGCAGCGGGAGCCTCACTTTCACTGTCCGACACCTGAGAGGACGCGCCGCGCCCGGCGCAGCCAAAGCCCCGGAGCCGGAGGCTACGCCACCGCCGCCGGGACGCCGACGCATTTTCCAGACCCCCCCTCGTCCAATCACCTTTAATGATGAGCCAGTTCTGCGCAGAATCGATCGGCGCGCAATGCATGCCGGTTAGATTTGTGTCCGACTTGGTCCCGACTTGCTCTGACGTCATGCACACGTGGTCAACGATACTCTCACAAGACCAAGCCGGCTGTCGATTTCAGAGTCAGTCGCGCAGTTGCTCTCAAACGACTGCTTGGCCCAGTGCATGATGGGAAACGCCTGGCTGTCGCCACATCAGAGAGCTGATTGGCTCTTAGATCTGACAGCAAACACCACGTGTTGTAGAAAATCCTTATTTTATGTGTAGTTGTAATACTTAACCCTCGATTATTGACTATTCGTCTCATGTTTAATCTAAAAACACATCTTGTGTGGTTGTCAATACAAAATCGTATTTTCATAACACATATCTAAACCAGTAGTAATGTATTTCACAGGCAGACATAAAAATACCAAAGGATGCAGCTACACAGTCATTTCTACATAAATATATATATTTATAAACACATATAATAATCCAAACGTGATCTGTAAACTACAAGTAAACAAAAGTTCGGAACTAACAGGAAGTACTTTTTTTTCTGTGACTTCCTGTGTCTACTTTGAAGGCAGCTGAAAACTGTCCGACTTGATCGCAGGTTATTGTCAACGCCTCCCACTCTCGTCTGGATTCCAGGCGAGGCGCAGCTCTAACGAACGAGCCTAATGACACATCATTAGCAATCAGTGAGAGAGAAGAGAAAGCAGAAATGGAGAAAAAACGAAAAGGCGGTGCAGAAAAACTGAGGGAAAAGGAGAAAAAAAGCTCTCACAACTGATGCTGCTGAGAGCAGAAATATAATAAACATGTTTGCTGCTGCGGGGGCCGGCGGCGGCGGCGTAGCCTCCGGCTCCGGGGCTTTGGCTGCGCCGGGCGCGGGTCCCCCTCAGGTGACGTCGGACAGTGAAAGTGAGGCTCCCGCTGCCATGGTGGCACAGTGTGTGTGTGTGTGTGTGTGTGTGAGATCGTGTGTGTGCGTGTGTGTGAGAGAGAGTGTGTGTGCGTGCGTGTGTGTGTCTGTGCGTGCGCATGTGTGTGTGTGAGTGTGCAGTGGCGGGCCGTGGATTTTCTAATAAAATAGATATAACTTTGTAATTCTCTTTAGGCCAGCAGTGAAGGCTTAGCAGGCCCTGACGGCCCACCACTGGTGTGTAGCCATGTTCCATTTAATCATCTTTGACCCTTTAATGCACTTCCGTGTGTGTGTGTGTGTGTGTGTGTATAGCTACTGTCCCGACAATTCACATTTGTGTCATGGGCGGGGCTTATGCTCCTCATTATCTACTGTCCCCTTAATGATGCATGGTTTCAGGTTGTTGTATTTTGAGTTGTGTTTTGTGTATTCAAGATTTGAAGTGAGATTGTTGTTGTATTGCTCACAATAGATGTTTTGATATTCAACACATCTTTGTGAAACAAGTGGTTGTTAGAGGGTGTCCCTCTAACAATGCAATACACTTGTTTGGGAAAACTGTCCTTTTAGTACACAAAACCCTGTCTGTGTGTGTGTGTGTGTGTGTGTAATTATTTATTAATGTTGTTCGAGACAGGGTTGATATAATAAAAGACTCAACTTAGTTGGTAGTGTACTTTGTGGAAATTAATTAGCAATCAATCAAAGTACCACAAGCAAAAAGGAAAGACAGGGATTTCCAAGAAATTGATGCACTCCAGGTAGTTCTCATTTATTTGCAGTTAGTTTAAACAAAACCAAAACAAAAAAGACTAAAAATATCAGACATAGACAAATTGGTTATACATGCATATACACTCACACATGAAATGTGCTTCGACATACTGTATGTTATAATAGATATTAGGCATGTCGCAACTTGCAGTGTTTTATTGATGCTGTAAATGCAACATAGCAACAGGAGGCAGGATGACGTCTCATGAGGGACATCGGACATCGGGGAGGACAAAAACAACATCGCAGCCGACACTAACCCTACGTACACACGGAGTATAAGGTTTGGTCAAAAGGGAAATGAAGTCATAACAATGTCTTTGTAGTCTGGCTTCCTTCCAGATACAGCGAGATAGGTCCATTTTGATGTTTTCTAGAACATTAAATTATGAATTAAACTGAAGACATTGTGAACGTGAATCGGTAGTAACTGATGAAACCCCTTGCAACACTTAAATGCACTTAGAAATGCATTGTCATGACATTAGGAAAAAAATAACATATAAAACATGTTTGACCTTACAGTGATTATACATCTCTGCAATAAAAATAAAAAAATAAGAATAATACATTCTACCAGTCTGGTTCAGGGCTTAAATCTGGGGTAGATTCATATATTTACAGCAGGGGGCAGCATTTGACACGTCGGTGGTGCCGACTGCGCTCGTGACTCCACCTTTCAGTCCGCAGCACATTTACGTTCCTCAAAGTGGTATCCAGTCACTCCCACGTATATGTATGTTTTTTTTTGTTTTTTTTGGCAGCTTGATGTAAATACAAAACAAAATATTATTCAGTCTTTTGTGCTTAAAAAGTTAGTTGCAGTTTGAGGGAAAAATGCTAAATGACAACTGCGTTGCCTGCCCTGGTTTGACTTGTTTCCCTTTGTATGACGATTGGAAAAACTCAAAGGAGCCGGAGAGGAGAATATAAGGCAGGGCGAGACAGGCGCTCTACTTACTGTCACGGTGGTGCCCTTGAGCAAGACATTGGCGCTGCTTTTCCCCGAGTCATCAAAAAGCTGAAAATGTGTCCCCTTAAGTAAGAAGCTTTAGGATTCCTCGATCCCATTTGTCCCAAGATGCAGTTTCCTGACGGCATGCGCTGCATGCTGGTACTTGTGCCGCTACTTTTAAGATTATGTTTGTATTTTTAGTGCACAACTTCAAAAGCTAAACCTTCTAATAAATACAGCTGAGTATCTCGACTATATGCAAAGGTGTGAGTGGCTTTTGTAGTTTTTTTTTTTAAATAAAATTAAAAAATAAACATTTCCTTTCATCTTCTGGGCTCTTTAAAGCTGCGAAAGCCAACATTTCCCGCCGGTGGTTCAAAAGTGTCCGATGAAGAATTATGATGGCTGATTTGCAGATGATTTTGCTTTGCAGATGATCCAAAACGCATTCAATGGACAAGTTGGGCAAAACAAAAAAAGAAGATAAAAATGCTGTTTACAGAGAGTTCGATCGCAGTTATTTAAACATGCATCAATGTTTTACGTGACCACTGGGGGGCAGCAGATGTAAAAATTAAAGCACAACACTGACATGTCGTCACTTTTTTTGTTGTAAATTTGGTCTTTTCAACCGATTGGCCCATGTTTTTGTGTCTACGTGACGAACAGGGACAACCGTTTTTTAAATTGGTCCGGTATTGAGTGAGAACGCTGCAGCTGGCATCTCCTCACCGTCAATGTACGTCTTGTACGTGGGTGCTCGTTTTTGCCACTGACAGGCTCAGATTGTTATTATAAGTATCTGACAACATTATGGAAAGAAAAGCCCACCCTTTTCTTTTGCTTCATCCGGTCTGTTTGTTAACATCGTGTCTCACCAAGTCTCGCTCGAGGCGAAGTCTCGTTCTGAAATCACACGAGAGTATGATGCATTGGAACACAGAAAGCATAGCTAAGTGGTCGCTCAAAGATTTTCAATGGCACGGCTGATTCCGACTATGTGGACGAGATGGCAGAACGAGACTTCTCCTTGTTCAGACACAACATCAAACCCAAAGGAAAGGGTTTTATTTATCTGTGTCTTCTTTCTGTAATGTTTTCAGACTTTCTGAGCCTGTCAGTGGCGAAAACGAGCTCTTTCAGCGAACGTACATTGACGTTGAAGAGCTGTCCTGAGCACGTTGCAGCGTTCTCCTTCAATACTGGACCCATTTGGTTGTCCTCATTAGTCACTTAGACACAACAACATTGGGAACATAGGGCCCAGGTTGAAAAATACCAGTTACCCTTTAAGTCGATGAGCCGAACTTGCACTTTGTTGGTGATTTTATATGGCGACAATATGTAAGTGTTGTGTTTTTCAGCTTGTTCTGCTGCCCCCACGTGGCAATAAAATTAATAAATAGAAATCTGTAAGTACAGCTTTAAGAAAGACTTAAGGAGGCGAGACGGCGGGAGACATTGCTTTGTGTTTGTGCTGTAAATCTCGACAATTGCGGCTTTAAGAATTCCAGTTCATTGGAATGGATAATAATGTGACTTGTGCTTTCAGGAGTAAATGCCACTTAGCACTGTTAGGCAGTTTGTTCACACTCACAAATGTAACAACGAGTCAAGTGGCGCTCGTGAACAAGAGAATAGTACAAATCAACGGGCCGCTCGACCCAGCAGGTCTTCCAGATCCCTGCCGTTTGTCCCAACAAGCCGGCGACCACGTTGCTTATTAAAAAAAGTACATCAATAAATTCCTGCGTTTCTATATAACTGTGCAAAAAAAGAAGGAGAAGAAAAAAAAAGGCTTCTGAGCTTTTATGGCAGGGGAGAGCTCCTCCTCTCTTGTCGTGTCCGGTATCAGGAGGAAATTCTTCTCAGCGGGACCATTTGGACTGAGGCTTTCTTCAATACGAAAGCTGCATTCGTGTCCCGTGGGAGAGGTGGCAGGTATAATAAAGATTATACTATTCAGTATTAGGTGGCAGGTAGTGTTCGGCACCGTTTCCTCAGACATCCCGAACGACGATGACATTGACAAGTAATTTCCCCAGAGTCAGGTGAAACTAATGGCTTGTTCCCCTCAAAAACAGTACATCCAATAAATAACGCGTGGTGATCATCATACATCATAGGAAAGTCGCTGGATTATTAAATTTATGTCTGACGATGTCTGGCCTAACATGGGGGGAGGGGGGAATGGTAAAAGGGAGCAAACAACCAGTTTTTAATGTGAAGGGATTCTAGTGTCAACACGTCAACATTTCACTTTTAACTGTCAGCTAATTCCTGCAAATATTCCCACACACCATGAATGCAGCAAAAGCATTACCAAGTATTAAGAACTAATCGCGTGCTAATGGATAGCTGTCTGAACCGTTTACCAGCCGGGCTTTAAGCAGCTGAGTAGCTTGTTTTATATGTTGTACACGGGCGCCGCGTTGGCCTCTCGCTCTTTGCGCTTGTTCTCCCAGACCACGGCGTGCGTGGCGGGCCGCGAGCGGGGCTGCGCCGGGCTCTGATTGGCCGACGAGGGGGAGGTGTTGTTGTCCTGGTTGTGGTTGTCGCGCGCCGCGAGCCTTTTGCCCTGCTCTTCTTTCATGAAGAGCTCCACCATGAGGATCTTCTCCTTGTGGATCTGGAGGCTGATGTCCTTGGGGATGTCCGGGATCAGCCAGTCCACGAAGTCGCTCATCAGCATCACCACGTTCTGCACAGGAGACAGAAAGCAGATTGGAACGCCTCTCAAGGAAACATGTCGTTGAAGCAGATAGCACCGGTTGTCTATTCTAGTAGCAGCAACTGCGGTCAAGTGAGCCCACATCCGCCGAGTGAGCCTCAGTTGCAATTCTAAATGCTACGGTACGGGGGCCAGCTCAATGTCACAATATTCAAACGGCTATAAAAACAGATCCATAGACTTGTATATAAGTATTTCACTGCAGTCTTGTTCAGGGTGACCTCTGCTATGCCCATGTGCATGGCCTCAAAATATTACTGTACAGTTTTGGAGAAAAGTGAATTCAAAGTCTGCTTGAATTTCATAATGATATTCACAATTTCACAATATCACAATATTCAAACAGCTATGAAAACAGATCCATAGACTTGTATATACAAATTGCACTGCAGTCTTGTTCAGGGTGACCTCTGCTATGTACATGGCCTCCAAATATTACTGTACAGTTTTGGAGAGAATTGAATTCAAAGTCTGCTTAAATTTCATAATGATATTCATAATTTCACAATATTCAAACAGCTATAAAAACAGATGCTTAGATTGATCTGTTTGAATATTGTGATATTGTGAAACTGTGAATATTTTTATGAAATTTAAGCAGACTTTGAATTCACTTTTCTCCAAAACTGTACAGTAATATTTGGAGGCCATGCACATGGGCATAGCAGAGGTCACCCTGAACAAGACTGTTCGTGTTGCTATGGTGATTTATCTAAGTTTGCTTCGAGAAACCGAGAAAGCCTGACCTACGTCATCTTATCCTGACAATTAGCCCGCTAACTCAGTAAGCCAGGTATGAGAAATAGGGCCCAGGTGTCTGAGGAGGTCCCCCATAGCAACTAATGCATAACAAAACCAATACAGCTGAGATAAAAGTAAACTGACATAAATGTATATTGTCTAACACGGTGGCCTGAAGGTTTAGGCGTTCGCCTGTCACACGGCCACTCCGGGTTCGAGTCCTCAGCCGGGTTCGAACCTGTGATTGGTACTCCTCTGAATTGTTCACTGTGTAGTACCAGTTCAGTGTGACAGGTGTCCTAGCACCGTGAGAGATGGGAGGGAGGCGGCCCTACGCGCAGGCATGCATCACGTAGGGCCCAAGGGTCTTCTTTTTTATTTTATTTTTTTAAACGAGGAGTTTTGCACTCCAAGCAGATTGATTAAAAAAATATTACAATAGACAAGACTGCAGTGGAATATTTATATACAAGTCTATGGAACTGTTTTTATAGCTGTTTGAATATTGGGGAATTATGAATATCATTATGAAATTTAGGCAGACTTTGAATTCACTTTTCTCCAAAACTGCACAGTAATATTTTGAGGCCATGCACATGGACATAGCAGAGGTCACCCTGAACAAGACTGCAGTGGAATACTTATAGCTGTTTGAATATTGGGGAATTGAGATTGAGCTGGCCCCCGTACCGTAACACCTTGAATAGAGGTGCATTTAGAATTGCAACTGCGGCTCACTCGGCGGATGTGGGCTCACTTGACCGCAGTAAAGACGATGGAGCAAACAAAACAAACAATCAGAAACATTTTCATAAAAAATAAAACTAATAAATGTATATTGATCACTTAAGCTGGGCCACCTGATTTCCTCAACCAAAAAATAAACATCTGCTGCTTGACTTCTTGGGTCTGTGATTTGTTCAGAGATATCGATACTATCAGGTACTTTAGGAAGTACGTTTCACTATATTGTACTTTATTATATTGTAAATGTAGGCCTGTATGCAGGCAATGTCAAACGAGAGTTGTTTTCATTGCTGTTTATGCCTTTATGTAAAAGTTGATCAACAATTGACATGTGCTGCTTTCACTATTAGTTCATCGTCATCAGTTCTGACAACAATTAGTTTTCCTCATTATCTTCATAGCCGAGTTGATTACATCCTTCACTGCTATCATTTGAATAAATGTAAAAGGTACGTATGTTGCAAATGTCCAAATGTCCAAATCTCCATCTTAAATTAGCGAGATGATTGACATCAGGCTATCTGGGTTTCTTCACGGCTGATCCGCGCTGAAACGGTCTCGTTAATTCTAGCCAGGGCCCCATTTCTCGTACCTGGCTTACTGAGTTAGCGGGATAATTGTCAGGATAAGATGACGTAGGTCAGGCTTTCTCGGTTTCTCGAAGCAAGCTTAGATAAATCACCATAGCAACACATCCAAAAATTTTAACCTGCTCCCGGGCAGGCTTACTGAACTTCCCTGGATAAGCTGGACACTCCCACGGACAAAAACGTCAGCTCCCTTCCTCATTGATGAAGGAGCGATATTAGTTATATTAGTTTTATAGGGAGAGAGTTCTTCCAGATCACCAGGATCCATCCTTTACATCATCATGACTTCCTGTACGCGGCGATATAGATTTTGCCGGCAAGAAAAAATTTATTTACGAGAGCTTCTCGAGCCGCGGACATTGATCACCACAGGCGCAGCTGATCGCCGTCTCAGACACAGACTGTCAGCCGCTGCATGCCGCTGTTCTTAAGTTTATTTAGCTCTTAAGAAACTTATGGATGTGTTGAAAGCACTCATAATTATATGACAGTGCTATTAGTACACCATACATATCATTATTGTAGAACATGATTAAGGTGATCGTGATGAGAATACAGAGAATCACACATAATTTATTTTCATTGCTTCAATTGATTGAATTTCTGATTATGAATAATACATACATACTGATCCGCCCATACACATATTCAAACTCATATACACATATATAGTACATGATTCATACGTGCATACAGTACATATATCCTCATAAGTATATATTTATTTGTAAACATAATCTGATTGATTTGGGTGATGAAGCACTTCAAATTAGCCGATACATTTTCTCAACACTGACGCATTTAACTTGTCTGATATATTTGTGACGCTTATGTCTCTCAGCCGGGTCGATGTTAAAGTTGCGTTCACGGCAACAATGTTGCAAAAACGTTGGAATATTCGCAACGCGTTTGCTGTGAATGACTACGGTATTGACTTCCTCACATGCCTTCATGATCATCTCCTGCTTCTCGTTAGAGAAATAAAAAGAGGTTCCTCTGAGTTTATTTTCCACTGTACTGTTAGAACATCGTGGTGTCAGTGCTCCATTATTATCCTTCTGAAGGGGAGCGCGCACGCGCATTTATCCAGATTACTGAGGTCTGGCTAGAATTAACGAGACCGATTCAGCGCGGATCAGCCGTGAAGAAACCCAGATAGCCTGATGTCAATCATCTCGCTAATTTAACATGGAGATTAGGACATTTGCTTGACTTTGTTTAGCCAGGTACGAAGAATCCCCCCCAGACGTCAGTCGTGTACTATGTACTATATATGTGTATTTGAGTTTGAATATGTGTATGGGCGGATCAGTATGTATGCATTATTCATAATCAGAAATTCAATCAATTGAAGCAGTGAAAATAAATGATGTGTGATTCTCTGTATTCTCATCACGATCACTTTAATCATGTTCTACAATAATGATATGCATGGTGTACTGATAACACTGTCATATAATTATGAGTGCTTTCAACACATCCATAAGTTTCTTAAGAGCTAAATAAACTTAAGAACAGCGGCATGCAGCGGCTGACAGTCTGTGTCTGAGACGGCGATCAGCTGCGCCTGGTGATCAATGTCCGCGGCTCGAGAAGCTCTCTAAATAAATTATTTCTTGCCGGCAAAATCTATATCGCCGCGTACAGGAAGTCATGAGGATGTAAAGGATGGAACCTGGCGATCTGGAATAACTCTCTCCCTATAAAACTAATATAACTAATATCGCTCCTTCATCAATGAGGAAGGGAGCTGACGTTTTTGTCCGTGGGAGTGTCCAGCTTATCCAGTGAAGTTCAGTAAGCCTGCCCGGGAGTAGGTTTAAATTTTTGGATGTGTTGCTATGGTGATTTATCTAAGCTTGCTTCGAGAAACCGAGAACGCCTGACCTACGTCATCTTATCCTGACAATTAGCCCGCTAACTCAGTAAGCCAGGTACGAGAAATAGGGCCCAGGTGTCTGAGGAGGTCCCCCATAGCAACTAATGCATAACAAAACCAATACAGCTGAGATAAAAGTAAACTGACATAAATGTATATTGTCTAACACGGTGGCCTGAAGGTTTAGGCGTTCGCCTGTCACACGGCCACTCCGGGTTCGAGCCCTCAGCCGGGTTCGAATTGTTCACTGTGTAGTACCAGTTCAGTGTGACAGGTGTCCTAGCACCGTGAGAGATGGGAGGGAGGCGGCCCTACGCGCAGGCATGCATCACGTAGGGCCCAAGGGTCTTCTTTTTTATTTTATTTTTTTAAACAAGGAGTTTTGCACTCCAAGCAGATTGATTAAAAAAATATTACAATAGACAAGACTGCAGTGGAATATTTATATACAAGTCTATGGATCTGTTTTTATAGCTGTTTGAATATTGTGATATTGTGAAACTGTGAATATTACTATGCAATTTAAGCAGACTTTAAATTCACTTTTCTCAATAACTGTACAGTAATTCACCAAGAATTTCAGAGGTCACCCTGAACAAGACTGCAGTGGAATTTTTATATACAAGTCTATGGATCTGCTTTTATAGCTGTTTGAATATTGTGAAATTGAGATTGAGCTGGCCCCCGTACCGTAACACCTTGAATAGAGGTGCATTTAGAATTGCAACTGCGGCTCACTCGGCGGATGTGGGCTCACTTGACCGCAGTGTAGCAGCAGACTCATGTCAGGAGTCAACAAGCTGACGCTCAGAAGCTGATGGTCACACCAGCCCGAGTGAGCTGTAAAGCTCCTGAGTGTACTAAAGCCATCGTTGTTCCATGTTTTATACATGTTTTATACATGTTTCCTTTGGAAGAGGAGGATGTGTTGTTTTGTCTCACTAAAGGGATTTATTATTAATTTGTTACACATTTTTAGATTCACAGCGAATTAACTGGACGTGATAACATTAGCTGGCTCCCTTTTTTTAACCAGAGCTATCCCAGTTAAACTTAAATTAATTTAAACTAGTCAAGCGTAACACACACACATTTATATATACATACAGAGAACAATTCCTTTTGTGAAAATGAAAGGATTAACTCCTGACTGACATATCAAATAAAAGTTATGACGTTAAATATTTAGTCTCAAAATGTCTTATAATTATGGCTTTAAATGCCATAGTTTCATTATTATTAGTTCATAAATCCTCATTTTGACCTACAAAGTAAAATCACTAAAATGACAAAATCCTAATATATGAAAAAACACACAGGAGTGTAAACATCTACTTGTCAGTGCTCTATTTTGGACAAATCTATGGGAAGGTGACACTATTCACTGATTGATCAGTCTAGCTCTAATTTTAATGAATATGTCGTAATCTTTTACTCTCAGTCATGAGACACATTATTGTATTTAATTATGATAAATCAAATGATTTATTTTTTGGTGGGAATGGGCTTCCAAACGCAAAAGCATGACACAATCCGTGAGGGGAACAACAGGAGCTCAGTACAAAAAATGATAAAAGATAGAGAATAAGGTCCAAAGAGGCAGAGCAGATGGTGAAAAAAGTACGCCAGGAACAAAAGAACTCATGTGGCCCCATTTAGACTGAGCACCATCTTTAAAGCAACAGCAGATAAATAGCAAACAGGTCTGGTGGAAGTTTTATTTTCAAGGTGAACTGTTTGTTGTCTGGTTTGGAAATCAATCACGCTAGGGAAATGAATGGAGGAGAAGCAGGCAGCCTGTTTCTCTTAATCACAAGCTACTCCACAGGGCCTCGTGATTCACTCAGAGGCCATTCATTCATTCAATATACATGAGTTGTTTGCCCGTTTGTTTGCTTTGCCCGCATAAAATATGAATAGCGAAAGTGAGCAACGTGCGAGTGAAAGCATGTCGAGGCGTGCCGCATGTGTGCTTCGGCGTTAATATCCGTGTGCTGTTCCAAACCTGAAAGACAACAACGAAGGCGAGGCGGGCGGCCAGGACGGCCCAGAACTCCTTGGACAGTTCGTAGGCTTCATTGGACGAGGGGGGCTCTCTGTAGTCCTTATACCTGCAGGCAGAGACACGTTTCAAAAGGTTTCATTAATGCTTTAAGTTGGTCCATCTCTCAAAAGGTAAAGTAGACATGATAAGTAATAGTTTGAGGGGTTTGGGCTTGAGAATTATCTCTACAGCAGCTTCTACGTCCAGATTTTTTAGACAGAAAAACATAAACGGATGGTTAAAGGAGCATTTGGTGGGTGGTAATGCCCTCAGTCAGTCTTCCTTTTTAAAGAAAAAAGTACAATGTGTCCGTCCAGTAACTTCTGCTAATAAAATAAAAAAAGTTACAACCGACTAAAACTTGTCCTGCGTGCCAAGCGTGTCGAACTTTGGTGGTTGAATGCAAAAACACCAATGAGCCTCTCTGGAGCCAGTGTTTGGTTTGTCCGCTCTGGGCTACTGTAGAAACTTCACGGAGTCCGCCATGTCGCACCGGCGGACTCCGTGAAGAGGAGACACGCTCCCTGTCTGCATATAGACGAAGAAAACGTATTATAACTGCATTCCATTTCTGCAAATAGATCCCCCAAAATGCTACACACTGGCCCTTTAAATGTGTATTTGCAACAACCATCAATGTCTACATGAGAGAAACAGCTTCAGTATAATGATTGAAAACCATACAGACAACACTGAAAGTAAGAGACTGGACTTACAAGAGGACATTTTAGAGGATGGATGGGGTACAAAAAGTCAACGGTGCAAACCATGAATACATGATGGGGTTTTCACCCCCGAGGGACAAAGGGATGGCTGACACACAGGAGAGGCGCTCTGTTAGAAGAATGTGAGCTGCCCTCTCTTGGTTGTTGAATGAGAGATGGTTGAAAGATTTGGCTCCAGAACAGAAAAAAACGTACCAAGTAGTTAGGAAGAAAGTCTCTGAGTTTGGTAACTTTTGGGAGATATTTTTGTCACGAAATTTGTGTAAGTGTGAGGCTAAGGTGAGGAACATAAACAAGTTGTATTGTGAGGAACGTGTGCCACACCCTTTCATGTGGCTTCATTTTTCATGTATTTTCTTTCATGTCTTTTTTGTTTTTATGTCTCATCGTTGACTGTTTCATTTTTAATGTTTATATATATATAATGACATAAGTTATATTTGGGGTGAGGTCTTACATATATGCATAATGTGTCAAAATAAATGATTACATTTGTCCTTTTTAAGTGAAACCTTACCTGCAGATGTCTACCCTGTAGCCCAGGTGCATCGGCTGGAGAGGGTCGGTGCCCGGCTGGAAGTCACTGACGTTGAAGTAAGACAGAGTGTGGTTGACGAAGCCGTGCATGGAGCCGTCCAGGCTGTACATGTACTGGTAGACCAGCCGCGGGATGAAGTCCGAGGTGAAGGAGATGACGAAGGCCTGGGGGACGGAGAAGGGCTCGTCAGCTCACTGTCTTCATGACATCAAAACGCCGGGCCAAAGTAATGGACCTGTACTTATACAGCACGTTTCTAGTCTTCTGGCCACTCAAACCACTTTCACAATACTCGTCACTCACCCATTCACACCCATTCATACACTGATGGGCGGGGCTAAGGCGCAAGACTTACATTGACGATGACCGCTACCTTGCTGAGGCCTCTCAGGAGGTTGTACCAGATGCCTGCAGAAAGACGGAAAGCAACTGTCAGCTTCAACGCTTCATATAGGGTCAGTGAGTAGCAGCCACCACTAGATGGCACAAGCACAGAGGTGGAAAGACATTCCTACAACATGTGTCGTAGGAATGTTACCTTTTTACTGTTAGGTGCATTAACTAAGAAGTGCTCTCCGATATTACTGTTGAACGACCTTCCTGCAGAAATGTGTCTTGCTACTTCAGTGTCTTCCTTCTCAATCTTAAAATAAACTTGTATCAACCATTTCTGCATTAATGGGTCTTCGTTTGTCACTTTTAACACCGACTTTTTTTTGCTCCAATCAATTTAGCTTGATCAATTATTGTTTCTGTGCCCTACAAATAGATAAAACATATTAGTATTATGATTTAAAGGGGCATATATCCAGGTGCTCTTTTCAAGGTTCACACTTGTATTTTATTTATCAAAAGTGTTGGCAACGAATGTCATTATTGATTCGTTGTGTCGCGCGATTATTACGCTAGTCAATAAGTCGCGGAAAAAAAGAAAAAAGCAGAGCAACTGGCCCGCCAGTGTGTCTGAGATTGGAGTGAGACACGGAGAAAAGCTGATGTCGGGATCTTCGCAAATAAAAGATCTTTGATGTTGAGTCTTGGCCAATCAGCGTTAAGATGTCTCCAGCGTCTTCATTTCCCTCCAACTTGTTTTTAATGGAAGCTAGTCAGCTTGCTATCACGTTAGCTAACGTGTTTGGTTGTGTATCGTCGTTAAAGTTACTTCATGTTCCGTAACAGTTCAGTCTTGCTTGTAAAAAAACCTAACGTGATGAAACATGCCGTCACCCCCCGGTCTGGTTCAGTTCACGCAGTCACTCGTTAACGTTAAACCGGCACACCGGCGGATCTGGCTGCCGGTTGTTTTTTTTACTCAAAGTAGAATGAATCAAATCACGTAGTTGGGCTTAGCCAACAACGTGAGGTCGTGGTCATAAGAGACCCAGAATGAAATGGTTTAAGGAAGAGGACGCTCTATATGTAGTGCAGCTTGATGCAGGGCCGAAATGAAGTGGAGCTGAAGATGGGGGTCAACAGACGTAAGAGGAGCAGTACAGCTTCCCTCTGTCCCAGTGTTTCATACATACTGATAAAGCAGGATATGCTAAATGCAGCCTCTGCTCCAAGGACATCAATTACAGTAAAAAGGGCTCACATTTGGCAGATGTAAAGCATACATGTGTATGTTTTTTGTGTTAGTCCATTCTTATTTTATTTTTTTAATTAACAGCTCAGGAATGTTCAAGGAGCAACCTGTTTATGCTTTCTGAAGATGTTTTTCACTGTGAATTTGCACAGTTACTTCTGTTTTTGAATAAAGAGTTTTAATTTTGTATCTGATTCATCGATTAATCAAAAAAATAATCAACCGATTAATCGATTATTAAAATAATCGTTAGTTGCAGCCCTACATGCTTTCATTTAAAAAAAAAAAATACAAATAAAATAAAACTTGCTCATCCTGTCTGTTTGAATATATCTGTATCACCTTCTGTCTGAAAGGCTCCGGTTTCAACATAATTGCATTGAGGAGGAAGAGCAGCATCAACAAGGATAAAACTACAAACCTCCCTTGAAGACAGCCGTAGTTTTTACAGATGTTTAGGCTCACATGTTAAAGTAAAACCAGGGTTAGGGTGTGGAAGGTTCTGGTAGTCCCCTAAATGTCCACCCCCAAAGGGAACCCTTTTAATATAAATGGACTCTTGGGAGAACTCCCGTGATGGCTTCTAGATGAAACCTTGAAATATAAAAGGGTGCTCAGTAGAACCCCAGGGTGGGTCCTAGATGAAACCTTGCACTATAAATGGGTTCTCGGTAGAACCTACATGGTGGGTTCTAGATGAAACCTTGGATAAAAAAGGGTTCTCGGTACAACTGAGTGTTAGGTTGGGTTCTTATTACCAACCTTAGATGGTGGAAAGGTTCTGGATAGAACATCTAGAGATGGTCCTGGGTGGAACCATTACACAATAGAAGGGTTCTCTGTAGAACCTCTCATAGGGTGGAACGTTGATAAAGGTTCTGCTCGGAACCTAAACCTCCTCTGAAGACAAGCCAAAGAACCCCATATGGTTCTACTGTATATGGATCCTGTATGGTTTAGCATCTTTATTTCTACGAGTGTAGAGTGTTGCTAGGCAACAGCTTGGGTCCATTTTTACTTCCTGTCAGCTGATGTCCTTCACATACACTGCAACCAAGGGATGCGTACATATATATTCCTTGGCTGCAACCAGAAAAAAAAACTGGGACATTAAGAATGTTTAAAACTGTGATATGGTTTATATATTACAGTTGTGACATCACAACGGTGCGGAACTGCTGAGTTTAAAGGCACAGTTTCTGACTACTACATGTTTCCATACTTTCACAGTATTTATATAGCACTTGTACCTGTTTTACAATAAACAAAACAAAATGAAAATCGTATTATTTTTGTAACTTCCGTTAAAGGATAGATCAAAACTTTTTCAAGTCTCTCTTCAAGCAATATTCACATGCCCGTATGCACGTTGAAACCTGTTTGAGGTATAGTTTCATCTCCACTGCTGAGCGCCCACACAAGGTGAAGTTTATCAAAATGAATTGCATATCACCTCCCCTTCTCACCCCAGGCTCTTCTCTTTGATTTGTTTTTACCCTGAAGAAGGCGGTGTCACTAAAAACATCTTGCGGATAAATAAACATCAAACTTCAGTCGGGGTTGGTGGACACCCACCAATGTCTTTGGCTTTGGCTGCAATCGGCCGGCGCAGCTCCATGACGAACTTCTTGGCGTCGAGGCGAATCTCGATGATATTATTTAGAAGAGCAAAGAGCGGAGCCAGAGGGAAGGACGCCACGAAAAGAGTCACCATCCCGAACTGGATTACTGCAAATACAGACAAGAGGAGAAATTAGCAGAAATTACTAAATGGACACTTTGTCATTATTTCTTCAAAAAGGGAGACTGACAGTGGGCACTAACACCCACAAAGTTTGGGAAAAATGTGTGGTGCCCAAAATCTGTTTGAATGCTCCTTCAATCATCCGTAAAAAAAAATCTGTCAGAACAATTTTGACGGATTAGCTGCTGATGAGATTTGTTCAGAGTCGGCGCTCTGGGAGCTGCAGTAGCGGCGGAAAATCTCGGTTAAATTAAAGCTGCTTTTGTTACTCTTTGGTCACTCGGGAGCAGAAGAACACACACAAATATGTAACATCTGCCATTGTATGACCCTGAAAAGCTGCCATGGCTAACATGTTGGCAAGCAGTTACGGATTCACCCTATTTGTTGTTGAGCTAAAAAAGCGGACAGCTAACGCAGCTAGACTCACGCAGCTAGAGTTTAGCTGCGTTAGCTGTCCGCTTTTTTAGCTCTACAACAAGCAGGACCGACAGATTCTGTTCAGAGGAAGCGTGAAACAGTCAACAAGAAGCGTTATGTCATTCACTTGAGTGGCTGTTCTTCCCTACACACTCTACATCTTGCGTAACGCATGGTGAAATGTGTAGATCCTGTGCACTGAAACTTGCAGTGAAAAACAATTTGTGAGACGCACACTCACACTGGACGACCATCAGAGACACATTTTACGCTCTGCCGGTCACAGCTAAACATGGAATGTAACACTTTCTCTGAAACGATAAATATTGAACTAGGACACGAAGAACTGAGAGTACTGAGCTTCAAGTAGCTCTAATCATCTCTCTCAGTCGTATTGTCTTAAGCTCCGCCAGCCTCTATCATCTCCTTCCCTCATGGGATGCACCGCCAAACAATATAGATCCAAAAAGAGCAATTACACGACCGCAACAGCCATGAGCTCTGAATGCCAAATGAAAAGCCAGGCACTTCAATCTGCTTATCTTCATTAAACGCACACGTGCCCCGGCGCGGACAGAAATCTCTGGTGCACATGTAGCATGACCTATCCAAGGTTTCCACATCACTGATGACTATTAAATCAAAGGTCAACCACAGAGTACCTAAACATGGACAGACGTGAATCAGGAGCAAAAACCAAGGAGTGACTGAATGTATCTGTTGAAACTTAGTATATAGAAGGTGACATTTCAGTGATTGTTCCAAAGTGCCCGCAGCCAATATGCTCGTTAGATTTGACCTCAGCAGGACATTCTCCCAGAGGGATGGGGTGTTAAAAAGGCGGATATTCCCACAGGCATTTCTCATGGATCTACTTTGATTCAGGGAAGAAAACCCTCTGACAGAAGAGATGAAGATGAGGATTATTCGCTGTTAGGGAACATCAGGGACGCATGGAAATGCATTACTGAGGAGGAAGAGCAGCATCAACAAGGATCAAACTACAAACCTCCCTTGAAGACAGCCGTAGTTTTTACAGATGTTTAGGCTCACAGACGTAAGAGGAGCAGTACAGCTTCCCTCTGTCCCAGTGTTTCATACATATTGATAAAGCAGGATATGCTAAATGCAGCCTCTGCTCCAAGGACATCAATTACAGTAAAAAGGGCTCACATTTGGCAGATGTAAAGCATACATGTGTATGTTTTTTGTGTTAGTCCATTCTTATTGTATTTTTTTAAATAACAGCTCAGGGATGTTCAAGGAGCAACCTGTTTGTGCTTTCTGAACATGTTTTTCACTGTGAATTTGCACAGTCACTTCTGTTTTTGAATAAAGAGTTTTAATTTTGTATCTGATTCATCGATTAATCGAAAAAATAATCAACCGATTAATCGATTATTAAAATAATCGTTAGTTGCAGCCCTACATGCTTTCATGTAAAAAAAAAAATACAAATAAAATAAAACTTGCTCATCCTGTCTGTTTGAATATATCTGTATCACCTTCTGTCTGAAAGGCTCCGGTTTCAATATAATTGCATTGAGGAGGAAGAGCAGCATCAACAAGGATAAAACTACAAACCTCCCTTGAAGACAGCCGTAGTTTTTACAGATGTTTAGGCTCACATGTTATAGTAAAACCAGGGTTAGGGTGTGGAAGGTTCTGGTAGTCCCCTAAATGTCCACCCCCAAAGGGAACCCTTTTAATATAAATGGGCCCTTGGGAGAACTCCCGTGGTGGGTTCTAGATGAAACCCTTTGAATGTAAAAGAGTTCTCGGTAGAGCCCCGATGGTGGGTTCTAGATGAAACCTTGAAATATAAAAGGGTGCTCAGTAGAACCCCAGGGTGGGTTCTAGATGAAACCATTGGATAAAAAAGGGTTCTCGGTACAACTGAGTGTTAGGTTGGGTTCTTATTACCAACCTTATAAGGTGGAAAGGTTCTGTATAGAACATCTAGAGATGGTCCTGGGTGGAACATTACACAATAGAAGGGTTCTCTGTAGAACCTCTCATAGGGTGGAACGTTGATAAAGGTTCTGCCAGGAACCAAAACCTCCTCTGAAGACAAGCAAGTATATGGATCCTGTATGGTTTAGCACCTTTATTTCTACGAGTGTAAAGCCGAAAAATCAAAATCGAAAAAAAACGTTCAGTAACCAGTACAGACCATTCGAATCACAAAAGAGCAGCATGTCTTGTATGTTTGTGCCTTATGTGTGGACTCACTCATCTCCATGTACTCGGGGGTGAGGCCAACGAAAGGACCCAGGATGTGATCTTTCTCGTGGCGCTGCATCGATTTGTTCACCTCCTCCTCATTGTCCGACTTCCTCTTCCGGAGCAGTTTCTTCAGCTTCCTGTACGGACCAGAAGCCAATACAGTACAGTAGTTCATTTGTCGTGAAATCAACAAAGGGATGATCAAAGGGAAATCAACTTTTGGTACTTGTGGTTTTTGCGACATTCTTCATCGTGAAACATGCCAACTGGGTTATTGGTGGTTAGTTGGCGCTACGCTCATTTGATTATCTGACATTGCTGGACTTATATTAGTGCAATGAATTCAATCTATGACACAGTTTAGAGCTGTGCTTTTGCTGTTGTACGTGATCAAGAGTTGGAACCAAACACACAGCACATTACACTTACAAACCTCCATTACAGTGCACTGTACGAACCAAGCAAGACATAGACAATTGCATTACAGTTGACAGACTTGTAAGGTGTTGTCGAGTTCCCAGGTAAGTGTGTCTGCATACCAGACAGGCGTTGCAATGAATCATCGCAGGCGCAAGTTCAACTGAGTGGGTGTGCATAATTTGCTCTGTGGCTTGCCGAACCCACGTACTGTTCTGTGTGTCATGGGAGTGTGTGTTGAGCATGTGGGGTGTACGTTCTGCACTCACGGTATGCCGATCTCAAACAGGTTGTTCTGGATGAGCTGCTTGCCCAGCATAGTGATGCACAACTGGATGCACAGCTCCATGAGGCAGCCTGCATGGGCACACTGGAGGGAGAGGAAGTGAACAGGTGTCGGAAAGGGAAGTCAAGCATGAGGCGGAGGGAAGGAGGAAGGGAGTTTGAAGAGTTGACAGTGGGGAGTGCAAAGTAAGCAGGCAAGAGAAACTGACCACAGTGAAATTGCAATTAAAAGAATTCCTGTGTTCATGTGTTCTCCAAATGAGAAATTCATTCAAAAAAGACCACTTACTTCCGGCTCTCTTCCTTTGACCACGTCAATCTTCATTTTAATCTACACTTCTCTAAGGTTTTGTGACTGCATGTTGCACAGTTTGGATGCTATTGCGCTGACAAAATATAAACACCAAAATGCTCAAAACAGCCTCTGTGGTAGTTGCTCCAGGGCCATATTTTGGCAACATGACACACGCATGCAGGCTCACAAGGTGAAAATAATAACCAGCATTGCTTGCTGTTGCTGTTAAAACTCAACCGACATATAGTCTGCGTACACCAACGCTTTGTGCGTCTCGGCGGATCAGACGGCTATCTAATCTCTTAAAAGCCAAGTGTAAATGCATCCAAGAAGCATTCAAGGCAGATTGAAATCTGATTGTACGAGCCACCTTATCCACTCACTGTCTGAGCATCTTAATACATCCACGGCCGGCCTCCTCTGTCCTCGTGATAACAGCGGCTGAAACGGGCGGTTTGCTCTCTGTCATTAAAACGACGAGGAAAAACACTCCCGCTATTTCTACCCATACCTCTGATCCCCGATCAGCTCAACAACTGAATGATCTGCGTGGGCGAGAGAGCAACATGTTTACCGTCATGTGAGCCCATCCAAGCAAAGGTTTAAAGGACGTGTCTGTGACATTCTGTTTTTCTTATCCTTGACTTTTCTCATGCACAGCAGACACAAACCAAACATGAATGTGTGAATATTGTGTCTACCAAAGCCTGATAGGTCTTCTTCCTCTGAGCCACGGAGCTCCATTGTTGTCCAAAAACGATTAAAAACACATAAATGAGCCACGCTGTTGCAATGGGTGACATGTGTGTTCATTACTATGAACACACATGCTGTAGTTCATTTTCACTCAATTCCACAAACACCGTCCTGCTGCCACAATGTGGATTAATCCGCTGCTGATAGTAGTCCCAACGATGACGCTATTTCCTCTCATTTGAGTAACGTCTGTTTCAGACTACAGTAAATAATCAGCTTTATGACATTAGTAGGAACCAATGTGCTTGGGGCTTAAGACACTGAAGATTAACCCAGTTCTTGTTGACATATACAAACACATAATAAGTCACAGTGTTCAGTGTTAATTACCTCTTCCATTCGGTACGATCCAACGACGTACAGATAGTTTCCGGGCCGCCCAACAAGCCTGTGAATCAAACACAACCACACCCATGAGATAAGGAAAGCTGCTAGCATACCGTAGTGTTTTGGATAAAAGCATCCCTGACAATTCTTGAACACAATTCCTGAACACAAAAATGCCCAAAAACAGAAGTATAGAGAAGTTATGGTTTTACCTGCCCCTGAAAAAGGCCAAATAAACGATGGGTGTGAATGCGTTGACGAACTTCAGGACAAAGGTTTTGAAGATGAGGCGCTCTTCGAAGCTCTTGTCCGTCTTTGGAACCTCTGAAAAAGTGGTTATAATATCTCAGATACACATCCTGTAAATTCACCCACTGCAGGACTAATAAAGGAATATCTCATTTAATCTAAACATGAACACATTCAGTGGCATGAGGTATTATTATAAAAACCCAGTTGCAACTCTCAATAAACAGCGTCATTGATGGTGTTTAGTTTTTTAGATGTCTCGTTGTAATTCCCTTCATTATCTTAGTATTTGTATCGGAAATTCTTTTGCCACAAAGGTTATCCCACAAAATGCATCTCCTCCTTCACCCTCATTGGACAATCCAGAAAGAAAACTACAGTAAAATGACATTGACTTGTATTCACACAGGACATGAACAGCAGTCTCCTGGGTGAAAGTCCTGTGCTTGTTTGGCCCACCCGCCATTACATTACATTTCATTTAGCTTACGCTTTTATCCAAAGCGACAAACATTACATTTTTGCTCTATACACCGTAGACACAGCAACGGGAGCAATTAGGGTTTAAGTGTCTTGCTCAAGGACACAACAACATGGACTAGCAGAGCCGGGGCCAGGGCGCAAACCACCAACCCTCTGATTGAAGGACAGGCATGCTAACCACTTAGCCACAGTCACCATGCATGGACTATCAGATTTTACATACGTCCGTTGGTCTGTGACCTGGACACAAACATTTTTGAAATGTGCCTCACCCAGTGTGTTGAGCCAGCGGGCGATGGCGCCGTAGATTTCATCCATGATGATGATGACGATGAGGTTGATGATGGCGGCGGTGGTCTTGACAGTGGCTCTGATGTTGGACCTCGCTGCAGGGTAGGTGCTCATGTGCAGCGCCGCCTTGATGCTAATCCGGTACAGGATGACCCCGAAGACTATGGCGAACGTCACAAGGATCTAAAAAGCAAGGAAGAGGAGAAGATCACCTCACGTGACAATCTGCTGAGGATTTGACAAAACGATCAAGGTGAGGAAGACCTTCCTATTTTGATTAACAAGTTATATTTCAGAAAACTGTCATTTCTATTGCCTTTATTTGAATCTGACCAATCATAAGTGCAAAAGATTGTTGCTGTGTTGTAATTGTTATGCACACATTATACATTATTTGGGCTTGATTTGGTCAGAAAACGCTCTCTCTCCATGTGTGTCATGTATTCCAAGTTGAACATGTAACTTCAGAGGGATAACCGAAACATGACACAGATTGTGGGTCAGGTGTTACAGACATGTGTATGGGTCTGGTTAACATATAGTATACATTAAGATACTATTGCACTATTTTGAAAGTGTCTTTTCTGAAGCAGTGTCTAAATAAATACTATGAAAGTATGAAAATGCCCAATCCCCGGAGATTTTTTTTTTTTACTGTTTGTTTGTGTAAGAATCATTGCCTATTGTACACTATTGTGTGTCCAACAATTTTCCTGTGACAAATTCAATAAAAAGTTGCAAAAAATAGCATTATATCTGGCCTGTTTGTGACGGGGAGGCAGACCCACCAATTAAAATGTAATAATACACATTTAAATAACAGCTTTCAGCCTCCAGACTTTTGCCCCTCTACTTTTTACACACTGCCGAGATGAAAATATCGATTTGCATAAAAGTTGAACTGTTAAGTGATGCTACAGAGCGCCGAGTGGACACCAGACAGCACGGAGCACACTGACCAGACAGCAGCCACAAGCTGCAGCCGTTTTAGTCATTTTTTAGCCGTCACTAAATAAAAAACGTATGAAAACTTTGCTAAAGGTTCGCTGTCAGCTAGTATGATGCGTTTAGGCACATCCTTTTCACCTCCTTTGAAAACCCAAATCCTTAAAGCTACGTGGAAGTTTCTCCCTTGATAGCTCAAAGAAAACATGAGCTCAACTGTTGAGTTGAGCTAAAAAAAAGAGTGTTCAGCTTTGCTTCAATGTCATAGATGAGTTAGAAATAGAAACGCTAGGGGAAGCAACCCTGCAGGGAGACCGCTGAGACTCACCATGAAGATCATCATCACCACGGTGGTCAGGTAAGCTGGCATTCTGTCAGTACAGGTCAGCTTCACCTTCTCTCCCTGAACACACACACACACACACACACACACACACACAGTTATGTGATGTACATGAAGAACACAAGAAGAATATCTGAAACATTAACCTCATCTCCAGCTGTTTGGACCTGTGTGTCACGTCTCTGTCAGCAGGAGCAGCTCTTAATGCCATGAACACACACACACACACACACACACACACACACACACACACACACACACACACACACACACACACACTATGTGGCAGCAGTGGAGCACAGATAATTCCGCCCTGAGCCATCATGTCAGAATCAAGCCTACTGAGAACTGGGTCAGAAAGCTCAGGAGTGTGTGTGTGTGTGTGTGTGTGTGTGTGTGTGTGTGTGTGTGTGTGTGTGTGTGTGTGTGTGTGTGTGTGTGTGTGTGTGTGCATTCGATAAGAAATAAGATGTGACCTTGGTACGAGATCAAAGTCAAAAGGATGATAATCCAAATAGACATGCTCATGTTTAACGTGTCGGTGCTTGTTTTTTTCTTTTTATAACATTGAAACATGCTTCAGTGTTCCATCAGTATTTAAAAAGCTGATGATGCTGCAGTTAGATTTGATTCCTGAGTGCATGTTTCCTAAAAGTTGTAATCCGCTGATGGACAGTGTGTTGTTTCTTAATAACTGTTGCTGTGTTTGTGCGTATGGATATATTTATATATATATATTACAATTTGGTATCGGAAGCGTTCTGGTTTCTGTTTGTAGTTATTGTCTGCCATAACGTCACGTGAATGCAGAGGTACCGCTTCGTGTCTCAAGTTTCTAATTGGACTGTAAACAACGACCGGCTCACGAAACAGGAAGCTGCTTGGTTGAACCCCAGAAATATCGCCCGTTTTTTCTGCAAGTTGAATACCAAACTGCTCTGAAATAAGTCGAGCCAGGCGGCAACCTCCGGTTCTGCGGAGTGAAGCCGATGCTGAAGTGTCCTAAAGCTATCATTCTTTCTACTGACCAGCAGGGGGCGACTCTACCGGTTTGCAAAAGAATATGTAATTTGCATAGAAGTCTTTTGTTGTGACGGTTTTGGTTCACAACCTTGTCTCAAGCGATTCAACATTAATAGAAAGTAATCAACGGTAATCAACGATGGCTCAGAATTCAGTAAGTTACAGGAGATTTAGAATCAAGAATGAAAATATTCTTTTTACTACATATTTTTGTAAAATCTTGCCTACATAAAACAAGGAAAAACTGTTATAAAGAAGCCAAAATTCCATCAGGTAGGACAATCCAAAGCCCCGATTGCTAATCTCTAAAGGATGACGTTTACTGCAGTTTTAAAACAACTCATCTGACTCTGCAGTAACGCTTTAATCGGTTTTACCTTCGGGGCGGCATGCTCCTGTTTCATGGTCTTTTGCATGACCCGGAACTCGTACTCCGCTCGGTTGTGGTCCTGGGGAAAAAATAAAAAATCAGTTTGCATGTTCCAGTTACTGCTTACCTAATATGTTATGAAGCAGTGAGTGCACAAGGCAATAAACTGTTAGAGGTATTTCAGAATGGAGACATAGAATTAAAATGAGCAGCCCATTTGCGTGAAGCTTTTGCCAAATTGTGTGTTTAAATAATAGCACAGCCGCCTGTGCAAGAAAAGAGAAAACAATGCGTAGACCCAGTCCGCAGTAAGCCAAGAGAAATGAGGAGGAAACTGTATCACAAAAAAAACAAAGCTGTGGGGTTAGACGGTCACTTTTGGCCCAAAGGTCCACGTGTCAAGCCAATGTGCAAAAAGACAGACAAAGTTAAGACAGACACAAAAAGACCCGAATGCAGAGAGAAGCTGCCTGTAGACAGAAAAACAAAGCAAAATCTTGACTTGGACTTCTTCAAGATGTGGACTGTTCAAAGGAACAATTGCTCTTGTATTATTTCATATTCAAAAGCAATAACTTTTCTGTCTTCATCAGTACTGCTACGTAACTTCTAGCTGCATCAGCAAAAACACATTCTGGCTGCTTTGTCTGACTGTAACAAGCTGTAAACACAACATGGACATATTATCACCTTAAATTGACACAAGAGGAGACCTATCGGTCTGAAAAATCAAGCCAATGTAGAACTACCTTAAACCTGCATTTTTTTTCTCTGATGGCCAGCAGGGGGCGACTCCTCCAGTTGCAAAAGTCAGATTGTATAGAAGTCTGAGAAAATGACTACTTCTCTCTTTATTTCCTCAGTAAACATGAGTTTATGTCTCAATCTCTATTTTCAAGTCTTCTTCAATACAGCTTGACGTTCATTTCGTAAATTATGATACATTTTGAGTCAAATAGACCATAAAGCAGGGAATGCTTCAGGGTGTGGCTACCTTGTGATTGACAGATCGCAACCACAACGTTGTTCACTCAACAAAAAAATGTCTAAGCCATTTTTTCGCCAGCCAAAATTAGCATCCGCATTAATATCACAGTTAACGGGAATCATGGATACGCCTTGCTAACCATGCTAGCTAGCGCTATCTGGTAACTTAGCGTTGGCTACGGGCCTCACTCTTTACCAGCTCGCTCCTCTCACCCAAATATTGTCACATCTGGCTCCAGAAAACCAAGATGGCGACGGCTAAAAGAATGCCAAACTTCTGGCTTGAGAACCGTAGCATACAAACCCATGGAGGAGGTCAGGGCGCCTACATCCACTTATTATACATTCTGGTTAACGTTTTGACCAACAGCTATTTACACATTAGCAGACACAGACTCTAGGAATTACTTGGAGTCATAGTTGGCCATCTGTAGTATCTAAGTCACATATTTTACTGCCCTTCCAGCTCTGTTTTGGTCTCCACCGACTCCTGAGAACAATACCTGTCTCCTTGGCTGCTAAACGCTTGATGTTGATGAGAGTGGGGAGACTGAACCAAGGCTGTGAAGCAAAACAAGGAGCTGGATTCTCTGTGGGTTTTTTCATCACTACAAGCGACACATTTTGAATAAAACATCTGTTGGTATGAAAATAAGTTTTTAGCTCAGTTTTTACACTTCAAAGGGCTGTACTTCAACCTTTTACATAAGGCGCAAATTAGAACCAGCTACCCTTCATCTTTCATCTCTTTTGGTTACAGCTAAAACATTTGCAGGTATTTGAGAAATGTACTGGTCTTCTCAGCCAACATGTCCACATGGGCCCAATAACAAGTGAGCTGAGAGTGCATGGGCCTTTGTGAGGTGTCTTGTGGGTGAGGACAACATTGGACAAAAGGGTCTCCTTTGATAGTCACTACCTTTATTGCACCATTACTCAACAGTATTGGAAACTTCAGTTTCAAAGAGCTGAAGTAATTATACCAGCTATATCAATTCTACAAACAAAATGTTGCATTTAAAGTGCTATAACATGCAAAACAAATGTTTTCTTGAACTTTAAAAAGGGTGCTCAGTTCATGTTTTGCACCCACTTTGTCTATTTAAAGGAATATTCACTGTGGGTCTTGTGGATATGGAGGGCACAGTCGTCTCGGGGAAATATAAGAGGAGCAAAGACAAGAGCTATGAGTAAACGGACTGTCCCGTCAAGAATAGCATTATGTTGAGAGGGCACACTAACGAGAGGCCACGGGCATGGCCGCCAGCGTCACGACAAACCTCGGAGGCAGAGAGAAAATCTACAGAAAGAAAAAACATGAAAGAAAAAAAACATAAGACGGGAGCAAAGAGATGAAGAGAGGGTGTCAAGTGAAAAGACCTGAGGCAGCTTGAGGGAGTAAAATAAAGGTTAGTGTTAGCGGCTGTAGAACGGATCCATAACGCTCAGGCAAAAAAAGGAGAGAAGGTGAGTTAAAGCAAATATAAAGCGAGTCGGATCCAAACCTTATGCTCCTCCTGTGAAACACACCACACACACAAAAACACACACATAAGACAAAGATGTCAGTCAATGGTCGTTGTCTCTGAAGATGAAAACACTTCACCGTTAGAGCAACACAGAGACGTGGTGGTAGTGCACTGTTCCGTTCATCACGATGTTAAAAACACGCCCTGAGGCCAGAGATGTGTGTGTGGGACCAGCTTGGCTGACTCACTACGGAGCGCAGACCAGGTGCATTCCTGTCCTAACCTCTATGTCGTCCTCAGTGCTTTGTGACTTTTCAGCTAGGTGCAGTGAAAGCATCTGTCAACTTTCACACGGTAATAAATCGTGAGGTTGGAGTTCTTCCTCTTAAGTTGATGGCTTCGGCTTGCAAACGTCTTCTCTAGCTCGACCCCTCGTGCATGTGTATCTTTCAGGTTTGTGGATGCCAAAGTCACTTGTAAGCGTTGCCTCACCTCCTCCTCCTCTCCGAAGCCCGTCAGGTCCCAGATGTAGTTGAGTCGCATCTGTCGCCGCTTCCAGTGCTCCATGAAGAGAACGGCTGCAGAACAAAGAGCAGACACAGCAAACTGAACACTCGTGAACACGGCCACCGTCCATACAGCACGAGGGAAATGTGTGACGGTGCAATCTTCCATATTGCCGGTCTTTTCTGCACTCGTGCCAGTTGTGTGCACATATGGTGAATGGACTTCTATTCATACGGCGCCTTTCTAGTCCTTGACCCAATACATTGTTTCACAGTTACCGGCTTACTTTTACCCATGAGCACATCCAAACTATACAACGGCATATTAGGGCCATTGCTGGTTAAAAAAAAAAAAAGAATGACCCGGGGGAAGAGAGTATTATTCTGAGAAAAGATAAACATGGATTATTCTCTTCGGAATATGTGGCAAATACGTGAAAAAACCTAATACCGTCTGTACGGACGTGCTGCATGGCCACTTGAAGACGTGTTGGCAGACTTACATGTTGCACCTATTGCACCTGACCTCAATGTAAGCCTTTAATTGTAGTGTTTGCAATGCACTACAAATTCCACACTGTACCAGTAGTACACAATTTAATCTCTCAATACTTCCCTACTCTAGTCTCTAGCTCTTCAGTTGGTTGCTAATGAAGATGGAATTCTCATTATTCTTTTTTATAAAAAAAAAAAAGCTCAAAATATTTGATTCACACCCTCTGTTAGTGGATACACCCACTGTTGGTTTGGGTCTTTTCATGGGAGGTGTGACAATAAGTGCAACAGTCTGCAGCCTGATGAAGTACTTTCATCGTGTGTACATGCAGTGATTTTCGACAAGTACACAGAGTTGGACGGTATTCCCCCCCATCAGGTCTGCGGTACGTGAGCCCAGATGGCCGGCGTGCTGGTACTCGGTCAGACACCGGCTTCATCCAACACACACAACGCCTCTCCTGGTCTGCAGCCCTGCTGCTGCTTAACAGATGGCAGCGTGGCTTGGCAAGACATCAAGAGGAGGAGCGGCTCTGTGTTTACTCAAGAGTTACCTTTGAGGGTTCCTATTGTACGCTCCATGTGCGCCTACGGGCCGGTATTTGTGTATTTCTATCCAAATGCTGCGCTGAATGGAATTTATGGGCTTTATTGGACTCCTTGGTTGCTGTCCGTATGATTGCAATGCGAATGCGTCCTCACCAAAAGGTCTGAGGAAGTGTTTGGTGCTTGAAACGTTATGCAGCAATGCAACTCCTCCTAAAAAGAGCTCCTTGTTGTGTTGATCCATGTGTTTTAATCCTGCTCTGACAGCCCTTTCCTTTGATCCAGTGCCCATCCTGTGTAATTCTGGATGTCTTTTCTTTCTTTCTTTTTTTATCTCACCCCAGAGGGCCATGAAGATGGAGAAGAAGACGGTGGCCGGGTTGTCAAACAGGTGGCTGGCTCGCGCCGTCCCGCACGCCGTCACCAGCTTCCAGTAGCTGCAGGCTTGGTCACACAGCGGACACATGGTGATGTTGTTCCTGTGGTCACAGATCTCCATGCTGACAGAGGAAAGGGAAGGGGGGGCACAGAAGGACAAATCAATGATGATGGAGAGGCATCAGAAACAAGGGTTTGGATTTAGATTGCATGGTAAAGAAATAAGACATAGGAATCATGTTACACGTTAGGTGCTTCATGCTGTCTGTCTAAAGATGTGGTTGCAGAATAACTTTTCTTTTTTGTTGTGGTACACCGAGCCACCCAACTGCCACCATACTGTATGTACACAGACGCCTATCTAACCAATAAGAAGGTGTGTGTGTGTGTGTGTGTGTGTGATCTCAACAGCCGTTCTTTCGATCTACATAGTTTCAGACTCAAAAAACAAACATTTAGGTGTTCACTGAACTTCTCTCTAATTACACCAGTAGATTTCTACTAAATTCCCCAAAGCAGTAGATAATGCCCCATATGTAAACACTGTGTAATGAATACAAGAATTTTATTGGGAGTAAATCAACTTTTTCATGGGGTTTTCAATTAGATATTTGTTTTACACTATTTATATCTTTATAGGTCGTTCTCTCAAAATGGGTTTTGTTCTCAGACTGAGCCAGAAATTCCACTTCAGTTGTAACCGGTTGTATCTGGACTCAAATGCAACACACAAGAAGGATCTTTAACCTCTTATTTCAAACTTCCAGAACCAGCAGGCACACTTAAACAGAGTCAGGATCAACAGGCTGGTAGGTTCACTGGGAGTCAGGCTATCGGGTTAAACAGGGTCGGTAACAGAAGGTCAGACCGTGAGAGCGCGCTGGAGCGTCTGGCATGGAAAACCAAAGGACAGCCTGGCAGGGTGTGTCTGGGAGACAGGAGTCTATATAGAGGCTTGATTAATGATCAGAGGCAGGTGAGTGAACAGGTGAAGGGAGTTAGACTTAACGAGGAGGCTGACAAATAGAGTGAGGAGGGTGTGGCGCTGACCTGTGACATCAGAAGCTCTTCCACTCACCAAACGTTCCAATTACATTTCTATCCATGTTCTGAAGTTTTCTTTTGTTCATATATCATATATAGCTTAAAACCTTTTAAAAACCAATCCCCCTTTAGGGGGGGGACTGAGCAATTGTTATATAAAATTGTAAATCATAGCTTGTTTTATAAAAAAAAACCCAAGACTGCTGTATTTGGCTGTTTTGAACACCATAAGTAATATACAAGTGAAATATATGTTTTGGTTCATGAGAAAATTAAAATGTCACAGATGTGCGCAAATGCAAATTTTGGAGACCTTGTCTGAATTATCTCTGTTCTAAAGCCTCTCTAATTTTGTTCTGCTTCACTTTTTTTAAAGTCAACCTTCGCAGAGAGAATGTTCACATATTGTGCTATGATTTGGGTTGATTTGATTTGAGTTACTTACAGCTGCATCATCTCAAAGAAATATTTTTTTTATAGGCGTACCTGAAACCTTTTAATTTTTGCTGTGTGTCATCTTCATTTACTCTTAACCAGTAACATATAGACTGATATTTACACATCTGAACATCTGAAAATCTCACATGTGTACCTTTTATTATAACACCCAATTATTATAATTAATAATAATTATAATAATAATTATTCAAATAGCCCTAGTGGTTGCAGAGATACACCCTTTTTAGTTTGGGTATGCAATTTTCGAGCAGAGGCCTAACAAAAGGCTGTTTTTTTTATGACTGTTGATAGTATTTTCTGTTTTACGGAGTGATGCAAAGAGATATCCGAGAATTCCCTCAGTAAAAGCCTTTGACTAATATGTCAACACTTCAGTCAACAGACTTAGAATAATTCAATATTTTTAAGCAAAAGAAATCTATATATCCCTTTCAGTTGGGAGCCCAGGTTGTCTACCTTGCCTACTAGAGCGGTAAGCTCTTCCCTGGTGTTATTTCCTCCACCAGAGCGTGTTTAGCCGTGTTTCTGACAGTGAGTGGCTGTGACTCGGGTGTCATGGCAGGTGTATTGTCGAAGGACTCAAGGAAGCGCGGCGCTGAGTGTGAAGTTGGTTGTGTGAGAAAGCAGCAACACCACAGGGCAGAGCATCTAGATGTTGTGAAGATGTTTTTGAGCGAGCATTGCACTATAGTCTGTTTTCAAACAGCTGGTATTGAGCGAACATGCAAACTCCATACAGACATTTGGAAAAATAATAAACCTTTGTATTTTTTGTACCTGAGTGATATTGATGAATAGTGCCTGACCTCTGTGAAATGGATCGATTTGGGTGTTTTCAATGCTATTTGTCTTTTGTTGAAAAGTATGAGATGTTGAGAGGTTATTTCTGTCTTTCCAGCATATATATATATATATATATATATATATATATATATATATATATATTAATTATGTGACTAGTATGTTCATATTTCAGTGGCGGTTCAACTGAAGGAGAGGTGAGAAGGTGAGACTGAGATGCTGCGACTAGGGATGGGTCAGATTTCGTGGCGGATCGGGATATAAAACACACACGAGATGATGGTGGAACATTTCCATTATGAGAATAATTGTGAACATCCTTACTGTGTGACTTAAAAAAAACTGTCCAGCTAGAACCCGATTTGTTCATGTAAAATATAACAGACACAGCCACAGCCAAGTGGGATGAAAGCCGTCATCTGCAGTGTTTAATGTGCAGCATGACCTTGTGTTGTTTGTGAGTCGAGTGTGTGTAGTTCACAGTGTGTGAGGTGTATTGAGTAAGTTGCATTACAGGGTTATGGGTCATAATGAAGGTATTATTGCATATGAATACCCTCCTATTGCCAAACACCAATGCGCTCTGTGTACGTTAAGTCTGTAATGAGCTGGTGTCGCAATAAACCTAAAGCTTTAGCATTGAATGGGTTGTCATGGGAGTAGGGTGTGGTCTAAGCCTGGTGTTTACCATCCGGCTGCAAGAGATCTGCATCTTGACATGCCATTTGTCTCTGCTGTTGAAAGACCGCCACGGAGCTTTAACGAAGCCATCCTGTTTTCCATATGAATCAACTGGTTTTAAGAATCATTATACATTAATTAACAGGAGCCAAGACCACACTTGTTTCACTATAAACTCTTGTAACAATTTAATTTGGCCTGGAATCAGGTGAAACCAGGCGGCAACCTTCGGCTGAATTATGTCAGCTGATCACATAAAAAGCTTGTATTTTCATGCTGGTACAGATCAGGGGAAGTGGTCCAGACTTGCAGGTCAGTTATTGTGTTTAACCATTTACCACCAGTTGGCTAGTTGGATAGCTAACAAAGAAGGATGCAGCTGCAAAGGTATGAGACACAAGTTAAGAAGTGTTTCAGTAGGAGGCTGAACAGATGTTTTTAGAGAAAATGATTGTGTGTGTTGTGTACCTCGGTATGTTGTCGTCGACAGTGGCACATCCATAGAGGAATACGATGACTCCAACGATGGCTGCGGGGATCAGCATCTGTGTGTAGACTCCCAACCAGGCAAAATATAATCCAACCTTCTCCCCAAAGTACTTTCTGGAGAGAGAGAGAGAGAGAGAGAGAGAGAGAGAGAGCGATCGATGGTATCAGTACATCACTGATGTCAAATCACACTTAAACCTTTTTCCCCCAGCCAACTTAATGGAGAACATTTGCATTCAACTAAATACTGAATATCTCCTCAACCCCAAGGTCTATTTGAATAATTTAAAAAGCTATAATATACAGAAAACCCTTGTGAACAGAGATAATAAGCTCATATATGTGTTAATGGTAAAAACTAAAAGTAGTTTTTTCTTATCGTAACTATATTAATGAATGCTTTAATATACAACATAGCTCTATATGTTAGGGGTATATGTGCGAAGTTTGGCTTTGATTGAGTGAAGTTAAGTATTTTTTATAATTATTTCAGTCACTCTAGCCATGTGCTGCAGGCTGGGAGGAAGCTATAGAGTCCAAACAAGGCCTGATGAATCAGCCATAAGTAAGTCTATTTTATGTATTTATTTGCTGGACATAAATGGCAATGTTGTGCGTATCTTGGCGAAGGTTGGTCTCTCAGCGGACCGTTATTGGTGGATTCAGTAGGCTCTAAGGATCCCAAAACTGTATGGTAATCCTGTGCGCTTCATGCTATGGATATGAAAAGTCATATTTTAAAAAATCTGGGTGTTCTCCCAAGTCACTCACGAGTCCCTTTGAGTCATACTTATGGTTTATGCTAATATTTATTGTGGAATAGTGTCATAAACATGAAAAATTGACTTATATTGACTTGTAAGGCCAGGATGTGCCATTTCTATATTTTTTTACAACACCAGAGGCCCATATTTGGCCTGGTAGGGCTTGGGGGATCGATCCACGGAGGACTGAGCCCCCATATTTTCTCTCAATCTGCTCGTGAGAGTCTTCATCTCACTCTCTCGCCTGCAGCCTGGTCGAGGCACTTTAATGCGGCAAACGCCCTTCCCCTGATGGGCGTCACGAGAGCGGTGCTACGGATCTGACCTGATGAGTCCAATGGGCTGGTACTTGTAGAAGACGCTGTAGCTGGCCCACTCCTCGTACAGCAGCTGTGAAGAGAAGCGCGAGTCAGTAATTACACGCCATCAGAGACAGGCCATTATCTGCACACTCGCTCTGATTTATGAGTAAAGCAGCTGTTGCAGCACACAGATAATTCCTCCATGTTAACATGTCCGTTTGATAGATCCTGTATAATGCATATTCTCTGACAGACAATAGATTAATCCTTCTACTTTGCCATTTAAAAAAATTAATTGCTAAGTAGGGTCGTAGCTAACGATTATTTTCATTAACAATTAACCTTGTGATTATTTTCTTGATAAACTGATTATTTGTGTCAGTAAATCGTGAAACGTTCCCGGAGCTGATGGTTACGGTTTTAAATATATAAAATACAATAAAATATTAATATTAAAGTGAGGTTGGAACCAGTGTGCTTTTGCTATTTTTCCTTTGAAGAATCAGCAAAACAATTAGTCGATTATAAGAATCGTTGGTGAATATTTTTAGTTGAGATCAACGAGCTGATCAGCTTCAGTGTTAAGCTAAGCTACTGCTACAGAAACGTCCTGCACGTGTTTCACGTTAGCCGTTTAGCAGCAAAAAAAGGCTTTTAATGTGAAAAGTGCAGGAAGTATACGAGTAATTAACAGACGATTAACGCCCATAGAAAGAAGTTCAGTAGTAATTAAAAGGAGAAGATGAGAGCAGTGGTAAGTGTCACATGACTCCGTTGTTGCTGTGGAAACATGCTGAATTCTTTGAGACTTAATGGACCCGGCCTTTTATTAGACGCTAGCCTTCACTTTTCTTTTTCTTTTCTTTTTATGCTGGTGATCAGATATTAATGGCCCCACTGGCTTTTAATTGACAATGTATTACTCATCAGCCAGGTCACTGATGCACTACAGATACATATGCAAATATTCCTGCAATTCAATTTTTTATAATGTATTATGAACCCACTGATGCAGCGTATTCATGTATTTGCAGTGCCAAGCTTGTGGTGTACAGGGAGACCACAACGCACCCCAAAGGAGAAATCAATGCAATCACAGACAAACCTGCAGGCTGGACCACAGATCAGCGTTCACTTTAAAGAGGCCGGGGATCCAATCCCATGGGGATTTCTGTCAGGTCTTTAATGTGAGAGAAACCACCGTTGACAATCTTAATGTTCAACGTTGTCCTCTTCCCCGCTATTGACCTTTTTTTGACAGCAGATATTTTTTACTTGATGAAGTTATGATTCTTAACAGTGGCTCAGGAAGCCTATGTAGAGAGCCAGCGAGCGGTAAACCTGGATGGAATGCAGCCATTATTATTAGTATTAGCGGACTTGCCAACCTGGATGCATTTTGTGTCGCAAGCACACATTTTGACTTTAAAGCACGTAGAGTTGTTACTTAAAGATCCGCAAGAAGAGGCCAGTTGTCTAACAGTTTTGTTTTTGTCTCTGAAGTGGTACTAGAAAGAAAGTCGTCAGGGTTGGCAGTCTGGGCCTGTAACTGACAAGGGCCCTAAAAATATGAGCTTACACTCCGTGTGAGCAGAGCAAAGAGACGGACCTCGGCAGTCCGCCAGCCAGTTGCTCTCGCTTCCAATATGAGCTGCTCTGTTGTCAACAATGATGGGCGGAAAAATAAATATCAACAAAAAAGGTGCATGCAGGCTGAGATTCCCCCGTGGCGCTGTGTTCTATCAGTGATTCAAACCAAGTCACTTTTTGATTAATGCAGAGGTTTGATTCCTTGTCTTCATTCTGCGTATCTACTCTGGATGATCCGCATTCGCAAACGTCAACCTTATTTAATGCAATAAAACACAAAAAAGACAGATGCTCTCTGTGAATTAATGCTTCAGATTTTATTGGAGGCCAATTTCCCCCTCAGGCTGTCAGTAACATGGGCGGGTGACATTTAGTACTGATCTCATCTCGTCTCATTACCGCCTGCAGCCGATTCATCAGCCAATTCTACATTTAAAGCTGCATTTGTCCCCATTTACTGTTTCAGTAAAGTTTAGTTTGGGGTGTTCATCCATATCTGACATCATTTATTCCAGCGTTACTGTCTCTCTCTCTCTCTCTCTCTCTCTGTGTGTGTGTGTGTGTGTGTGTGTGTGTGTGTGTGTGTGTGTGTGTGTGTGTGTGTGTGTGTGTGTGTGTGTGTGTGTGTGTGTGTGTGTGTGTGTGTGTGTGTGTGTGTGTTTGTGTGTTTCCCAGCCCAATTTATGTACAAATGACTGCTGTATGATCCGGTCTTTACAATGATCATCAAACAGCTGACTGCCTATGAGCTCTGGCACTATACTGCTCGTAGGCAAAGAGCACATTAATCACCGTGAAACGCTTTTTTTTCTTCTTCTTTTTACACACAAGATCACACTCCGTTCACAGGCGGAGCTGCGAGGCAACAAGGCTTTGAATCACAGGAGGCAGGCCTGGAAGAAAACCTTCTCATGCCGACTGCCGAGGAAAATCTATTCCTTAATCGTGTATACGTGGGATTGCGATATATATATGTGTATATATATATATATATATATATATATATATATATATGTGAGTATGTTGCTGTGGAGGCACTTGAAAGCACCGAGCCAAAGCTTTTCCTGATGCTTGAGAACAACAGAGGGGGGATTATTAGGCTGTTGCCTTAGTGACACACAGCCCACAGTATAATTATGGAGCGCGGTAGCAGGGGAGGAGATGACTTCAGACTCAACGTGAGCTCTTGTTTTCTTTACAGTCGCCTGGTTAATGTTATTCTTGTACAGTAGGAGGTAAAGGCTGAGAGATGCACGAATGCTGTCACATTAGCACAGGAGTCATGCAAATGTTACTAATTTAAACAAACATAAAAAGATCCCTTATGGCATAACTAATCGAAAGGCATGTTTCTTGTTTGCTTATTGATAATGTACCTCTGGGTAGCATTCAGGCTGGAGAAGAGGACAACAGGTCGACAACTCATTTTGAACTCCCTGGAAATATTCATCTCTATGAGGAAAATTGATGGTTTCACAATTTTTTAACTTCATTAATCTGTTCCTTTGTAAGGGTGAGATATTTATTTTTTGTGAGAGTGAGATACTTTTCTTTTTGTGTGAACATTTTTTTACTTGGGTCTGGTATGTTTGCGCTGACCATGGCAAATTGACAAATTCTTCATAAGGTTTTTGAAGTGCATTTAAAAAACCCTATCAGATCATTTAGAAACAACAATGTGCAAGACTGCTTCTTAAATCTGCAATCTTTAAGTGATAATGGAACGCTAAATTACATTTTATATTGTGAATATCAAATGTTAAACCTATTGCGAGATGACAAAATGAAAATATAAAGGGATGACAAACAATTTCCAATGCAGCCTAAAGCATAACACAACCGATGATGGTAACGGAATAGACGGATTCCTATTAGTTTTGAGACACGGCACATGGACGAGTCTTTTTACACAGTGGTGGTGAAATGGACCAAATTGGTGGATACATGGGATTATAACATTCAAATCATGTTGTTGCTCATATCTGGTAAAAATGAAATGTTCTTTTTTATGTCATTGTTGTAACAATTGAGTTCTCCCTGACCTCATTTGAGAAACCTGACAAAGTCCGCTATCCAAACCCCTGGACAGGATGAAGCATCTCATTGGCTGAAACGCACCAATCAGAGGACACCACTGCTCTGGTTGCTAGCCGACGTTGCCGTGTCTGCACAGTCTAAGTGAATTTGAGCTTCTTTATTGAACATAAAGGCACTGCCGTCTAGCGCTTTGTCCGTCCGTCTTTTCTTTGGGGTGATGATTATCTGTTAATTGTGTTGCTGTGGTGACATCTGACTCACTTCATTGACTGGTGAAATTGATCAACTTACCTTCCTGTCGTTGGATTCTGCGTTCGCCCCCTCGATGTCTCCCTGTAACGACGAATACACTTTGTTCATCATGCATACCATGAATAATTACTTTAATTCAACATTAAAATACGAGTCGCTAAGCAGGAGAAGGTTGGGTGATTTTCACATTAAAAACTTGCTGAATTGGAATCATTCTCCGGCTCCATAAGCAGCACTTTATCAACACTGGAAGTGTGATGGTGATACTCACATCGTGCAGAGGATAAGCAGACGTGTAGACGCCGTTGGCGAGCAGACTGGTGATCCCTGTGAGAAGGCACATGTAATAGGATTATAATCCAGGAGGAGACGCAGCAGCAGTGCAGAACTGAAACTGAAGAGCTCTGGGAGTCTTATCCGGAAATGACTGATGTTACGTTTCCTCTTCGGATCTCAGGCGGAAGACTTCTTGGTGAAGAATTACATGCTTGGATTCAAGATGGATGAAGCTCCTTCATGGATTTGTAATTGTTTGTCATAGTTACAGGAAAGCAGGAAGCAGACCTTAAACAGCGTTCATACACATTTTGACCAATGGATTTTCATGAGTTTTCCATGACTTTAAACCAAATTTCCATGGCCAAACATTTTATGAAATCTCAGGTGTCAACATGAAAAAGTGAGTAAATGTAGTATTTAAACTAACAATGAGAATACAAAGCATACAGTAAACCTTAAATGACACAAATGAATGAGAGACAATAGTTTGATTAAAAGAATAAACATCTATATAGATGCCTGTATGTATGCCTGCTTATATTGTGAGCGTCTTTCTTTTAAAAGCATATTCATTATTTCAAACTCAGCGTAAATTAACGACATGAACACATGAATATAACAAATTTGCTATGATTTTTCCAAAACTTTGGGGATTTTATTTTTTTCAAGGACTTTTCCAGGCCTGGAAATAACTATTTTAAAATTCCATGACTTTTCCAGGTTTTCCATGACCGTATGAATCCTGCTAAAAGGGTCATTTCAACGACGTTTTTTAAATCCTCGTTCCTATTGGTAATGATATTGATACAATAGTTGCATTTGCCCCTTGTCTTGTTTGTCTCATTGGTCAGAAATGTTAGAAGATCTGCCTGTAAACACTTCTTCCTCTTTGGATGTTTTTTTCTCTCCTGGAGCACCAGCAGCGCGTATTGCTTAATGTTCTAATTGCGTTTATGTGGGTAGTATAGCAGCGTTCATCAAATAAGCAAAATATCCAGCTCCAGCTGTGGGGGGAAAAAATAAATCAATGTCCAAATGCATCTTATTAGAAGACGTGTCAGGTGGCCAAGACTAACTGAATGTTAGGGTGTAACGCTTTGTAACAACAGTGAACAGCACAGAGGCTAATAGCACCTGATTTCTCTCCTCCGGTCCTTGGACAATCTTAACTTTTTAAATATGCATTTTTTTCCCAATATTTGATTCGCATTTTCTGCCTCAGAAACAAACCTGCATTTTTTGTTAGAAGTTCTCCCACTACACGACGCTCAGGAGACTGTCGACCTCAGGCAGGGCTGAACAATCTGACCAGTTAGCCGTCTGGCAGCCAGCCCTGTACTGTGTAGATGACAGAAGAGCGGCAGCTCAAGAGGAAAGGTTCTGCACCCGCTGCGCTCGAAAGGTTTCTTTCTCTCAGGAGCGTGAATAGGCACGTCAAAAGTTACGACTTAAGAGTCAGGAGAACTTAAATTTAGATTTATTTAAAATTAAGGACAGCACAGACTGTCGGTAAAAATCGAGATTCCAGCCATTTAAAGCGAATCTAAGAGTTTTATAGACGTGTTGGACAAAAGAGACGACGGCTCACTGAGGTGGTAATCATACTTTACTCCAATGAACACAGTACCTACATTAATTGCATATTGATTTATCTCTTGTATTAGAGTTACAGGCAGAGGTCTTACCCATGGAATACTTGGCCCTGGTGCATCTGGTCCTCTTCAGTACCTCGTAGACCTGGCGATACAACAAAGCGATCAGTCTTAAAATCATTGGAATGGATGTTTTACTTGTTTAGTAGCACAGGCGAAGTTGTTAAGAGGGAGAAGGTAGCAGGCAAACCGCAGTGCTCTGTTCTGTTCGTCCTCAGAGAGGCGGAGATGTATCGATGGGGGCTGAGGCTCAGCTGGGAGCCAACGACTGCGCTGATTGAGGAGCTCCATCCAGTAATGAGAAGCCAATCACAATACCCAGTCATTAGTCAAGCCCTTAGAGGTGCTGTGTAGGTGAATGTGCGTATGCCAATGCAGCAGCACATGTACGACACAGATTCACAGAATTAATTTGCTTTTCATGGGACTCACTCAGAGGCAAGGGGTCTTATTGGAGGGGAGTGAGTATCGGAGATGACAGGGTCTAAGTAGAAAAGCACATTTGTCTATATTAAAGGAGGGGAATTTACAACCGTGAATGCAGCATGTCAGACACATGCTGTCACTGCGCTGAATTAAACACAGTTTGTAAAGGAGCCACCTTCCCACCCAGCTTCTCAATCCTAAATCGTCGCTTGTCTTCTGACTATGGCACTCTACTCTGCCGCAGTACTGGTGGGTGTAAAGGAGGGAGTTATGCGACATAGTACGGGTCAAACCGAGACCCCTGTTCTGTGTGAAACCAAAAGTCAACATTGATTTATTTAAAGTTACGTGTGCGAGTGCAAATAAGTACGTTACCTCAGCATACGTTCTGTACGTAACATGATATGTAGAGTCCTTAAGTCCTGGTTTTGGGCCCTCTACCTAACCAAGTAGATGTGTTACTTAAACTTAACCCAGTAGCTTTGTTGCTCAAACTTGAGCAAATAGTTGTGTTGCCTAAACCTAACCAAATGGTTTTATTGCCTCAACCTAACCCGGTAATTGTGTTGCCCAACGCTAACCAAGCAGTTTCCTGTGAACGCTGAAGTTTATTTTGAAAAGTATGGAGCGGAAATTGACATGTGCAAAAATGAGAGGGCTACGTAGAAGAGTAGGGAGTGAGAACGTGTCATCTACAAGAACTAATACTTACTATTGAGTTCCTGGTCTTGCTGTCGAAGAACTTGTCCCTGTCAGACAGATCGAATCTAGAAAAAAAGAACATAACAGGTTTAGTATTAGTTGCAGATTTGGGTGCAAACGGTTGGCAGCATATTTGTGAAACAAGCATTTATTTACTTGTGAAGAAGGTAATAGAAAGAGAAATTGAAGAGAGCTGAGATGAACAACATTCATACGACAGCGCAGACTAATATTATTAATAAAATGCTGACGTTGTTTTTTGCTGTCCAGCTCACAGAGAGATTAAAGACCTCCACAAATAGGACCAAATGTACAATAACCATGAAGTCACGTGATGTGTGTTGATGCACAAGTACAATGAAATGGAGGCTACGTCATTATGTGTCAGTGCAGGCTGCAGGCTGCAATTTCACATCAAAAAGATCAAATGAAAGGAAGACACGCAAGAAGGCTGTGTAACTCCTTTAGTCAACCCTGTCTCCTGCCATTCGGGATATACTGTATGTGGAGCGATGGTTTTTTTAGTTAACAAAGACTCAACTCAACCTCAATCATTGGAATTAGTTTCCTGAATTACCTTCCTAAATCAGGCTCAATCACATGAACGCAATCCTAAATTATGGGCGAGGTAAACCTCAGGTATTTCACTGTTTTATGGGAGAAAGAATCTGTGAAAGAAATATAGAACATTTCCCACTTGTACAGTCTTTGCAACACTGTTAGCGTTAGAGCAGTGATTGTCAACCACTGTGCCGTGAGAGATCGTCAGGTGTGCCGTGGGAAAATGTCAAATTTCACTTAATTGGTCCCAAAAAAATATATAATTTAGTTGCCGCAAATGATTTTACATTGTTGAGCGTCTGAGCTGCAATATAGTGGCTGGCAGAGTAACATAGAACAGGTCTGCACCTTGTTCTGCTATTAAACAAACTAAACAGCCGTATGGTATTGATCTTATCCACAGACAGCTTGTCATTTCTGGGTCGCGTTACAACTCTTCTCTGCTCTCTGTGTCGCACACGGAGGAGTTCTGCCCCGATGCGATGCACACAGGTGAGACACAGCGGACAGAGCGAGAGAGCGGCGAAAAATATGTTGCGTGCTTTTTTTTACAATGGGATTTGCTGCTCAAGCTATCACTATTTTAAGCTATTAGCTCTCACTTTTAAAGCCCAACAGTTCATGTATTTGCAGGTCAAGACAAACATCCAACAGCCTGCAGCCTGGAGCTCCATCAATGACGTTTCTGACTTTGCATATCGAGGAAATGGAAATATTCTTCCAAAAGCCCGAAAAACGCCCTGCAGTGACAAAGCCTGCTCACTTTGTGGTCGTCATTAAAATAAATGAACACCATGTTTCCTTTAAGTCAGTATTTATTAAACTGGGGCGGTATTTAATACAGGTGGGGCGCAAGAGGAAATGCTGATTTTAAATGTTCATCGTCCGCCGTTAATAGGTCACGCTTGCGCATGCGCGACTCGCCGATTCTTGGCATTTCGCCAAAAGCCGATATTTATGAGTTCGGCTGCTGTTGTGTCTCTCATCATTGAGCATGAATTGAGGGCCGTATCAAATTTACAACCTCGTTTTAAAAATATGTGGAGAGGAAAGCAGCTCACTGCAGCCACTAATGCTGATACAACTTGATGCTCACACATCTGCACTCATTCTGTTTTGTTTTGCAAAAAAATGCTTTCCACAACAAGCTATTTAGTAGTAACTAAATATTAGTTATTTTTGCATAACTTTATTTTCATTTTTCTAACAAAGTGATAACACTTTTTTTTCCTTTTTTTGTCTGACGGAGCAATCTGGTTTACTTGAAACACTGAATACTCTTCCATGCCAGTAAGTAGCGCAATAATTACCTACCATATATGCTGCATTATGCTATAATGTGACATTCATAATAATTACCTCCCACATATGCTGTATTATGCTACAATGGGACATTTTGTGCCACGGGATTTTTTTCTTGTAGAAAATGTGCCGCGGCTCAAAAGAGGTTGAAAAACACTGCGTTAGAGGGTAACCTGTTGTTGCTGCCTTATTAACAAGGGTCCTAATTTAGCGTCTAGCTTAGCTTAGCTTCCTAGCTGTTCTAATCATCCACCAATTTTCCACTTGTGTGCATGAGCAAAAACCACCAATCACTCTGTACACATGGACATAATTCTTAGAAAAAGAGCACTTGGAAGTGTGTGCACTGAAAAGCATCTCATCACAGCACTGAGTGGGCCGCTGCTGTCAGTCAGTCAGTACTTGTGTAGCTGGTGGTGCTTGTTGGCACTGAAACGGTCCTCGTGTCCCCGCTGCCTCCAATTCAAGACTAGCCTAAATGTAGGAGCAGCATGTGCCAAAGTGGGTTGAAAGCCACCTCACACTGTCACCCATAAATCGGCTTAATCTCAGGGAACAGGCCTGCTGTGTTTCCAGAATGGATGAAGTCGAAGTGATGGGGAAGATGTGGAGGGAGATCTCCCGCTAGCTGTTAGTCAGAGATGTAAATATAGCTGCCCACTGCCCACTCTCTCCTCCATACGTCCCAGCAGGCTGACGGATGCGAAGACATTCTTCTTCTCTGATCACCGCCTTTGGAAGGGCTTTTTCTCGATGGGACTGAACAGGAAGCATCAGTGAAGTCATGATTTCTGTCCTTAGTTAATCCAGTTAGTGAAGCTTTTTTTTTAATCCTTCAACACAGTGAGAAATGACTTGTGATTCGGCTGGATGTGTTTATGCCTCAGGGGAGAAAAGGCTGAGGAGCAAGGGAGTGTCACGCTTCTGCCTTCCGGTCATGCTGTTGGGAGGATTTTGTATTTTTATTTATTTTGTTCAGTTTACTCCTGTGTGGTTGTCCACAGCTGTCTGTATGGGGAACGCTGCTTTGCTTAAGCTCAGAGGGGAAACAACATGAAGAAATGGAAATACACTTCGATTACATTACAAAATGCTGCAGTTCAGGATGTTCTTCTTTTAGATTTAAAAAGTGCTTGTTATCTAACTATCTGCAAAAGAGTCTTACAATCACACGTAACTAACTTCCATCTAATAGATGGAGTGAATTCCCCCCACGATTTCGATATTTTACCAATCTTGAAATATCAGACTGAACTGTGAGATTATTATGCTGGTTTGGGGGGGATTCACTTGCGACATTCCCTTAAATTCTGCTTTTTCCCTTAAATTCTGATTACACTGTGCAACATCATTTGCTTCTGAGGGTATTTAAAATGCGTGTGTCTCCCTCCCAGCTCGTCACAACACGACGCTTGAGCAGTGCCGCTCTGCATCTGCTACCGACGCACCGAGGCACCCTGTAATGTCTGTGTGAGTCACACCGAGCTTTTCAACTAACTCATCATTATTAGACGGTCAGAGCAACGGATTTTATGAAGAGCGAGACGATCTGTGTAGGTTTAGGGTAGGAGGGGCGTTTGGATGGCTGAAACACACTTATTTCTAACCCAAACCACAATCTTGTGTTGCCTTAACCCAGGGGTCAGCAACCTTTCCTATCCAAAGAGCCATTTTGCCCTTTTTTACACCAAAACAAAATTGTCCGGAGCCGCAAAAGCTATTTCATATCACAGCTTCTGCAGTTTTATATATAGTTATATTATATATACAAAACAACTATAGTTTGTTGTATTTATGAAATTATAGAACAAGGATAAAGACGATGTTTGACATTGTATTGCTATTTTACCTGTTTACAACTATCAAAAAAAAAATAGTCATTTGTCAGCTACATTGAGATCCATTAAAAGCACAACTATGCTAATCTTAAATAATGTCTATATATGTGGCTCATGTGGTAGAGGGTTTGCCCTGTAACTGTAAGGTAGCAGGTTCAATACCTGTCCTCCTCATGTGAGTTTTACATTTTAAACGCATATCTTTTGCTTCGTTTACACTGAGCGTCCTCACTACGCTGGACTTTTAGAGCACCGCAGACGGAGGAGGACGGACGTTTTTACTAGCGGACGCCTCAGTGTCTCATGAGCTGACACAGAACCAGCAGCAGGAGTGGAGTTGGAGACGTGATCCACTTCCTGAAAGTATATTTACTTTGCTCAGTTTGCTGCAGCAGTTGAGGAATCGCTCTTCTGCAGCTTGATACTTTTCAGCAGATGCTTGTTCTGGAAGAGTCTTTCAACATTAAATGTTTTGTTGTTTGATCACTTCTCGCCACACATCAAGCATACAGGTCAGCCAGCGTCGTTGGCAGTGAAAGCAAATGAATACGTCTACGCAGAATTAAAAGCTCTCGGTGACTTTTTTTTAAATTTATTTATCCGTTGATAGTTTAGCGAGGGCGGGGCTCTGAATCACGAGTAGCCACCTGCAGGGGAAGAGGCTTGGCAGCGACGTGACAGGATGTGACGCACATTTTAGTTAAAGAAATATTTAAACATTTATTTTTATTTTCAGTGACCCAATATCACCGAAAACTCCAAGATAAGAGGAATTCCCTTAGAAAGTTTTTCCACTGGGCAAAAAAAATGAATAAAATAAAAACGTCTATTTTTTTTTTTTTTTTTTGGTCAAAGCCTCAGGGAGCCGCAACAGACGGGCTAAAGAGCCGCATGCGGCTCTGGAGCCGCGGGTTGCCGACCCCTGCCTTAACCTAACCAAGTAGTTTGTGTTGCGTAAGTAAGCCTAAAAACTAAGCAAACCTACGTTGGCAGTTTATTTTGAAAAGACAAGACTAGCGGAAACTGACACGCTGTCCCTGATTGGTCAAAAACTGACGCTACAGGGTTGCCTAGGGTGTCATAGTTGAGCCTATCCTATCCAATGGTCCGTATGATATCTTACGAAAAAGTTACTGCTCATTTTCCGTGCGTTTTTCCTAAAAAAGTCAAGCAATATGTGTCAATGTCCTAAAAAAGTCAAGCAATGTCAATGTCCGCCCGTCACATAAATACGGCCTTTTCAAAATACATTTCCCTCTTCACAGGAAACTACTTGGTTGGGTTTAGACAACAAAAGTACTTGGTTAGAATTAGGAAAAGATTGTTATTTTGGTTAACTAAATTGTGCAAGTTATGTGACAAATAAACCGACATTGGTCTAGACCAGCCTGCCCTGTGTGTCTTTATACTTCCCCGTTCATGATGATGTGGATAACATACACAATTATTTCCATGGCATATCTAGGGGAGCTCCCGGGGTTGAGGGATAATTCTGTGTGGGTTCATCAATAATGCAACCTCTTTCATCTGCTCATTGTCATTTGTCCCATTGTTGAAATAAGAGTATTGATTTAAGTTGCACTGTGAGTCATCCATATCATTAAAATTAGCACTAGCATAGCTTCACATGAGCTACATAAATGAATGCGTAGCGTCATTTTCCGTACTCAGTTTAGTGTGGACTGAAATACAAATGTAAAAGTCAGTAAATAGAGATCTCCTGAGCCTCTGCTGGATTGGACTCAAGGTATTTGTTTTGTAACTTTCGCCTCCTCATTTCTAGTCCATCGTAATCTACCCCATAATCTCCCCTAAACACGAAGCAAAAGGTGTACCAAGTCTGAAAGTCTTCACGAGCCGATCTTTTACTCACAGATGCTGCTTCTCCCTGGAGAAGGGGTGAGAGAGGGACTTGACGCTTTGTGGCCGGTTGGCGTCCACTTTTGGGTGGAGAGGAGTTGTGACTTTGTGAATGAACAGTCGGATCTTCTCCACCAGATTGCTGCTTTGGTTCACCTCGTAAACCTGCAGAAGGAGGCAAGAGACACTGGGATTACATCCTATATTTATACAGCTGGTCTCATTGACATCCACATTTCATTTTCAAGAGTTAAAATGTTCTGTGAGCTGATATTACAACTACTGTTTTTGGATGTGATCAGATATTTCGTCCATTTTTTTTCGAGCCTATGCCTATAAGGGTCTGCTTACTCACTTTGAGAGTAAGTGTTTGCATGTGGGCAAAAAGCAGGACTATCTTCTGTGTTCCAGTCTGTTTTGTAAGCATTTAAAACAAGCCTGTGTTTTATAAGACTGATTTGAAATGCGCCAAAAGCAGACTGTAGGTTTGCAGTGGCCAGATACAGAGAGAATAAATATTGCTTATGTGCAGTAAATAGTGAACAGAAGAGGGCCGAAACTCGAGCCTTGCTGGACACCTTCACTAACATGAGGCGCGCTTGACTTTGAACCACTGTCACTGCTTCAAATCTACCTGTAAACCTTTAAATGTGTAGTCCTAAAAAGGACATGGTCTAACTCCTGTCTGCTGAGTTTGTATTCTATTTTATAATTGTGTTGGTATTTGTCTCCAGAAATGCCAAGAGACTCTGTTTTGTGCTCATATCCAATACCTCTGATCAGGTACAGAGTGAGGTGTTCGATGGTTATTGGATTCCTTTTTAAAATCTCATTCCAAGGCTTGTATGATCCGTTACCTCTAATTGGCTCCATTGGGGTGTTATAATGCTGCACGAAGGCCAATGACAGATGAAACAGGACATTGATCATCACACTCAGCAATGCAGCTCTCAGAGCCAATTCAGTTAGCCCCAAGGAAAGAAAAACCTACGGCAGGCATGTGACAAAAGGAGCATTAACCACCAGGAGGCGTACCTTCTTTGTCGGCATCTTGAGCTTCATGAACTCAGCCTCTCGACACAGAACGTCCCAGGGAGCATGGATCTTCAGGAAGCCGATTCCAGGGATCTTACTCTGAAATGCAACAAAGTTTTTGGATTTTCCCAAAACGTATGAACCACATCTAACAGTACATATTTGAACAGAGCATTGCAGCCCGCAGAGCAAGCAAGTTGCCCTTCTGTTAGATCCAGATCTCTACTGTCTGGTAGAGTCCGGTTTCCTGTCAGGAAAATCCACTGCATCTATTTCAGCACAAGCACGTCTTTATTGCTGCATATGGGATCTTTCTCTCTCTGCGGCTTGCACAGTTATGTAAAACCCCTCATGCACTGCCAGACTCACTTCGCACCCTCCAGCTCGGCACACTGACCTGTCTGGATACAGAAATACACAAGAACCAGTTCAAACTAGCTGACTGGCTGTGTACATCACAGAGATTGACCATGTTATGTGATAAAGTAACACTGTTGTGCAGTAAGGTTGCTGCAGTCCAGATCAATGTGGTGTTGGAATATGACAAATGGGATTTACATGCATGTGCGTTTGAAACAAACAGCAATTATAGGTGGATGTCAATTACTCATCTCTAAGCGTGAAACATATCATGAAATGGACTTGCAAAATATAATTGCGTTGGCGAATGACAACTCCTGTTATTGATCTGCTCTGGTGTTGCTTTCAATTTATCTTGAAGTAACAGTGTTTCTTTAATTTAAAGCGTGGAAACGTGGAAACTTAATGATGAAATAGGAATCGGGTGAAATAACAACTATTTTGTAATGATTGTAATGGTTCAGCTGATGTAGTAATTGCATGTACACTAAGCACTGTAACTTCAACTAAGGTGTATTGAGTGAAAATCGTGGAATTGTAATGTTGTGTTTTCAGTGTGACGAAGAAGAAAATGAGTAGAACTAACTACCCAACTGTCACATTGTTAACAATGTCTGTGGAATTTGTGCAGAAAGACTGAAATTGTGATTAGTTGTCAATAGCTTATCCGTGTTAGGATAAATTACTGCAGGAATAAGTCTTAAAACCCAGGACATGAGTCAGCATTTTTGCAGATCCAGGTCCCTTGGCGTGGAAGCTGATGGGTTTTTTAAATGGGTTTTTTTGGTTGGATGACGGAGATAAGGTTACATGCTTGAGAGATTTTAAGGTTTTGTTCTACGACATAATCCTGTTCTCAAGGGTTTTAAATCTTTTACGTGTTAAAAAAAAAACCTTTGGGTTTCCTTTGTGTTCTTTAATGCATGATTCACTGCGTGAAGAGTCAGATTATCTGCATTTGTCTTTTCTACAGAAGACTGACTAAGAAACGGCAAAAAGCTCTGCTTCCCCGTTAATGAAAACAAATCTCTTTTGTGTGCGCGGGTCCACTCGTGTAGCAAATACACAGCAGTGAATAAAGCCGACCAAATATCAGCGTTTAGATGAGATATGAAAAACAAGCGTCACGGTGGCGCCCCGCGTCAGTTCAAATGAGAAGTGTGTCAACACATCCAACTTAGATCAAGCTTTAAAAAAATAAAAAAATAACCTAAACATATTTGAAGTTTATTTTATTATATAATTCAAATGTAATTCATGAAGTTATTTAACAGATACACTCGGCAGCCTGAATTTTGTCTTTCATTGGCAGCTTTAAGTGCAAAAAGATATCATTGAATTGGCCTCATTGGCCACTTTAAAGGCAACAAAATGGACTTATTCCATATACACTGAATATTTTTAATAAAGATTTCTAGCTTTTCTAATTTACTTTTTTTTCAGAATCAAACAGGTTTATTGTCAAAGCGGATTAACGTACTTGAGTATCACAGTCACAATAAAAACAGTAAGGAAAATAGAAATACAAAAACTATCATGAATCATGAATATAATATAATTTTCCGTGATATAGCAAAGGAGAAGACCTGCACTGTGACTGATTACACTATAGTCATAGACATTCCCCTGATATATCACTATGCAGTCCTAAACACACACACACACACACACACACACACACACACACACACACACACACACACACACACACACACACACACACACACACACACACACACACACAGGGTCATGTAAAACACCTTCTGTTACTGACTGTGCACAGCGTCATACACTGAATCTACAAGCTGAGCCCATATGTACGACAAAATTAACTATTCTCACCTTCTCCAATTTAGTAAAGCCCACGGACATATTCATTCGGACCACATCCCACCGACTTTGATCCTAAAAGTACCTGAAGCATGAGCTCATGATGACAGCTATTTAAGTAATGCCTCTTCTGTAGGGCGGGATAATCAAGAAAACCCATTACGCTGAGATGGGCAGGTTGAAATTCACATGTAATAAAGCTGATCTCAAGGATATTGAGACAGAGGACAAAAATAAATGGAACCTCGACTCCGACTCTGCCACGCGACCTGCTCGATGTAATACCTGCTGTCTCGTGAACCATTCTTTACCTTTTTAAATGTCGACTATCAGCATAAATGCCTCGAAAGACCACTTTCGAAGTACAAGAATTAAGGAATAATTGATTTCTTGCGACATCCCTCCCCAAACCGGCGGATCCTGGCGGATCACAAGGAGGTCTGTGGAGCTCTGGATTTCTCCACATCTCGCGGTGGCGGGCGAGATGTGTTAAAGAGTTCGCAGGGTGGTCTCTCTTCATTGGCTAAAAGCTAAACGCTCAAATAAAATGCTAAGGACAAGCTGCAAACGTTAGCGTGCCGTCTACCCACACTGTGTTGGTATTTGTATACTGCGTGGAAGCCGGTCCTGGGTGCTATCAGATGTTAGCTTAGCTATAGCGGCCCCGTCCTGCTACTGATTGGATTTGGCTGGTTTCAACCCCTGTAACTTCACCTAAAGTCATTAGCATAGATGGCTTAATGTTTGTCAGACAGATTGGTTGGACCTCATCCAAAAAACCTTTCCTCTCAATACAATTAATTTACCACCGTTATAACTGTAAGCTGCCTTGGCGTAGTGCTAATGGATAGCTTGACAGACGCGGCAACACTAGCTAAAAAGGTAAATTGTCAGAATACCACGTCACATTCAGCTCTCACCCCTTCGTCCTTTTCCAGCTCCAGCCCCGTCTCCAGGAGGTTTTCCTCGAACTCCTCCCGCCTGAAGCGCTTGTCATCCTCGTGGTAGTCCGTCCGATGCTTCTGGGCGACGATCTCCGGGTCTTCCTTCGGCTGCAGCGGAGCGCGGCTGCTCCTCATGCTCATGCTGCGCCGAAGCCGCCGGATGAAGTTGTTGTCGCTGAACTTGGAGGACTGGCGCCGGATGCTGGCGGGCTTCTGGATCTGGTACGCCAGCACGTAGTCGACCCGCCGCCGGCCATCAGTGAAGTACGGGCCGAGCCGTGGATACAGAGGGGAGCCCTCATTCGCGTACATATTTTTCATGGGCTAGGAGCAAGACAGGTAAAGAGACACAATATAGCTTACTACATATTTATAGAAACATCTATTATTTCTGAAAAATAAGGATAATGTCACTACAAGGCCAACACTCTCCAGTATTTTACTGTATGATAGTGATCTGATGGGTCAGTTTCATGCAGATTTTGCAGAGGGGGACTTTTCCGTCATATGCAATCATTCTTGGCGATCACTATGCTAGCAGTCACCTATAAAGGAATTCACTTTGAGAGCATATTTGAGAGTATGCATGATGGAATTTTTACTAAAATGTTTTAAAGACACAGTGAAAGGAAAAATAAATGTTCCCGGTTCTAATCCTGTGTCCCCTGGCTCATGTTGAAAATGTAGGAGACATCTGTTTGGCAACAGATAATTTCCTTTTGGGGGGAAAGAAAATGCATTTGTCAACCGAGCATCGAGCGACGTCTGGGGAGTCTCAACGATCAGTTCGGCTCAGCAGCTTATATATAAATGTACCAAATATGATTTTCACGCGAATTTCAAATCCTTTTAAATACGTGATATGTAAATATGTGTATTTCTAATACACTTTTTTAATAAAAAATATTTGAAAAATTAGAAATATATTTGTGAATCTTATTTGTTTTACAACTGGATTCTGTTTACATTTATGTATAATGATAAATATTTTGTGATTCATAATGTACCAGCGTCATATCACACTTATAGAGACGCACAATGTCAAGTGGTTCACGCTGTGAAATAACTGGTTAGGTGTAGGTAACAAAACAACTTGGTTATGGTGAGAAAAAAGATCACGGTTTGCGTTCACAAAAATATGGTAAATACAAAGCGAGCGTAACGTAATTAGCTCAAAAATAAGTAACATCCGTCTTCTGCAGACTTTCTTATGGAACAATACGTAACAAGCATTACAACGTTGTGTGACAAGCATAAGCTCGGCATTTACTTTGGGTTTCACGGGGGACACGAACAGCGGTGTCCTGGGTGTAAGTCCAGTCTGTTTGACCCTTCCCACCCGTTGCCTATGGCTTTCTCGCTCTTTAGAGTCGATATTGCACCACGTACCTTTAACCTTTTAAAAGTCAATCCCCCCTAGACTGAGCAGTTGTTATATAAAACTGTAAATCATAGCTTATTTTATGAAAAAAGCCCCAAACTGCTGTAATTCATATGTATTGAACACAATAAGTAATATAGAAGTGAAATATATGGTTTGATACATAAAAAAATGTAAATGTCACAGATGTGCGCAAATGTGCCCCAATGCAAATTTTGGATTCCTCGTCTGAATTTTCTCTGTACTAAACAAACCCTCTCTAACTTTGTTCTGCTTCACTTTATCAAAGTCAACCTTTGCAGAGAGAATGTTCACATATTGTGCTATGATTTGGGTTTGAGTTGGACCTCACAGCTTTCTGTGTCATCTTCATTTACTCTTAACCAGTAACATATAGACAGATATTTACACATCTGAACAAAATCTCACATGTGTACCTTTTACTATAACCAAAATTATTCAAATAGCCTTAGTGGTTGCAGAGATACCCCCTTTTTAGTGGGTATGCAATTTTCGAGGATAGGGCCTAAAAATAGGTGGATTTATAATGGACGCTCCATAATTCCCCATGCTCTGTACGTTGCTCATTTTACTACGCAACTTGATCTGCCAAAATGCAAAAACATCCAGATTCAAAAATAATAAAAATGGAAATCACAGTTTGCAGAAATGTTCAATACCAACATATTTTCCCGGCGACTGGGCTGTTTGTCCACAGAGAATCCAAGAATGTCTACCCCGAAATATGACGCAAAAGTGGCCAGTGGTTGAAGAAGTATCTGGGAACTGGGTGCGGCGGGGGAAGTAGATCACTAGTTGCTGTTTGTCACAGGACTTCAGGCTATTCATTCTCTGCAGTATATTTACCTGATGGTTCACTGGACTAATGCACTCCTGGGCCCCATGCACTTTTACACATGCAATGGAGCACCATTTACTGTCCCCAGAGACATTGAGTGAAGAAGGCCAGTAGGGATAATGTAGTAAACACAAACATGTAACCCGACCCACCTGATGGTTTGTCACACACAACCAGAAGAAAAGCTTTCAGTGATGTTTTTTTGCTGTTCTTTCAATGAAGAAATACTCTCCTCTTCTGACAGAACGGATGCTATCGCAGCATCGACGCTAACCTCTGCAGGAGATTGTTGTCTGGTCACGAACGCACCTGTTCTGGTCACTAATGCGTCACTTGAAGCCTCACAAGACGGATACTTGTGTGATGTGTGATTCTTGCGTGACCCTGTGACATCGAGAGAATCCAGCTGCCGTTCAAAGAAAACGCGTGCTTCTCTCCAGCTGAATAATGCCGTTCGCTATTTCATGAAATACTTTGGACTATACAGCAATGCAATATGTTGATAGGCAAGTATCCCTGCACAGATGGCGCCTCATACATTAATACACATGTTTTGCATTTCACTGGGTAATCATGTTGCACCTGGAGACTGAGAAACCATTAGCCAGGTTGTTTTATTTTTGCACTGGGTGACATTCTCCTTCTGTACCACGAACACTCACAGCACCAAATGTGGATTAATCCGCCGTTGAAAATAGTCCCCTTACAAACAAACTATTCTTTCTCGATAAGTTTGCTAACAGTCGATGTAAGCACTTGGTGATGTCACTGCCATCATGGCCCTTTCACTGATTTATGCTGATGTTCAGCTACAGGCACATTTCATCTACTTACACAACAAACACGGTTACATTTAGCACTACGGTTCAGCGTTTATTTCTAGTTAATTTATTGTTTCGTCAATCCCTCGAGTCGTTTAATGGTTTAGCCAGACAGCAGACATTTCCCCCTCATGTGTCATGAATTAGGTCAGCTTAGTCTCTGTTGAGTCACTCAGGTTCGTTGTAGTTCATTTAACTGTACTTTGGATTCAGTTATATTTCTCTGACATCTTTTTGGGGTCAATTCTAATTATTAATAATGTTTTCTTGGCCTTTTTCTCATAAGTGAAAACCCACCTTTTTTTTCTTTGAGAGCTGTTTTTATACATTTACCATGTCAATGTGACTCTAATATATTTGGATTTCCACATTATTATAGATAGATCACTATCACTGTGTTTCAGTGATAGGAGCATACGATCTACAACACGTGTAATCTGCACACCACAGTACTACAAGGAGAACAGGGCATTAATGACACAAGTATAATCACATGACAAAAGAAAAGTTATGTGCTTTGGGAACTTCAGAAAGTCTCAGGGAATAGAATATGAGTTCAGATGTTATTGATATAATAAGAAAAATAATGGCGGTGTAGAGAAAATGATTACTTCCTGATCAGAAAGCCGTTCAACAGCCTGGCTTATTAAAAGTGTATGAAGTGGAGGAGCAGTCTGCTGGAACAGTGGGGACGTGGCACTAGTTTGGCTTCAGCTTCAGAGCATTTCTCGCCCTCTCCTCCATTGATTTAATACATCAGGACACTTTTTCTGTTTGTTTTTTCACATGGCTGCTACAATGAATGTGGGATAACGGATGTTATGTGAAGTTAAAAAACGCATTTACGTGGCAAATGGACATTTATACACATTGGAACCTAGGATATAGATTTCATCTTTATTGTTGACAGTTTTATTTTCTGACATGATATTCAAGCGTAAAAAAACAACAACCTCTGCCTGTCCTTGTCCGGTCGTATCCCCGTCTCATTACAGCGGAGACCTGCCACTTGATGAATAACCTCCAGGCTGTTTGTTCTCGTAACCCTGCGTGCATGTGTATGTGTGTGCGTGTGTGTGTATGTGTGCATGTGTGCGTGTGCGTGTATGTATGTATGTGTGTGTGTGTGTGTACTGGCTGAGGTTATCTGCCGAAACCACGAGGCACACATCGGTCAAACACACACAGATCCTCCTCTACTTGCACTGACCCCTGGCAAGTTGACACACAGTATAAAAAGCGAGCTGTTTATCGCTCTGTCTAAACTCGTAACAGAAAAAAAATCTTTGTTTTGATTACGTTACTTGAGAATTTATGATGCTGGCGGCGGGGGTGATTACGTCACTGTGTCACCAGAAGGACGCCACAGGGGAAAAAATAGAACATAGGCATAAAAATAGAGCATAAACAACTGTTGCCTTAAATAAACACATACATCTAAAAATGAAATTTGTGCTACATATAGTTTAGTCGTATAATTCCGTGTCTAAACAAGGTTAAACGAGAGTTTACAGCCAAGCTAGCAGCTCCATTAAAGTTAAGGGCCAGAATTTGTTTGTTTTTGGCTGTTGTGTGGAATTAAATGTGAGTAAATAGAGATGTTTTTTTTTTTTAAGGTCATGTTGCACGTTCACTATCTTAGTTGAGCATGTTTGCATGCTGACGTTTGCTGGCGTGCTAATTAGCACTGAAACAGTCTCCAGCTGTGGTTGAGAAAATTTTGTTGAACAGGTATTTAGTCATAAACCAAAGTATAGGGTGAATAAAAATAAATACAACTGTGATGGCCTGAATGGAATCATCAGAGTCGTAATAATTCATCCTGCAGGAAACAAAATCACAGTAAGCCCGCCCTAAACAATACGGTGAACACAGTACACAGTGCACATGCAGTGTGGAACAACTGGGAGTCTGAAGACATCACACTGCGTGGGAATTTGCGTAAGCACTAAAAAGCAGCCGATATCCAACACGGATGTTTACATGGTGATAGAGGGACAATTACAAGGCAATATATGTTGAAGATAACACAGCCCGCTGTCAATAAATGAGCTATAAACTCTGAACTTGTGCGGAAAACTAATATTGACACAGTGGGCCCTGCGCTGACATGAACAGAACAGTGTGTGTGTGTTTATATATATATATATATATATATATATATATATATATATATATATATATATATATATATATATATATGTATATGTGTATATGTGTGTGTGTGTGTGTGTGTGTGTGTGTGAGTGTGTGAATATACAGCCCCCTGCCTCATCCAGGGGCTGTATACCCCCCCCCCCCCCCCCCACACACACACACACACACACGCTACACACTACACACCCATCCTCAGTCCTCGCTCGACAGGAAGTAGTCATAGCTGCAAAGGCCAGAGGGCGCTCCTCGGAGGGCGCATGAGGATGTTGTGGTGTATGCATCATTCTCCAATAGGAACTCTTTTCTCACTAAGCCACCGGGAAATGAGGCTCTCCTCTCCTCTGGGCTTCCACATGCACACAGCCACCCACCCCCCCACACACACACACACACACACACACACACACACACACACACACACACACACACACACACACACACACACATACATATCTGAGCCATAATAAGCTCAAGGCTGAGACAACCCAGCAGTTTTCAAGTCAACAATGTTTTTCATGGCAGCAGTAAACTGCATGCAGCAGCTGGATCCATCTGTTTTTCAGTGTTTTTGCATGTTGAATCCAAATCACAGTTTTAACTCCAGCAACCTGCACGGTGCCAAGAATACATGTGGAGTACTTCTCCCAAGCCCAGACAGATAGGACAGGACGACGGTAACTTAAGGGATCCGTTTTGTCTCTCACCTCTCGAGGTTTCTACCCAGATATCTGAACGATACGACACGATGGAGGCGAACAGAGTGTTTCATTTGTGGCGCTCACGACATTAAACAGAATTGGATGTTGGAAATGGGACATCCACTCGTCTGCCCACAAGTGTCCTCGTTACTGTGGACAATCTACGGACCTCAATGTCAGCAGGTTTCATAGTGACTATGTCTTCAGTCAAAGATAAACACCACAAGAGGGAAGTGAGAAACACTTCATCCCACTAGAGGAAAAAGAGAACACTGCTTTCATTTTGCTGCCAAGCAGAAGCACATTTGGCACCAAAACTTCCTCTGAGCCCGACAGCATAATAAGTGTCTCGCGCCAGTGGCCGCATATAATAATCAATCATGCAAATGGTCTGAAGCCCTATTTCATATGCACTGAAATTGGCCGTGGCTGCTTTTCTGTTCGGCCCATTTTAGGATGTGAGTAATATTTAGTCCTAATCATAACATATTTTCTGACCCTGTACTCCCAACACCATGATTTCATTATCTCGTTATTTTCAGATAAATTACAGATTTCCGAATGATCTTATTTTCTCAAGACAGCAAATGATGTGTAGTTGTGCAGATTGATTTGTTATGAGCGATATCAAACTTTTACCACAATTAAGAGTTCATTATGTTGAGACAACGGATCGAAGGCCAAGAATATCAGCAACAATCAAACAGACTTGAATAGAACATGAAGGACAGGAGAGATAATATGTGGATGATGAGACATTTTAGCTGTGAATAAGATAATTCAACACTCGATCGATCATCTTTTGCCACTTGGGGTGAGCGCTACAAGCTGTTAATGCAACTATGACATATAATCTGCTCCTAAAGTTGATATGGGGAACTTGTGATCAGACAGTTGCAGGATACATATCATACAAGTTGTTTTTTTGTGTGCGTTCGGCCACGAATATCCAGCAACACAAGCTATCAGTGGGGGAAAAACTACCTTGCCCAGTGTGGTTTCGTGTCGCCCTTTGTGCTGCAGGGTACAAGATTTCTCAAATTTTCTGGTTGTCGTGGCAATGAAAAACGCTGCCCGATTAAAAGAGAGCCGCTGAGCTGGAAGAATATCCTTCAGCTCAAGTGGCACTTAAAGCGCTGCTCTCTTCAGAGCCACTCCACTGCTGCTCAAGCCCAATATTCTGTCAAATTCTGAGTCATTTAACATGTAAAACAAATCACTTCCTGTTCCCCTGACACCGGCTGATTCCATAAGCAAATGCAAAAGCTCAAGAATGCACTACAGCCGGGTCCCTTCTGTGCTATTATACGGAGCAGAACACTGTGAATACATTTAGACGCTGAGTAAACAAATTCATTTTATTAACGCAATAAAGATTTTAACTAGTAAAGCAGAAGTCTAAATAATTATTAATGGCTCTTTGTTGGCTCTTTGAAACGATTTGTGCACCTCATTACTTTGAGTAGTTGCTTCCTGGTCATGAACATTTCCATTGAACAGCAACTGTACCATGCCCCATATACCAATATATACCAATATATATATATATATATATAAATTATTCATCAATTATTTCCGAACTGAGCGGAGCCTGATCGTTAATCATAACCACGACTCAGAGGTGACATTGGCAGCGCCTGCAGGTTGGCCTTTCATTAGTTCCCACAACACAGCAACACTCTCCTCACAGGTGAACAACACTGATGCAATTTACTTGAAGAGACAATTGCAGTCAATGGTTTTCAGTTTCCTTCAGGAAATCATTTTTTGTCTCTATAGTGTTCCCCGTTGCTGTGTGAGCAGGTACACAAATCGTTGTGTGTAAATGTTGTGTCAGCACATCGACGGTGTGTACAGTGTGTGGGAGTACTTTTCCCTCGCAGACACTAGATTTAAATTAAAATTTGTCTTAATAACCTCCCTTGTATCCTAAGATAACAATCCAAGCAGGGAAATAAATTAATTTCTCATGATAGGAGCTTTAATACCTACTGCTCTCCACACAGGACCCACATACATGTATTACTCTATGTAGAACCTCCATGGACCGCTAACACTATATTCACATACACATGTAATACACCGTATGTATCGATAGATAAGACTCTTGTTCTCACAGCTGCAGCTCTGAACCATGGACGGTTGGGAGACTTCTGGTTCCAATTTTGCCAATGTATTTCCAGACCGGCGGCCCACCAGGTCTAAGCATCAGGGATGTTTTTAAAATCGATTTTTCAGGTATTTTTTCTCAGCTGAAATGTAGAAAAAGTAGCAAACCCTCTATAACGTCAGTGAGTGTGTGGTTGAGAGAGAGCGTGTGTGGCGATGGATAAATAAGGGTTCCAAACAGGTTGTTCCTGATTATGAGCAATGATTGTTGAGCCCTGGCCCTGAACGGGTTACACCATAGAAGGAAGTTTCGTAGAATCTCTCATAGCGGGTTGTGAGTGATACAATGAATGCAACACGGCTAGTGACATGGTGTGACTGCAGTTCCTGGAAAAACTTCACAAAGTCTGGACTGAAGATATGTAATATCTAATTACCTATTACAGGCCCTTACACCATTCATGACCCCTTATAGATACATTATATGTCCGCATTAGTAGTAAGTGCATGCATCATAGGCCTTTCATGCTTCATTAATCACAAGTCTTTGCATCCTTTCAACTCCTTGGAAAATGTGTGCTTTCCTCATGGTAAACCATTCCACTGCCTCCAGCCACTGCCCGACACCACAAATCATGATAATGACAACATGGACGCAGAGTCTTACTATGGACTCGTTGCTCCTGGCGTTGGTGTTGTCGAAGTCCACGCCCAGGTTCTTCTCCTCGCCAGCGACTGGCATGTAGTTGTCGCTCCTCCTCATCGTGGCGGGCGCCTCCCGCTGTTGGCTGCCTGAGCGATCACGAGCAGGAGAACCTGGGGGAGGAAATGGAGAGAGGGATGTCGCATTAGCCTTTTGAGAGAAGAAAAAAAATGCATTATTTTTCTAGATTATACTTTTGAATGTCTGTCACAGTCTGCCTGTGTCAGGGGTAAAGTCGTGCACAGATTACGAGGCGATGGGGAACCTGGATCACCGACAGGCAAAAACCCCTCCCCCCGCCGCCCAGACTGAAAGAGACACAAACTCAGACTCAGAGACACAAAACAAATACAGATAAGGTGTTGTTTGTAGTTGACACACCTCTGTTCGGATATTACACTCCAGCACATTGAAGGGAACCATCAAAGACAGCCTGAGACACCGCGTCTGTCCTCTAAAAGCAGAGCTGCTTTGGTTTAAATGGCTTTGTTTATGCATCTGTATTTGAATGAAAATGTCCCGGTGGCCTCAGTATGCTGTGCTACTGTAATATGAAGTCAACAAAACAGCAAAAACAAATATACAATTCAATCGATTTGGTCGAGCACAAAATCACAAATTTGCCCGAGACGGCTTTCGGGTCAGATTTGCTTTTCGAATATCTCTGCCCACTCCCAACAGACTTATAGTCTGTTATAGCTTTTACAGTTTCCTAATTTATGTTGTTTACATGTTGTTCTATTCTACTTTATTGTTTTAACTTGAACTGTTTTTGCACTTTATTACAGTACATTCATTTTATGTCGGACAGAAGAGAAACAAGATTTCAAATCTTCTGTATGCTTGCACAATAGAATATATATATAACAAAACTGACTTTGACTTTGACTTAAAAGATGATAACAGTCACTTCAGGGATCCCTTCGCCCCTGTTCATTAATCCATACGGCAAAGCTGTATCAACATGACATTGTGAGAGAAAGATAGTAATAACAATATTGCCCAATACTCATTTTAGCTGTATACTGTTATTGATGCCGTGAGGATATGTATTGCACAAACATTTCAATATCATTTTGATTTGTTTATTATTGATTTTTGTCCAGTTTAACGTGAATATTAGCAGCTCGCAAAAGGAACATTTTCCAGCCCCTCCACATATCCTGCATAAATGGCCAATATCAGAATCATTAGGAAACCTTTTAGAACAATATTGTGATGGGTTATAGGTTTTGTTTCCATGGAAACAATGTTGTTCTTGAATCAGAGCTCGTAGCGCCTTTAATGCCCTTGCACCCCAGCGCCTCGACGGGTTTGACATGACTGTCAGTAAACACATCACGGACGGTGCCGGGTGGCAGGCGCTCTGCACTACAGAAGGGAAGAAACACACTGATGCACTCGCCACTCGCCAGCCCTTACAGGAAACAGCTGTCCCCATGGAGACCGATGGACACCTTGCTTGCTCAGCTGTCTGACATTACAAGCTGCTCCGCTGTGACTTGTCCGAAACGAGCGTCCAACGATCCAGCCGCCACGTGATTAATACGATGCCATTACTGTACAACTGCGGCTGAGTATTTTCAGGTTTATGGTTTTTTTGTTAGTTTTACCCTGAGGGAGCACAAACAGTAGAAGCATTTCAACAAGGACCTGTAATGAAGCCCTGAGCAAAGAGAACAACTCATCAGTCACAGGCACATAGTAAGCAGAAGACACAGTTCATTATCTGAGTGCCTGCCTCTACCTGTTCCCTCGGTGGGCCACAGTCTGATAATCACATCTCCGAACAACTCTGACGGATATCGTTAGTTAATGAAAGCCCAGGAGGAAAGGAAAAAGTTGACTGTACCTCTTCTGGGTTTTTGTCGCAGAGTATCACTGGGTAACTGCAAGACACAACTCTTGTTGCGTTATATTTAAAGAGGAAAATCGTATTCTAATTTCTCAGATATTCACTTAAACTATTTATCGGACTATTTCTTCTTTCTTTTCTTTGCTCTTTCTTTTCTTTCTTCTTACCGGTCACTCCTCTGCACACTTCATATCTACACACTCATGCCACTTAACATACACTTTAACTTAAACACACGTCACTTTAACATACACTTACATTAACGTTATCTGTTTGTCTGAGCACTTTATCTTATACTTGATTTAATACCCATTGCACTGTTGTTGTCATTGATTGTTGTTTGTCTCGTCTAACGTCTCATGTCTAATGTATGCACCTTGCGCCTAGAAAAATTCCTTGTTTGTGTAAACATTCCTGGCAAATAAACGGATTCTGATTAAATGACAGCATAAGCACAGCGTCCTCTCCGTGTCTGGTAAACACGGCGTTAAATGTTACGTTAAATGTTAGCCCTTGTCTGTTTTTTGGAAAAGATAAACCACGGAGAATGTCCTCCCCTATGTCCTCCACGAGCATCTGGAATTGCTAGAAATTGTGAATCAGCTTCCATACAATGTTGGATCCACACTTAAGGAGAAGCTGCCCAGCCGGAGCAGAGCCTACTTCTACCGATCCGAACGGGGAGGCAGTGTACATAAACGTACAAAAAACGAGCTGGCATTCATTCTCGGCTAAAGGCTAATCTCGGCAGATGTTTGTTCCCTGGACAATAAGCTGGACAGGTTGTTGTGTTTTTACTTTCACTGAAACGGGGCTTCATGGGAATATCGCCGACTCGACCCTTCAGCCAAACCAAACGGATTACACCTTTTTCTTGCAGATAGGGACGCCAACACTGACCTGGAGGAGTCTCCATCTCCAGAACATCATCATACATGCTAACCAGGAGCCGTGCCTGTCCTCTGAGGTCTGTGTGCCGCTGGTGCTTCCTTTGAATCCAGCGACATGGCAGCCCCCAGATCAGCTAGGTCAGGGGTGCCCACACTTTTTGGGCTCGCGAGCTACTTTTAAAATGACCAAGTCAAAAAGATCGACCTACAGTAATAATGCTTATATATATCATTTTTAATGTATGAATATACCGAGTATACTTTATGTTTACAATACAATTCTGTAGATCTTTGGTCATTACATTTTACTCTGATGACTTCACTGCATGGAACCAGCAGGGTTGCATAGTCCGGACAGTAGCTGCTGCTGGTCAGCCTCAGGCAGACCAAATGGTCATTAGTCACGGTGGAACGGTGTTTGGACTTAATATTTTTCATGTGGGAAAAGGATGACTCTAGGGCTGTAACTAACGATTATTTTCATAATCGACTAATCTATCGACTATTGACTATTTCCCATAGCAAATTAAAAATAATGACTCAAAATGTTGGAATTTGAACTTCAAATGTATTTGAGTAACAAGATCTGAACATTAGAACATCATCGTAATAAATACATTAAATAGTAACACAAATTAAAGTCAAATATGCTTTAAAAGTAACTCAAAATAGCAATCAAGCCTCTGAAAGTGCAAAATAACTAAACAATAACTGGGCTGCAAGTGACATTCAAAGTCCAAAAGTTTAAAAAAAATTGTCCATCCTATCCGACAATTAAATTGCAAGGGTTTAAAAGTAAATCAAAATGACTTATTACAGTCCCACGTCTTGCTGCTCCCTCTCAGGGGAACACACAATTTACACACGTTTTAAATTGTAATGCAGAAACGTGAGCATCTCACATCAGTGTGCAGCAGGAAGCCAGAGTGGCCGCAGTCCTTCTCCAGATGCGCACGCAACAGCCGTCTTTGAGGAGCTCTCGCTCGAATAGACGATCTTTGTTGCCACATCCATGATCTCTTTCATGTTTAGCATTGAAGCGCATAATGCTTGTTGGTGTATTATGCAGTGGTAATTAAGGAAGTCGGGGAAAACATCGTTCTCCCTGCACTTAACAAGTCAGCTATGCCAATCATTGGGACCTCCCTCCCCTCCATCCATGTATGTATCCTAAACGCTTCCCAAACGGGGCCTCCAGGATCATAAAAGACCCCTCCCACAGATGCTGCCATCTGAAAAAAGATTACTGGAGGATCCGGGAAAGGTCCTCGGACTCTGCAACAGGTTATTCTCTCCCTTTTTATCTTTCTCCCTTGTGTCCACAAATGATCTGTCTGTCCGTCCTGTGAGAGAAAGAGAGATCCCTCTTCTGTTGCTCTCTCCCTCTTCCATTGTTTTCCTCTTTAAGGGTTTTTGGGTAGTTTATCCTGATCTGAATCGGGGGTCTAAAGACAGAGGGTGCCGCATGCTGTACAGATAGTAAAACCCCCGGAGGCACACTTGTGATTCGTGATAGTGGGCTGTATAAATAGAATTGACTTGACTGGTGTTTTGGCTTGTTGAAGGGAGAGCTCCGGTAAAATGATTTTTACTACTTTGACTTTGAGGCAAAATTCTTTGCTTCTGTCATTAAATTCTCCCTCCAGTGTGTCACAAACGTTACACCTTCTCAATTAATCACAGAACATTATGCTGCTGCAGTCACTTAGCTATGATGCATCCATTTCAGCAGTTTTGAGCACAGTCCAACTCCATTTTCCCATATTTTGCAGTCCTACGGAAGAACATCCAAACCCAAATACCTAATGTTGTATTTGTGCAACAAAAAAAAAGGTTGACACAATTGTAATTCAACCCAAACATTTCAGTCAGTGATGAAAATCATCTTGTAGGCGTTGCAAACTTTCCTCAAATAGATGATTTAGTTGCAATAAAAACAAGTGAAAACGCCATCTGTCTGAAGGTTAACGTCTGTCTAAACCCACGCAGTGTGGTCGTATTGGAGAGTACACACTAATGGGCTCAAATACACAAAACCACCATTGTGGTCTTTTAAAGCGGCGCTGGGCGAGTGGTCAGCCGTCTGAATCTCGGAAGACCTCGAAAATGTTGCTGGTGGTTTTCTAGTTAATGCGTTAAAACACAGAGCCCCACCACTGTGTCTTTAAAGCTTCACATGCTGGTGGCCACGAAGAGGAATCTTTTAAAGAACGTTGAAGACTTTCTAAAAGTTCTCAGAAGTGATGTCTATTCTCTGCACACACACAGACACACTATAAAGTCTACGCGTGTTGTCCCTTTTACTACAGTGGCTTGTAATATTAAAACAAAAAGATATAAAGGATAACATGTTGACCATCTATTGACCAAGTAAATCCAGATTTCAAAATTTCCTTTGAACTGGGGCTGAACTATTTTGAAAAAAATGGCCCTAGTTGCGATTATTATGACTGAGATATTACAGGGAAAGATCATCTTTACATCATTATGTGTGGGCCAGGAAATCTCTGCAGCACAACAGTACTTCATTTAAAATGGTTTAAATTGTCATCTGATAATTGCAGCAGGCCACATGGCGATTGACATAAAAGTTTTGCCGCTGCTAAATCTGCTGGTGGTCAGTGGGAGCTGCAGGTGTCGAGACGAGATACCTGACTGGTTTACTGACACATGACCAAGCATAAGAGCTCCAGAGAGAAAGAAGCTGTCCGCACTAGAAAAAGGACTTCACCGGTTGTTCCTCTCAGCACTTAGAGGACCCGTGTCTCAGTCTTCCAGACAACGAGCTCTTTGTGGCGGTGCACATAATGACTGTCCTCCTTCAGAAGCCAAGGCAGAAGTCGCGTGGTGCTGTTACACTGCTGCAGAAGCTCTTAGGCAGAAGGTTGAGGTGGGTGGTCGGGCGCGCAAAGTGTATGCAGTGTGTGCAGTTCACGCCCATACCTGTGAGGACTTGTTGCATCAATGTTGCCAAATAGAGGGACGTTAGGAATCAAAGGGATGTGTAGATGGAAAATGTTAGCCTTCTTTCTTTATGGCAACTATATAAAGAATGAATAATCTTTAGCCGTATTTTCATTCAAACTTTAAGCAAATTTTAAGCAAATCCCAAACAATTGGAGCGGATTGGAGCTGATAAACTGAGCTACAGCATAGTTTGGTCAGAAGTTGGTGCTTCCGGCTACGCATGGCTGTACGACAGTAAACAGAGTAGTGGTTTGCCAACCAGAAACTTAATAAATAGTCTTCAGGATATTTTTTCAATTGGTTTTGATTATTCTTGCATGTCATCTAGTATTGGCCACGTTTCATGCTGTCCAGAGAAAAATACAATATTACTGGGGAAGAAGCCGACAGTAAAGAGTTGATCAGTAATGTGAGTTCAATGTTCGCCGCATCTCGAGCGAGCGTCAAAACTTTTCTTTGTAATCAAGAAAGTTTGACAGCTTTTGCTTTCCATCAATGCAATACTTCAAAATGTGCATAAACATACGGAAATGGAAACATGTACATGGTCCTTTTCCTCAACTGACTCAACTGATGTGAGGCGTGCAGCAAACAGAAAGGAACAAAACGGGTTGGTTTTGTTTCCTCAAATTTAAATACCTGAGGTGAACTCGATTTTACATCTGTATTCTATGTCTGGTTTACACAGGTAATAAAACATAGTACAGGTTGTGGTTCAGTTCATGTAGCTACGGGTATATGACACAACCTCGCCCGAGGCTCGATATCTCCTGCCAAACGTCTTGGCGGGAACCCGAGGCAGGCAGCAACCTAGCGTGAGACTCGGGTCGGCTTTTGGCAACAAGAGATGTTTTTACTGTAAATTCACATTAATAACTGTAATTAGTTAACCTGCCTGAGATCTGAATCTGCACGTTTGATTGCGTTAGCTATTAGAGCATCGCTTAAACATCCAGTGAAGTGGTTAATATCTCCAGCCAAGAAAAACAAACAAAACGTTTGCTCATTGCCTTGAGAACTGTTACTGGGAACATGCGGCAGCGTTACCTGCTGGAGGTGACCAGACAGCCGATGTTCAACCTGCCACGGCCGTTGTTGAAGAGGAGTGGTTTCCACGTAATGGTACAACGATCAAACGGACTGTCTCATAACAGTGTTGACGCTGGTGGGTTTTAGCGGCAGCTTGCTTATATCGACTACAAATATCTGCGCGTTCCAAAAAGCGAGCGGCTCTCGGTTTCATAAGAACGCGGAGAGAGTTGTGTCACGCGAAACCATCATGAGCACCATATGCATGCAGGGATTACACAGGACAGGTGAGCCAGATCCAATGAGCTCACGGGGCAGTGCAGCGGCGGGAAAAGTAGATACACGACAACCCAGAAAAACATCATCTCCATGCAGGCCCCGCCCACAAAAACGGCCGGACCTTTTGTCCCTCAAATCTGCTTTTTTTCAGCAACAGTTGCTGCGGGGACTAAAGCGACAATAAATACAATGTTTATTTTAGTTGATTTAATACATAATGGTGCATATTTTTTGTCATCATTCCTCATAATTAGGATAAACATGATTATTGCTGACCTCTGGGTCCCCCATTCAACCTCCCACCCCTCCACTTTGCCCTGTTTTACCCTAAAGAGCGGCCCTGTCTTTCACTTTGATTCAGATGGTTACTTAATGTTTAAAGTTACACTGATGAATATGTTCAAACATGATCAAAATAATGCATAATTATGAATATGTGGGAAAAACAAACAGATATTGATCTAACTCTGTTCGCTGTTAGGACCCACAACTTTATTGTTTCAGGCGCACTGCTCTAATAGACATGTTTCCAGCAGCAGCTGGATTTATATCTCCAAATTGAAATCATTAAATCGTGAAGTATCCCTTCATCATTGGGATGAGTTCAAAACAACTAGGGAAATCATTGCAGTACCAGCATGCTGAACAAGACCATCACGTCTAACAGCAATCCCTCATCAGCAGCATCTTAGTGTGAAAAGCTAATTAGACGGAGTCCAGGTGCGCGAGGGCTCCCATCCGGTATCGGTGCGCCCATGTAAGTTATCAGCAGCAACAATCCACATGCAGCAACAATCCACCTGCAGCAACAATCCACATACAGCAGCAATCCACCTGCAGCAACAATCACCTGCAGCAACCAGGGAATAGAAGGACCCCGCTGGAGCGCCAACAGACGCACAGCTTTATTGCCCGCTCTACGTCTCTGCCCGCGCGCTCAAATCACCCTCACCACCACCACCACCATCATCATCATCATCATCCGCATCATCGGCATCATAATCCTGCGTTTCTTGCGATTTTTTTTGGGGGGGTGGGGAGGTTGTGAAAAGTGTTGATCAAAGCGCTCTTACCCGGCTCCTCTGCGCTATCATGACTTACGCTCCCGAACAGCTCGTCGTCTCCGTCCTCCGGTCGCTCCATCGGGTCCAGATCTAGACTGAGCCGACGCTCTCTCCGCTACAGCATCTATCCCCCCACCCCCCGCGCGTACTCCGGGGCTTCACAGCCGCCTGCGCTGTTGCATGGAAACGCTGGACGGACAGCTACAGCACTTCTTCATTCTTTAGGAGGAGCCGGTGGAGCTCTGTCAAACTGTCCCCCTATCCAATGTGTCCAAAAGAAAGTACCTGTCCAAGACGTTTCCAATAGGCTCAGTGTTTACCTCAGTGCGATTGTTACAGCAGGTGTAAACAAGTCTTGCCTCAAGGCATCGTCTGTCAGAATGAGACTACTCTGTGCTGGAGCATCTCGTCCGCGTGTGAGTGCGCTCTCTGTGTAAATGGGATTAACCACTCGCGCACAAGACAGCAGAGTGATAACGCGCAGGGAAGATGAGCCAAAGTCGTGCCAAAACTGTCTAGAACGGTGTTGCCTTCGGGTCCCGTGGGAAATGCCTGGAAATGTGGGCCGCCTTGCCTCACCTGGTCTACAGCTCCTCTCCGTTTTCACGTGATGGATTGAAACTGCTCACCTCGGCTTGTTGCCTCAAGAGCTGCAGATCCGTATTGTTTTGAGGAATTGAAAATGGAAAATTCCGGGGCAGAGAGGTATAACTTGCTTGATCTCCCCTTGTGGTTAAAACGTTAGGGTAGTCCATACAATATGAAAACCATAAAGCATAGAACACTGCTTGTGTTTCCACCCCAAAAAAAGCATGTATGAAATTGTAGTGCTGGATTAATGAAATACAATAAAACAATATTTTGTTGTTGTGCAAAAGGGTAAGTACTTTTTTGGGGGGGTTTTTGCGTCCAGGTCAACTGAAAGAGCCTCTGAGGATTCTGGAAATGCCTTCAGAGCATCCGGAGGTGTAATGCATGAGGGGAACCAACGGGGCTAAAAGAGTAAAGGTGTGTGTGTGGGGGTCTTTTGCGTGCATATTAACTAACCTGTCAGATACTTCCCCATCCGTACCTCATTGTTCATTCATAATGGAAATAGACCCCATCAGCGGGCGCGCTAACGTGCTCTCCCAGTTTATGTTACCTTCTGTTACCGTGGGGCGCACGAGTATTGTCATCTCCGACGGGGCGTGAACGCAGCATTGTTCTCGAGCGTCGCTGGCTGAGCCAGCTGGTGCCGCCCACTCGCGCCGGAGTCCTCCAGTCTGAGCGAGGTGGCCGGGGGCGCACGAGCGACCGCCGTGGCGGTGTCTCGCGTAAAAGCGTCTCGCGGCAAGGAGAGAAGAGAAAGGACACTCGTGGACGCCTTCGTGGCGACGTTACACAATAGCAACGCGGACGGACACTTACACGGAGCGGCTCTCTTGAATGGAGAATACACAGCCTCGGAATGTCCGAAAAATCTGCAGCCACGTTACTACTCCATGTCCCAAAACTAAGTACATTATATACATTTTTCTTCATGCGTAAATGCGACATTTTTATGTCGCCTTTTATCTGCACAACTACCTGTTACACCGCTTGTCCGCGCTCCCTGCTGGGTGAGAAAGACGAACGGCTCGAGCGCATTGCATTCATACTACAAAGCAGCCTTTCCCCGGGCCACCCAATTGAAGAACACGTTTTTAAACCCAACGTTACTTCCCGCGTATTTGAGCCTGTTCATCGGTCATCCGATGAGTGGACTCGAATCAATCGAAACCCTCCTCGCTCAAACTGCCCCTCGATACGAGGCGCATCAATCAGACCTTATTTCCACCACTTTTTCCTTTTTTTCTCCATACTGGAGCCCAAAAATGCTCTCAAATTAGAAGAATTAGAAGTATTAAAGTGCGGCAACACCCCCACAAAAAAAAAAAAGTTCATACATAGCTTAAAGGTGGGGGCAAACTGGCAAGGTGTCATTTTACAGGCAGAACAAATGAATTAAAGGGGAGCAAACAAGTGCAGGTTCCTGACTAGTTTTAAAGGATGTAGTTTTGATTATAGGAAATGGATGATTTACCTGATGATTCTCCAGAGTTGAAGCGAAGAAGCCGCTTAGGTTAGAAGGTGGACTGGAATAAGAGCAGGTCTTGGCTTAGGTAACACTTCCCACTCACCTGTGTATGCATGTGTGTGTGTGTGTGTGTGTGCGCGCAGATGGGTGGAGGAGGAAGTGCTACTGGCCTCCTCAGGTAGAGTCTCTCCTCCCACACAGCTGCTCTGGGAGAATGAGAAGTCATTGGTGGGTTGTGCAAACATGACAAGGTGAAGGCGAGGGACTGCCGATTGGCAGACAAAGACAACACATTCTGCAAAAAAACCTACAACAGACATCCCGGCCGTCCGACTGTCTTTTTCTATTATGGTGTTATTTCTTATCTCTTTGTCACATTAAATGGACCGAGGCGCTATGATTTCAGCCGTGCTTACAGAGAGTCTCCTCAGAGGAGACAGGCATTCCCATACAGGCGTGTGTGGACTTGCAGTCGACTGCCAGGAAGCTTGCCAAACACACACCCCAGTCTGCAGTCCAAAAAAAAAAAAACGACACAGAATTTCCAGGAATGAAAATTTCGCCTGAGCAAACCAATCAAACGACAATGAGGCCCTCCTCCTGGTGTGTTTTTCTAAGAAAACAGTTGAGCAATATATTCAAACGTTATTCAAAGTGTGGCTCTGTCTGCGTGCTGTCATGCAGAGGACTAAATGCGGGACTTACCTTTTCCCTTTTACTACATGGGGAAGAAGTGAGGTGACCAATGCTGGTCTGGGAGCAGCGATCAGGATCCCCCAGACATGAGATGCAGATGGTTTACAACAGTAATCCTGGAGCAGTAGAAAAAGCAGTAACCATGGTTTTAGACCAGTATTACTGGTGTTTGTGGCAGTGACACGTAGGACAACGAGCGACACTCAGAGTAGGAGATTTAGAGTAATCCGCAGATTTATAAATGTGGTATTATAACGAGCATAAAAAGCGAGAGTCCCTAAGTGCAGGTGGGAGGGGTCAAACAAACAGAACTTTCACCCAGAAGACCGTTGTTCATGTCCAGTGTGAAACCAAAAGTCAATGCTTTTTTTGTGTGTAACGTTGTTATGCTGGTTATGTAGTGTAATAAAGTGTGCAACAGGTTGTTGGCATGTGTTTATGCTACTTGCAGTGTTCCATTAGAATTTCCATGGGCACAGATATGCAAAATGCTCCCAACCACCAGCTCTCCTACAAAGGATACAGGCTCCCAGACTTTATAATAGTTTAGCCTCTTTTTGTTGTTGTTTTGTGTCTTTTTTGTTGTTGTGCGTATAGGCATTTGTGGGCATTTTGTGTCTGTTTGTAGTAACTGTGTGTCTGTTTGTAGTTCTTTTGCCCCGTTTAATAGTCGTTGTGAGTCTCTTTGTGTCTTTTTGTAGTTGTGTTATGTTTGTCTGTGGTCACATGGGTCTCTTCCTGTTTGGTACATGTCTCTTTGACATTCTGTAAGTGAAGGCTAGAGGGGCCCCTAACAATTTGGGCCGATGGGTCGGGGCCCGGCCGGCCGTTCAGTATATTACGGCCGTTAATTATTCTTTTAACTTAAACCATGATCTTTTTTCCAACCGTAACCAAGTAGTTTTTGGTGCCTAAATCGAATCGTTTCACAGCATAAACCACGTGGCATTGTGCGTTTCTTCAAATGTGTGGGATAAAGTACTGATAGAAGCTGATAGAAGTTTAAATCAGCAGGGAAGGAGGTCTGCTTTTGAACGACAGATTCAGTGTTGTTTCGTGACTTGCTCCGCTTGCTTATTTACACACACACACACACACACACACACACACACACACACACACACACACACACACACACACTGGCGAATCAAAAGAAAAAGGGAGTGCTGTTTGCAAAATACTTCCCAAATGGGACACTGTGGGACAATGTTGACACTGGTGGGAGACTGAAATTCAAGCTTCCCCAGTTCTGCAGGTACGGACCAGTGCAGCACATGTTCTGAGGGAAAGGAAAGGTGCATTTGCATGAGCTTAGTGCACCTATTGTGTTTCTCCCTAATACCAAGACTTCCATAGCCCTGGGTGTTGTTTTACACACCACACCCAAACCTGCATGCACCACCACGAGAATGGAGATGGCTGTCTAAAATTTGTATTTGTTTTATCTAAATAGCGACAGAATGTATGGTTTAATTTTATTTCTTAACCCCAACATAAAAAAAAAAAAACTGTTAAAATACTCCTGGAATTCAGGAATTCAGCTCAGCTTTACAGTCAGCGTAAAAGATGCGAGTAAAGTTGAAGTAAAGGAACATAAATCTCCATCTATGTTTAGCGCTGCAACACTTAGAGGAGGCCGCCGCTCCGCGCAGCTCTCACCCCACATAAGCCCTCTCAGGCTTTCCTGCGAGTCTGTACATCGTCCCACACACTCGCATATTTTCAAGGAAAGTCCTCGGCGCTGGTGTCACTAAAGGATAGTGAAGGCTATTCCACGCTTTGAGTCATAGCTGCTAACATGTAATTTAATGCTGAATCACTGATGACACTGAGCCAAGAGTTGTAGTGTTCAAACCAGTTCTGGTGGAGGAGTTCACTGGAACTGTAAAACTGCATCACAGTTTCCACTGTCGGCAGCATTACAACAAGGTGAGTTCTGAGGCAGGATTTGTTTGCCTTTCATCTGAGCGGCAGCTAGTTTGTGAGGTAGATAGTTTATTTGTCAAGCCGGCTAGAAAACAGGACGGGGCAGCCGTCATTGTTTCCATGTAAAGAAACCATGTTATTAGCATGGCTTTCAATGAGAAGGTTTTTGGTTCTTGTTTGATCGTTTGAGTCCGATTTGAAGTCCGCTTAGGGAGGCGGTCGGGCTGGATGGGTGGGTCTAAAAACACAGAACTTTCTGTGTTTATGTCCTCTGTGAAATCAGAAGTCAAGGTGTAACAATCCCTGTTACCCCGGGCAGCACAAAGAGGGCAACCCGCTGTAGTTTGCGGTTTCGTAATGCACTTTATTTCCGACAGGTATGCAGGTATTGGCTGTCTTGTCGCTTCCTCCTCAGTCACTACTCCTGTTTTATATGGGAGAGACACGCACACCAATTGTACCCAGCTTTATACCTTGTCCTGGCACCTGTTCCCTGAATCGCTTCTCCACTCCCCCTCTGCAGTTGAGCCTAACCACCGCCCCGCCACCACACAAGGTTACTTCCGTAATTGAGAAATGCCACTTTCGCAGTTGTTTTAACCCAAACCACGACCTTTTCCTGAACCTAACCAAGTTGCAGGTGCATTGATTGCTGGTGTTGCTGAACACAAACCAAATCCCACCAAACCTGTAACATCCAATTGCCAATCACCAAATAAATCTGAATGTGTTAAGTTCTGTTGCATCTTGCAGGATCAAACACCCCCGTTTCTCAAAAAGCAAAGAAATGACATATACAAGGGAACGTACTGTTCCCACCTACTTGAAGAGTTGGCCGACTCTCAGACTGAAGGTGTGAGTGTCTCTCACCCCTGTGTGCTCACGTCTTCTCACCGCAGTACAAATTGTGCTTTGGACCTTTGGTGGGAATGTGAAGAGGAATATTTGGACGAGTAACACAGCAATATTGTGTTTCGGACCTCAACTCGCTGTGTGTAGGTGCTGTGAGAGGCCTTTGAGAGGCCTTTGAGTCTGAGATGCACCTTTTCAGTTCTTTTATTCAATGTGCATTTTTTCTTTTGATGACCTCAGAGGTTCAGAGATTTCCTGCTGACGCCCACTGAAACAGAAGATCATTGTTTGAGCTGAACGCGGATACTGTCAGGAATTTCGAAATATTTAGGGTGATAATGTTTCGAGCCTGAATTATGCCTTTGTGTCAAGATCTTGCTTTACCTACAACAGAGCAAGTAATTTATCCTTCCCAGGCCTGTATTCATTCAGAAGCAGGGTGTAAATGCTGTTTCAGAATCAATCTGTGGAATTTTCCGTTGAAGAATATTACCAAAGTGGAGTACTGGAATTCAAAAAACACTTATATGTTGGAGACCCCACTGCTCACTGTTTTAGTGGATCTTTGCAACCCAGTCGCCAGAAGAATGTTGGCCTATGTTTCTGCAAACCACCAGGTTACGTTGAATGGTGACGTTTAAATCCGCCCCATATCCTGTTTGCAGAAACGCACAATGCCACACGGTTACCGTTGTGAAGCGGTTGGTTAGGTTTCGGCAACAAAACCACTCGGTTAAGGGTAGAAAAGAGATCATGGCTTGTGTTCAAATAGCAACGTAAAGGTACCTTAACAACATAGCGTGAATATGTAACAACCACCCTGAGCATAACAAAGTTATGTAACAAGTGCAACAGCATCACGCGACGACCGCAACAATGTAACTAACGGGAATAAATAACAACCGCCCACAGCGGACTTTCTTTCTTACGTAACAAGCGCAAAGTCAAAGTTCACATTTGGCCTGACACGGGACATGAACAGCAGTCTCCTTGGTGAAAGTCCTGCGTTTGCTTGACCCGTCCACTTCCCACGTAACTTTCAAAATAAAAGGTGCTTGGTTATAATATAATATAAAAAAACATTCACGTTCAACGCATCGCTGGTTTTTCCCCAAACTAATTCTGCCGACCTGGCTGATATTTGACAATGAATGAATCCCAGGAACCTGTGGCCTGAATGGAAGATGCATATGAATGAATGCAAAAGGAGTGCTATGGCAGGGCTGATGAAACCAGCCATCCATTTTCACCCTATTAGTCCGGGGTCGGGTCGGGTGGAAGCAGATCCAGCAGGCTGACCCAGGCTTCCCTCTCACCCGCAACAACCTCGGCGCACTGATCCGCCTGTCGATCGCCCGCTCCATTTTACCCTCCCTCGTGAACAAGACCCTGAGATACTTGAACTGTAACGCCCTGTTGGTTAATTGTGTATGTGTGCCTCCTAATTGTCTCATTCCCTGCACCTGCCCTCAGCCACGCCCATGCGTGTCCGCTGATTGTTGATTCCATACACCTGTGTTTCCCCCTCTCATATATAAACTCCCCCGCTTTCCCTTGTCCCCTGCCAGACGGTCTTTGTTCACCTGTGTGTCCATGTGTTGTGTCCCAGGAAGTACGCCACCTTTTTGCTCTGGACAAGTTCCTAGTTGTTGTTTTTTTTTTTTTATTGTGACTTAAGTAAAGTACGTTTTGGATTTTTCCCCTTGAAGAAGCCTCCTGTCTTTGTCCTCTGCGCTTGAGTCTCTGCTCACCACACCCGGCCTTGACATGAACTCCTTCGCTTTGGGGTAGGCACTCCGTCCCCACCCGGAGGGTGCAATCCATCTCCCTTTCCCTGATGATATCATATCTGTTAAGTTGCAACAACTTGATATTGAGTTATAAAATGATAATGTTCCCTTAGAGAGAGGGGAGAGGGAGAAGGGACCCCTTAACCCTGGTGATCTAAAACTACCATTTCCTGCTGTGACTCCAAAGAGCAAACTGTCTTAAAGCTGCAACGTCGCAACTTCTGGCACATGAAACAAACAAGCCGTCTGTCTGAGGTCCTGTGTGTTCATGCCTAAATCGCCTGTCTGAATCAAACTGGCTTTTCCAACAATGTTGCAATGCTGTCCGGGCATATACATGCGTGGTGTAATAGTTTGGACATGTGAGGCAAGAAAAGATAATTCTAGGGCACATCAGTCAGTCTTTGTTGTTTTCTTTTTGCAGATCGTCTTTTCCAAAGTGAGTTTCCCAATCGTGCTCCCACCCAATGAATGTTGTTTTGTTGTATCTAACTGTGTCTGTCTGCTGTTTGGTGCTGAGTATAGTGAGCCGGGTTTTCTTTTTTTTAAAGAGCTTCTCCTCTGAAATGATGATGAGACTGAGGTTGTGGGCTGTAAAGCATAACGGGTGAGCTGAAAGACACTTAAACGCTCTGCAGAGCTGAGGGGAACTGCACAGTTGGCGATAATTCTCTGTGGGTTCATCACCACAACTGACCACTTTCACATTAGACAAACACTGCTGATATCATAAGCTTGCTCAGTGCAGCTTCAAGGTATCAAACGTGAAAAATGCCCAATGCAGAAATATGGTTGCTGTGAGTGTTACATCACATTATTACACACAGAAATTATATTTCACTCTTTTAGTTGGGATGGTGTGATGTAGCCTATATATTTATCTGTAGTTTAGTCTTCAACAATGCATCCTGTTTTATGAGCTTATCATGTGTTTTGTTTGTGACATTTTTATTTGTAAAGCATTGATATGTTGTTTGTGTATACATTCATCAGAATGTTGTCAATAGTGTCAGATAAATATAGTGGAGTGGAGTAAAGGGAATTTCTGCATTAGAGTTGTGCTCGTACAAGTGTCATGAAATGGAAATATTTAAGTAAAGTGAAAGTACCTCAAAATTATACTTAAGTACTGTAGACAACATAGATTTTACTAGTCCAACTCCAGAATGAAGATATGAAAACTGATCTGGCTTTTGCAGTGAGTGGGAGACAGACTGCACTACGACAATGTTCATCTCACATATCTGTGTGCTTTACATTAAATCACAAATCATGAAAGTGTTGCACGCAAGGAAGAAAAGCTCTTTCCATATCCATAATGAACTTCTGCTCCAGCCATGCAAAACAGACTCACACATGGCTCCAGTCTTCCTTATTTTCTGAAATTGATAACAAACTGCAGTGACTCAGTAAAAAGGATGCGACACACGCTGTTATTAGAACGGCACAGTTCCCCCTTTGGCTTTGTGTGCATTGTGTGGAGTTCAGCATACAAATACTGAAATAGGTGGAAAGAAATTGACTTGGGGTAGTTCCTTTGCAATTATTTTTGTTGAATCCGAGTTCCTGATTTAATTGTATTGTTGCATGTGAGTCCAGCATAGAAACATTGATGTTAAAGTGTATCGTGATTAAGTAAAAAAAACAATGTTTTAATCAACCCTACTGATTTAATTTCTTAATTTGCAATTTGCAATGCATTCGTCTTTATCTTGCAGTTATCTTCATCACTAACTGAACTATGCACATCCAGTGACAGATAACTGTCACACTAATATTAGTCCTGGTTGCCATATTTAGCATCAGTGTGAACAGGACCCGGGTCAAGCAGCCCTCCTAACACCAGTGTCCCCAGCAAAAATAACTCCATTAACTGTTTCCCATGCACCGTCCTCCCCGCTTCCTGTTGTCCCCCCACGATTCCAACACACACAGTCATAGACACACACACACACACACACACACACACACACACACACATATCCATACGCACACAGACTTCCTGTCATGACAAGGCTGAAATTAAAACAGGCTGTTAGTTGGAACCCCTCCGCAGCCAACGGTGAGATTAGGGGCATTTTCTCACAGTCTTACACTAAGAGACAGACAGTTGTGGGCTGGAGAGACGGGATCCAACTTGGCAACCTTGTGAGTGTCTTTCTCTCTCAAAAAACAACAATAAAACTGATTGGGATCAAGTTGGGATTACATATAAATCAACTCTTGCAACAGCGTTTGCTTAGTTAAAAAAACTAATCTTTTGTGTGTGTGTGTGTGTGTGTGTGTGTGTGTGTGTGTGTGATAATATAAATCGTTATATTCTGTAGATATTCTTCATTTCATTATTCTTATCTATATGACAGTTCAAGTTGTGCGAGGTCAGCTTAACAAATACTGTGATAAGTGGCTGTGAGAAACGTTCCTCAAGGTTCCACGCTTTGCACCACAACACTCACACCTGTTTATCAGCATATTGACATTAGGGAAGCAGAGTCCCAGCCTCATGAGAAAAGATGAGGACACGATTCTCCTCCTCTTAGACAAGTTAGAGCCAATAGAAATGTTAGATGTTCACGACGTGTATTAAAGAGCCGAACTGCTATTCACGATGTTCTTGGACGGTCAACCTGCGTGTCGACTGGACGACTCCCTGCTATCGCGATTGCAGCACTTGTTACTTTGCTTGTGATAAAGGAAAATAAATTCCGAGAAGTTGTTTGGCTAAGTTCTTCCAGAGGCTACACCAAGCATCCAATTAGTACGCGCTAAATGTGTGTGTGTGTGTTTACCTGTGTTGTGGGGACATGTCATTGTTTACACAGTCATATTGTGGGGACTTACTTTCCTTATGAGGACAAAATGCATGTCCCCATAGTGTAAATCATTACATTTAAGGATTTCATGTGAAGGTTAGGGTCAGGGCTAGGATTACGCCAGTGGGGTTATGGTAAGGGTTAGTGTAGTGTAAATCAAGAAAGTCAATGTAATGTCCCCAAAAAACATGCAATTACCAGTGTGTGTGTGTGTGTGTGTGTGTGTGTGTGTGTGTGTGTGTGTGTGTGTGTGTGTGTGTGTGCAGGAAGAAGGTGCATTCAGTGAGGTTCACTGAAGTTTATGTCAGCAGTGGATGCATGTCAGGACCTGACAGTGGTGCACAAATGGGGGCAGTATGGTCTGACATTATCTGACATTTCCTTCAAACTAATTTGACTTGACAGTCTCAAAGACAGTGTAGAAATACAATGTATTCGCTCAGTAACCATTGACACAGAATAATAAAGGACATAGCGGATTGGTTTCAAATCGCAGTCATATAAATGTCATGTTAAAGCTAGGGTTGATTGTCTTGAGAAACTAGCAAGAGAGCGCTAGATTAAAAAAATGAACCAACAGAAAACCCCAGCGCGGTGTTGCCAACTCTTTTCCAATGAAAGTAGCTAGCAGCGCTAGCGCCAACAGTCGCTAAATCTAACGAGAAAGCCGGCAACACTGACAGCCGTCCCTTCACATGGCACGTTGGTACTCACAGCTGTCAAGCTAGCAGCTTGTGGCAGACGAGCACAATGAGTGCACGGGCAGAGGGCACTCAGGGAGGAAGTTTTGATTCACTCTCACAGCTCTCTTCCTTCTCTTCTCCATTCAAGCTCGGCTAAACCCAGTGGACGCTAGCGACCACCGCTAGCTGATTAGTGACGAGCGGGAAATGTCAGCAGCTAAGAGTCAGGTTCTTCCCTCAGGATTTGGTGAAGACCAGAATGTTGGACTTAATTCTTCAGGGAACCACAAACATAACTCCAAATGAATTCTATAATTTCTTTGGGTGTACTTGATGTGTAAAATGAAGCGTGCTAGGTTCCCGACATGTTCACTATATCAGCTTTATCAGGCGATAATAGATCCCCCCCACGTGTGCCCAAAACTATTTGTGACGGTTGATTTCAGTTGAAATTGATGGTTAAAAAAATCTTTGAAGATGAAGGAAATTCATTTTAAACATTTTTATATAGGTGACGTAAATATTGATTCACATATGGATCTGTTTCATCACTAAGCAGGTGAGCGGGTCACATTGAGTGTGGCTGGAAAGAATGTCACTTTGCTTTACACATGACTCAGATGTTTGTAGAGCCACAAGTGGTGATTAGAGGATTACGAGTGCTGTTTAAAACAGATGAAAAGATTAAGACGTGCTGTGCAAATGTCCAGTGAGACTGTAGCTAAACTTCTGCTTCGTCAGAGCGGGGTCGTCTTTCCTGGATCTTTCTCAAATGGTTCAAGTTTCAAGAGGTTGTCTTTGCCGGGCTGTTTGGTTTCAGCCTCAGACATAAAGCTTCATCTTACCGAAGAGCAAAAAAAGGTTATGCCAAATGTAATGTTTAAAAAATGCGCACTGCATTTTAACTGTCTACCTATAGATATTTTATTGAATGTATACTGAGAGAGAGGGGATTTACGTGACCAATTCGGTACATGTTTGTAGAAAATGTATAATTAATATGTATGTATGTATCTCATCGGAGGGCCACACAGCGCAATTTTTTTTTTTACATTCATAACATATTTTCGTCATAAAAAAGGCAACCAGCAGTTTCGATGCATTTTTATAATAGTTTTTAACAGTGCAAATATATTTAATTTGTTTAAATAACTTATTGAAACTGCACCAAACCAACAAATGCAAAACCTGAATACATTTGTACTTTATTCTATTTCTTGCCAGACACCTGGCAGCACTTCTGCTCACACAGCTGAGCCACATTGACCCTGATCCGGGTCACAGTGAAACCCTGATCCAGGTCACATTGAAACCCTAATCCAGGTCACATTGAAACCCTGATCCAGGTCACATTGAAACCTGATCCAGGTCACAGTGAAACCCTAATCCAGGTCACATTGAAACCCTGATCCAGGTCATAGTAGAAACCCAGAGTACAGCTTCAAGATGGGCATCACGAAGCCTGGACCTGTACTTGCATTTATTAAAGTTCATAGTGGCGAAAGGTTTCTCACAGATATGTGCTTCCAAAAAGGTACATTACCCAACTGATCACTTTTGTCAGCTCAGGGAAGGATGGAGGCAATTCTCTCAGAAATGGTCCATCATGTCTGGTTGTCCTTGTGCCTCTGAATTTAGCTTTTAGATCTCTGCTGCAAGTCAATAAGTTCCATTTGCAACAGACTCGGGACTGAGAAATGACTTCATACTACAGATCAAGCTTCATGGGGTGTGTGCACATGAAACATTAATATTACAACAGTTTTTGTTTTCAAACAAAATATTTACTATATATTTGAGTCAAAATCTGTTTTATAGAAAAACTAACTATTTACAATGTTTACACAATGTGCATGTTTCAGTTTTGTTTTTTCAAGAACAGTTTTCAGAACAAGAACAACATATGTACTCTGTATGTATGTGTGTACTATGTACTATGTATGCATGTGTGGACTGTGTACTCTTAACCAGCGCATGGTCGTGTGTCGAGTAGCACAGAGTAAAACTGAACAGCTGAGTGGAGCAGAGCTGCCGTCACAAATCACAAATTGTCTTTATTATATTTCAGTTATGCCAATTAAACAAACAAAAAAGCAGTATGTGTATTAATGAGTTTTCGTTGGACAGAGCGTGGCTAGCTGTTCCCACCTGCTTCCGGGCTTTGAGCCTCGTCCCGACACCGGCTTTGCTCTTAATACACAGGCAGAAAGAAAGCAAGAAAGGTGTTTTTCTTAAAATGTTGAATTATTCATTGAAATGAAGACAGAAGTAGAAGAAGTGTATGTTTTTGCAAGAGGAAGGGAACCCTATTAATGTAATTGCCCCATTAGAACCACTATGAAGTTATTTTCAACAAACAAAACATTTCAGTGTCAGTGTCTACTACCAGTCTGTCGGGACCACACACTTCTTTATTCAGTCCATTCACTGGGACTTGGCTGGACAGAAACCTGACAGGCAGGTTTTAGTTGTGTCGTGCAGGTGGTGGTGGTGGTGGGGGATGTGGTGAGGGGAGAGGGATCATCAAAACACAGCATTACGCTTCTCCACCCACTCGCCCACTGGCTATTCATTCAACACAAAGTCTGCAGAGGCGCCAGCATGCCAGAGTTCTGCATCTGGTTCATCGTCGCCACCGTGTGGTGTAAATTAGATGTTCATTATGAGCCACTATATGGGTTTTACTCTCATTAATGATCAACAAGTTACCTCAGATCAACAAGTTAGATCAGCTAAACCAACATGTTATTTGTGATTTCTCATAATATCTTGTTATATTTTGTGTTGGGGGCGGGGCGGAGGATGTTGTTTTGGTTTAGAGGTGGGGGGGAGGGGTGAACACAGTAACTCCAGGAATCCAGAAATAGCATACTCAGTCCTCCAATAAAACACTACGGTTTAAAGGGGAACATCGCCTACATTGAGAATGAACCATATGTTATTTCCACGGTGCGGGCAAGTTCAGTTAGTATTCGTGAACTGGAGCTACTCTCTCAAAGCCAGAAACCAGAGAGGGAAGCTCAAACAAGTGGCATCAGGTAGAAAGTGTGGAGCTCCTCCGTAGACAGATAATGGGAGACCGGTTTTGGGTTTTCCTTAGTGTTGACAGTAGTAAAACCAAAAATGGATTCATATACTCAGAACATTCTCCTGGGTGCTCTCAGTGTCATCTAGATAGAACATCTTTCCCAATTAATTGTCTATGGAGCAGTTCCACACTTAATATTGGTGACATCACAAATTTAAGCTTCAGCAAGTAAGCGTAAATGTGTACTTTAGTATTTAAACGACTTTTTTAGACGGTTACAAATACCTGCATCGTTTTAGCCTACTTTTACGAAATTAAACTACCAGGGAACCCGACTGTAAGCCTGTTCATACTCCGTATGATGTAGTTAAAGCCTTACACTAAGCTTATTAAATAAATAACTGGGCTTACTGCTCTACCTCTTGTTCAAACTCTTCAAATGAGCGTTGAGAGGCGGGAGAGAGGCAGCGTGTCATGTTCATCAACATCATAGTCTACACCAAGCAGTGTTGGCTGAAAATATGTCACATGAGAAGTGACGCGTAAACACAGACATTGGAATCATCTGGAAATGAATTAAAACTATACAGTGCAGAGTAGACTAAAACAAATTATGTTATGGCATTTTTGGCTCCATTGATCGTACATCATACAGAGAGCAAAATGATTGTACAAATACATTCAATATTGTGCATTTGGCAACGCGGAATCAGTCATACGCAGTCCATAACCCTGTGCCGCTAAGCATACACTGTACTTAGAAATTATAAATGATATATTCACACACTTGATTTTTAACTTGTATATAGCATTCTATTCAATACAGTGAGGGGCTACCCTCGAGGGTACTTCATCATGTTTTATCTACCATCGGGACATCCAAGAGGGTACTCCATCATGTTTTCTCTTTTTGAAGAGCACTTTATCGTGTTTTCTCCACTTTCAGGCCACTTTACATGTTTTCTCTTCTTAAAGAGCACTTTATCGTGTTTTCTCCACTTTCAGGCCACTTTACATGTTTTCTCTTCTTGAAGAGCACTTTATCGTGTTTTCTCCACTTTAAGGCCACTTTACATGTTTTCTCTTCTTGAAGAGCACTTTATCGAGTTTTCTCCACTTTAAGGCCACTTTACATGTTTTCTCTTCTTGAAGAGCACTTTATCGTGTTTTCTCCACTGGAAGGGCAAGTCATCACGTTTTCTCTTCTTGAAGAGCACTTTATACATATATATATTTTAAGAGTAGGCTTAATACTTTCAACTTATAGTTAGGACTGGCTCAGGTTTGCCTTGGTCCAGCCCCTGGATATCCTTACAGGTGTCCATGGATCGTGGTTATACCTGGTCCCTGGTCCAGCCTCCTACATGGCCCTGCTGACGCTCACCCTTCTCTATCTCCTTCTGTATGAATTAATGAATGCACATCACTAGCTTTGCTCCTTCCCCGGAGTCTTTGTGCTTTCTCTCCTCACAGGTTTACGTGGATCGTGGTTATATCTGCCTGACACCTACTGCTACTATCATTATTAGTTGCATTGCTATTAGTATTGCCAATACTATTACTGCTTTTATTGTCATTAGTATTCTACGATATCCACTGTTGCTGTTATTCTTGGTAGTTGTACATTTTTCATCATGCCATACTACTCTCATTATATGAATCAGTTCTGTCATATGTATTGAATGTGTAGTAACTCTGTTATGTTGTTCATTCTGTACACAACATCTACTGTATTCTGTCCATCCTGATAGAGATAGGATGAACCACAAAGACGATACCAACACCTTCCAGAACAGGGGACATCAATCAAAGAGCAAAGCACAGATAGTGTACCTCCACCTTTACCTCAGTGTATGACAGAGAGAGGATTGAGTGAAGTCATGACATTGCCACTTAGAGAGCCCACTGCAGCCTGAAAAAGACCAATGTACAATAATTATTGTCTCAATAAGTGAAGAATATATTTTAGATGTTATAGTTTTAATCTGTGGTTAAATCCTAATATCTCCACCAGAGAGACGGAGCCCCTGAGGGGTCACGGTTGGATTTTCTTTCTGAAATACTTTAGTTATCCCTCACACTATTTAGCATTATGCTATATGCTTTGCATTCCGTTTGATCCATAGAGGAAGGCTGAGCTGTGTTATTATTGTATGGTAGTTATGTATTAGACCACAATATGTAACAGTAAAATGACATGCTTATTATAGATAAACTATAAAAACTAATAGGCTGTAGAAACAAACTATCCAATTAGATGGATAATTTCTTATATGTAATGATGACTGCCGTATGTGTGTGTGTGCGCTCTTCATAAATGCTATAACTAGTGTGCACTGGGGCCCATTGTAAATACCTTACTAGTGTACTGTAACACATCTATCACGATTCATGGGTTCCAATCAAATGTGGTTTAACAACGCTTTCATGGCTAATGTCAATAGGAGCAATAAAGTGTATAGTCCCAGTGAGGCTACTGTATATCCAAAGCATCGTAGATTCTACAGCAAATGTAGCTGTAGTCCGAGCAACATCCACATCCACAGCTTAAACCACAGCAGCTGGATACTGTCAGGACTCTGTCTCTTGGAAGGAGGAATGAGCAATAAATGAATCATGGTTGCATCATCTCTCCTCGGCTCTGTAAGGATCAATATCTTGACGTTAACAATAGATCAAATGGCTGTGTGTAATGTGAAAGGTGTCAGTCCCATGCAGTGATGAACCCATAAACAACTTCCCTGTTTTGGGTTCAGCTTCACTGCCCTCATCAGGGTTGCTTACAGCAGGAGCAGACGACATTACCAACTTCAGTATCTAGTGAGCAAAGATTGATTTCTCTCCTCCTGATTTCCCCGAGGAGTTGGTAGAGAGCTCAACAGAGCTGAAAAAGGAGAGTGAACATTGGGAGTTCAACAAACACAACCCCAAATGAATGCTAATGACACCCCCATAAGTCACGGAGCGACGGGTTCCTCGTGCACGGTCAGTTTAGAGTATTCCGCCGAAGAAGCGATGCAGCAAGAGGCGAGGAAATAAGGACACAGGGAAAGTTTTGTTGTTTTAAAATTGTGCTGCATTATGTTTTGATGTTTTTAATGGTTTTATGTGAAGCACTTTGAATCGCCCTGTTGTTGAAATGTGCTATACAAATAAGCCTTTCCCCATTGGTTCCTCACAGGTTCCATGTATGTTTGCTCCTTCATAGGGCCAAGGTGGATCATGAGAAGCAATCATCCTCTTGTCCATCATGGGTCGCCATTAGAATGCGCTGATACTTGGTTTGAGAATGCATTCTGAAAGTAAAACAGACACGCAAAAGGAGACATACAACGCCTCTGTGTGGTCGTGCATCCACCAATTTAAGTAATTGTGTGTTGACGTAGTCATTCTTGACCAAGCCTGTGCAGGTAAACTAAAAATAGCATACTAGTAAAATAGCTATGGCGAAGACGAGGCCCTTCTCTGCCTTCGTCAGTTGGGTTGGTTAGGTTCCTGCAGGAGGGAGGAGTGAGATTGGGTAAGAATATCCGGCTTTCCGCTGCGGTGGGATGCGTAACATGGCGTGCAGGCCCGGCTGTGGATGCTGCAGAACTTGGAACTCGACACCTGCATTTGCAACGTAGCAACCGCTAGTAACACTCGCCACTCTCCTATTACTGCGCAAATCAACAAAATACAAACAGGTGCAGGTGAGGAAATACCTCACCGGTACTCAGAAAAATGCCACTTTGGAGAATTAAAAAAAAGAAAGGCACCTGTATGTGCATGCACTTGTAGCCGTTGTGGCTTTACTAGCCACACACATGACATTTTGGTCGACAGTCAACACTGTGGAATGGCTCCTTTTGTTAAAATGTGGGACATGAGATCCAATAAAAAGATGTTTTCTTATGCACACGCCCTATGGGCCCAATAACACAGCAGCCTGAGGAGGCCCTGAAAAACTATTTGAACTTTCATCGAATTACACGGGCTGTCATCTTCTCTTAATACATCCAAATTATCGCCATGAGTTATTACTTTTCTCGCATTATTAATTTAGTTAACACCACCTTTACTTTTCATTTAGGCTCTGCGTGATGTGACTAAATGGTGTCGGTGTCAGGTGAGAGACCAACACCCTAAAAAAAAACTCCCAGTGGCACGTGACTCACCACCGCGTCCGTCTCGTGGAAAAAAACATCACGATTGTTTTTGTCAGTTAATCTTTGTTGCTTATTGATACGTTTAAATCCAGTTGTGGGGTTTCTGACATCGCCTGGTTTTGATGCGTCACAGCCCTGCCCGGGGATTAAGAAACCCATGACTTTGTCCATAATACCCATTAAATCAGAGATCTAGTAATTTTCACGTTTCATTACATCCCCTTGTTGCGCACATGGACTCCCGATGGGGGAGAACGAGGAGAACGAGGAGGAGGAAGAGGCACAGGCACGCCACCCGGCGGCCACCGCGCCCCTCGCGTCACTTCCTTGTTCCTCTGTGGAAGGCGAAAACTTTTCACGGAGTGGATACGTCCGGACTCTTGGTGACTTCTCGGCGGCCAGCCTCGCGCTCAACACCTGGAAGCATCGTTCATATCGCTCCGAGAGCTCCCGCTCCGCGTTGACCGACATTTGTAAAGGTTATGGCCGACCGCCGGGAAGCGGGTAGAGAAGACGGAGAGGGAGAGGGAGACGGAGACCGGGAGCCCCAGGGCGCCGAGGGAGGAGAAGGTAACTTACGTGAAGCCATGTCAGGTGTACTCGCAGACTTAGCGGCACTCTTTTCACGGACAGAACTTCGGTGAATTTCCGTACATGTTAGAATTATGTTTTGGGTATGTTGCCCCGAAACTTTAACCACAACAAGTCGTCTGTTGTGGGGCTTTTCCGTGACCCCAGCCGGCTAGCCGCGCTCCGGCTAACCGCAGCAGAACCTCGGCCGCGGAGGCTGTGATGTTCGCGGTGTTGCGGTTTAATAAGCGACCGTGTTAACTGGCGACTTTCATCCGAACGCGTCCGTTGTTGTCGTAGTTACAGACAGAAAATAAGAAGAAACACGTAACTGTTTGCTACCCTCGTGAATACCACATTACTTAATTTGTATATGATATATTAGTATGTATATGAGTGGGTTTGACACCGTATTAAAAAAGTGGCATTCTCCGTCATAACTACGACAACGGACGCGTTCGGCTGAAAAGTCGCCAGTTAACACGGTCGCCTGTTAAACCGTAGCACCGGAGAGAAACCCTGTATGAAGGACGGCCACTTTTAAATGTCGGTTCAGAGGGATATCTCGGACATTAAACTTTTGAGCTAAGGTTAGCTAGCTAGCTGTGTTTTGAAAGACTACCCCGACGTTTATATTGTCACGTTGTGTTACAGAGATAGCTTCCTCTGCCCCGCGGTTCATTCATAAGACGTCGTCTACAACGTGTTGTAACGAGCTCATTGGATGTATGCCGATTCAATGTGTGCGGTACGAAGACCCGTACAGGCCTCATGTCCGCTCTACCCGGTGCTTTTAAGGGCGGCAGGTGACAAAACAAGGTCATAAAACCGGCAGCTTTTGGCCCGAGGCAAGGTTCACTGCGGTCTGTCTGCTGGGGCTGGTTTCACACTTTAATTTGAGCTCCGTGTGCTAAACAAACGAGGAAGACCACTGATTTATTTTGTCAATTGACGGACGGGACTGATGACGTCACGGTGTGGGAATTGCCGCGGATGTTATTGGGACGGTGACGTCACCCTGTGCTTTTAAAGTTGGACCAAGAATAAGGAAGACGCAAGCTTCCGAAAGCCACCTTTTTGTTAGAGTTGACATATAGACTACACATAGTTGAGTCTAACGGATCCTTTAAAAAATATATATAATAATATTGAATTAATACATATTCAAAAGACATGAGTAATTATGCTTTTGCTGTAGATACAGTAAAGTGATACTGTAAAGTGTAATGTCTTATTGATGTACCTTGTTTCGTTACATTAGGTGTTAGAGAATATTATTAAAAAACATATACACATTTTGTAATTATAATAGTGAACTAGTTGTAAAATGTTGTCAAACTAAAGCTGTAAGAATATTTGATCAAACTTGTTAAAGTTACGAATAAATCAGCCAATCTTGTTAGAAACCTTTTCCCCGATAACAATGTGTTGGGAAGCTGTCTGTTTTCTAACATCTAAACGAACAGCCCAGTGTCAACGCTTGAAATGATTATTATGGGTATTGTTAATAAGTCCTCTCGTTGTTCCAGACGTCATCGATGACCCCATCATGGAGCAGGGAGCAGTGGTCCTCAGAGGGTGAGTCTCATCATTACAACTTTAATAACAACAATGATAATGAATTTGTCATACGGCACATTTGAAGAAAAAATAGGTACACAGTGCCTACCAACCAGGAGTAAACATTAAATACAACAATAATCTAAGCGCATGTATGATCTTCTCGGGACCAGGTCAGGAGAGCGGTCTTCTGAGAGACTTTGTGAGACGTTCCTCAGTTGACGAAAAACCGATTGAGCAACTTTTGAAGCTTGTTTTTCAAGCAAAATGTCGCTGTCGAACATGATCTGGCTGCAGTGTTGACATTTTGTAGACGGGGAGCCAATATGTTTTTGAAAATAATTGAGTTTTCTTTTTTTCTTCTTTAGTCGGTTTACAAACAATTACATACTTTACATTTATTTTTTCCTAAAACAACCCATAGTTTATCAGGTGTTTTAAAGTAATTGTTTATTTTTGCACAGCATGAAAATCCACTCTAAGAGACTTAAAACTTGCTTGAGATGCGTAGTCCGTCCAGGGCTGAGCCATATAACTCATTCATTAATAATAATAAAAACAATTCTTCAGTTGTATCAGCGGCACTATCGGAGGTCGGTGGGCAACCCGTAGTAATGCACATATTTGAATACTGAATCGAATACATTACATTTGTTATTGAGCTTTTGATGATCATATGCTTTTAAAGTATAGTTTGCCCTGGGGAAAAGGTAATCACAATTAATGATTGTTGAACACAAAATGTTATTTATTGCACTTTTGCATTTAAAGAAGCACTCTCGTGTTGTGCTCCGGTGTGATCCTGCAGAAATTCCCACCATGCCACTAGTAGGGCTGCAACGATTAGTCAACATAATCGGCGTTGTCGATTATGAAAAATCGTCGACGCGTATTTTGGTCGTCGACGCATCGTTTGTAATGAAAAGATTCAGAGCATTCGGTGATTTTTCATTCGGCATTGCAATGCACTACATCAGGGGTGCCCAATACGTCGGCAGAGGTAGTGCGGGTAGATCGCATGCCATTTAAATTATTTATTTTCAAAACAAACAAAAAAAACTTTATCGACAAAACCCAGCTCCTAGTGTGCAAATTAATGTCAATCACCGCGGACGCTGCGCCCGCAATGGTCTGTCGCTTGAATGGATTTATTGTTAAGTGCAGGGAGAACGATTTTTTCCCCGACTTCCTTAATTACCACTGAATAATACACCAACAAGCATTCTGCGCTACAATGCTAAACAGGAAAGAGATCATGGAGGTGGCAACGAAGATCTTCTATTCGAGCGAGAGCTCCTCAAAGACGGCTGTTCTCACACTGATGTGAGACTGCTTGGTAGAGCTCTGTCCAGAGATAAAGGAGTTTCTCCATGTAGTTAAACATGCAGAATACAACCAACTAAATGACTATCGGTGGCTGCTAGATTTGGCACTTTTAAACCGATCTGTTGAATGAGCTTGACTGTGGTTGATATAATCAGCTCAGTTAATGCTTTCAAACGGAAAATGCATCATCTGTCCTCAAAGCCGCAGCGCCGTGGTTTGAGGAATATATATATATATATATATATATATATATATATATATATATATATATATATATATATATATATATATATATATATATATATATATATATATATATATATATAGATCTATATATATATATAGATCTATATATAGATCTATATATATATCTATATATAGATCTATATATAGATCTATATATATATATAGATCTATATATATATATATATATATATATATATAGATCTATATATATATATATAGATCTATATATATATATATATATATATATATATATATATAGATCTATATATATATATATCATTATTAATGTAGGTAGATATGTTTCACTTGGTCATTTTAAAAGTAGCTTTTAAAAAGTGTGGGCACCCCTGCTACAGAGCATGTCAATATGCTCACGTTTCTGCATTACAATTTAAAACGTGTGTAAATTGTGTTGCCCTGAAGGAGAGAGCAGCAATACGTGGTTATTTCAGTTATTTTGCACTTTCAGAGGCTTGATTGCTATTTTGAGTTACTTTTAAAACTTTATTTGTACTTTTTGTTTACTTTTAAAGCATATTTGCACTTTAATTTGTATAACTATTTAATTTATTTGTTATAATGATGTTCTGATGTTCAGATCTTGTAACTCGAATACATTTGAAGTTCAAATTCCAACATTTTGAGTCATTTTAATGGGAAATAGTAATTAGATTAGTCGACTAATCGAAAAAATAGTCGATAGATTAGTCGATTATGAAAATAATCTTTAGTTGCAGCCGTAGCCACTAGTTTAGGACCACTGCAACTGAAAGTCTCAGCATTTCAGAAGTTCAAAGTAGGGCTGCAACTAACGATTATTTTAATAATCGATTAATCGGTTGATTATTTTTTCGATGAATTGGATAAAAAAAATCAAAAAAGCGTTCATTTCCAACCCTTTATTCAAAAACAGAAGTGACAGTGCAAAACATCTTCAGAAAGTGCACAAACAGGTTGCTCCTTGAACATCCCTGAGCTGTTAATTAAAACAATAAAATGGACTAACACTAAAAACATACACAACTATACTTTACATCTGCCAAATGTGAGCCCTTTTTACTGTAATTGATCCCTCCAGAGGCTGCATTTACATACCCTGCTTTATCAATATGTATGAAATACTAGGACAGAGGGAAGCTGTACTGCTACATATAGAGCGTCCTCTTCCTTAAACTCTTTCATTCTGGGTCTCTTATGACCACGACGTCACGTTGTTGGCTAAGCCCAACTACGTGATTTGCTTCATTCTATTTTGAGTAAAAAAAAAAAAAAGTGCAGCCAGATCCACCGGTGAGCCGGTTTAACCTTAACGAGTGACAGCGTGACCTGAACCAGACCGGGGGGTGACGGCATGTTTCACCACGTTACGTTTTTTTACAAGCAAGACTGAACTGTAACGGAACATAACGTAACTTTAACGACAATACACAACCCAAACACGTTAGCTAACGCGATAGCAAGCTGACTAGCTTCCATTAAAAACAAGTTTGAGGAACATGAAGACGCTGATTGGCCAAGACTCGATTTGTCAAAGATCTTCTATTTTTGAGAAGATCACAACCTCAGCTTTTCTCGTGTCTCACTCCGATCTCAGAAACGCTGGCCGGCCAGTTGCTCTGCTCCACTCTTTTTTTTCTCTCCGCGACTTATTGCCCGGCGTAATAATCGCGCGACACAACGAATCGATACTGAAATTCGTTGCCAACACTTTTGATAATCGATTTTATCAATTCGTTGTTGCAGCCCTAGTTCAAAGCACTTGTTACGTGTATTCTTGCGACCCTTAAATTAAAAAAAAAGGCCTCCGGTCTCTCTGACTTTCACTGTCACCAACAAGCGTATATCGAGGCAGTACTGTATCATCAATAATGTACAGTTCAAGGGTTTGCCTAGCAACACCCTTGAACAGTACATTATTGACGATACAGTACTGCCTCTCGTACCTTATTGGTTTTATAATACGGTTACCTGCGACTTTATAAATAGTAATAGTAAGCTCCCTTTCAGCACAAAATAGTTGTAGCCACAAAACGTTGTGAATCGCATTTCAGCGACAGAGAAAATAGTCACATACGGGACTATGAAACTGACTGCCAGGCCGGTTGAAAGCAGGCTGGAGGATGACACTCAGCCACCGATGTAAAGAAGTGCTCTCGCTGCTTCTGTCCGTCTTTTCGCCGTCATTTTTCTCCTCCATGATGTTTAGAGAACTTGCCGGGAAATTACCGACGTAATTATCTCTCACTGGAAATGATCACGATTTTGTTATCAAACCCTTTTCATTCCTCATCTTGGTTTCCGGTTTTATGCACTCGCTCCCCGCTAATAGCCTGTTCTCAGAGCGTTATCTGCTCTGCTCTCCTGATTGTGAGCTGTATCAACGTTTGACTGTACAGCAGGAATAGGAACCACAAATACATTATCTACCCGTATTTTATATATAAATCCACATGTTTATGCTGTTTTTCTCCGTCCCAGGTACGTGGTGGCGTCTATAAACACAGAGGATCCCACTCGACACGTGACCTCTGAGCAGCTGGGAGGAAGGCCCAACGAACTACAGGATCCACAGGTCAAAGAGGTGGTGCAGCAGCTGCTCAAGATCGCAGATGATCTGAACAGGAACGTCGAGCTCACACGGTACGCTGCGCCACGCACCCACACTGGTTATCGGTTAATCACACGGTGACTCTTTCATGAGTATGTACACTAGTGTTCATTTTGTTAGCTGTTCTTTTAGTCTCAGTCAAATACCCTTGATATTGAGTCGACCTCGTCCTGTTTTTGTTTTTTTTCTTCGTCAAATTGTACTAAAGGTCTGGGCATTTTACTCTGAACTTGGTTAAGATTTAATTTAAAGAAAATTATAGAAATGTTGTCTTTTTATGCCTTCACTTCGGCTATAGCCTTTAGAGGGAGACGTTATGTTTTTGGGTGGTCCATCTAGTCCAGCTTGTAGGGGATTTTCTTTAGCGTTGGCACCGACACCCACCAGGTTAACATGATGAAGGGAGGACATTTTGGACAGACATGGATGTGAAACGCAACTCCACCGGTAGGCGTTCATTCTAGTTCAGTCATCAAGACTATTATTGCACATCTAGTCAGTCTACCGTACGGGAACCGGGACACACGGCTCGCGATCCTGGACAGGAAGTTTGGCGCTAAGTGAGGTAAAAATGTAAAAAAAAAACGTTTGACTGTGCATTTCCTCCCGTCAGACTGGTCAACCAGGTTCAGGCCAACTGTGCTCAGGACATCTTCATGAAGGTGGCCAGGAGCATCTTCACTGACGGCATCAACTGGGGTCGAGTGGTGGCTCTCTTCCATCTGGCCTACAGACTCATATACAAGGTAACACCCAGAAACACACGAGTCACACGGGGGTGCCCGAGCGCTTCACCAGGTAAAGAGAACTAAAGAGTACTTTTTGTTTCAAAGGCACTGACCTCCAACCACCTAGAGAACATCCGAATAATCATGAGCTGGGTTCTCCGGTTCATCAGAGAGCGACTCTACCCCTGGATCGTGCAGCAGGGAGGCTGGGTGAGTGTCGCGTTGTCCCACGAAGATCGGGTCAGCCGTGTCACTTTAAGGCTTTATGGACTCGTCGGTGGGTACTAAAGCTCTTGATCTCGCTGTCTCCGTCTCTCCAGGTGGGGGTGATCCGTGACTTTTCTCGGTGGAGGCATGTAGCCATCGTAGCATCAGTAGCGCTGGTGGCAGCCCTCGTTTACTACAGGAAGACGCGCTGAGAGCAGCTGACCTCACAACCCAGGGCTGCAGTTCCATCTCCTAGGAAAAACGCAGCTAGTAAAATATAGACTTAAAATTACAACCACTCCTCACCCTCCATCTAATCACCCAGCGGAGGATACTGTACTGTACCTAAAAGGGGGGAGGTGGGCTCCTCCCTTCTCAGGATTCCAAGAACAAAAAAACGAAACAAAAAGTGCACTGGGCGTCTCCATCCTCTTTCAGCAGCAACCGCCTGGAAGCTACACCTTCCAGCGGCCATACTGGAGGCTGTCGGCAGACGGCGGTGCTCGTGACCGTGGGACGTAGCTGTAGATGACTTCAAACAGACCCAGGGGACCCGACTCTACCTGAACATTGGTCCTGGGTGGGGGTCCAATGTTGATTCCTCCAGTATATGTATGTATTTATATAGTTATCTAGACAAAGTGTGGAGCTCTACACCTGAGAGGACATAAAAAAAGCTTGAAAGAGTCTGAAGGCGACGTCAACTACAGCAGCCAATCAAAATTGAACATATTCCTATAATGTAGCTTCACCATGTCGGCTTGTGCCATTCATTTTAGCGTATTGCAGCCTCGTTGGCTCTGTCTTTACTCGGCCTAAGATGCAAGTTTCTGTCACGGCCGTTTTCACATCAGAATTTTCAGTCTCAACAGAAAACGAGCTGCACAGTGGAAGAAAAGGCTGGATCAAGAAGTATAATGATTCCCACTTTTAAAGTTGTCTCTTCATACTATCCTCAGGATTGTCCTGGCTATGCAAAGTTACCGTGGGATTATTTTATAGCCATAGTTTTGAATGATTTTAGTCTTCTTTATTAAGAAATGGTGAATAATTCTCAGTCACTATGGTTGTGGAAAAGATACCAAATGGGAACTGAATGAATTTAAACTGCTCATTGTAATTTCAGACAAAGATAATCTTAAATGTACGCTCCATTATTGGAAGTTTCTTACAGAAATGCTTCTTCAGAGTTGTTTGATGACTTACCTCAAGTTTGTATGTGCCTCTTGACTATTTAGAAAATAAAACCAAACAAAAAGAGATATTTTCTAACACGGTTGCTAAACGTTTGTACTGATAATTCAGCCAGAGATCTTTTTTTTTCACAGCCATCATTTCAACTTCTAATGTTGCAGAAAATGAACTTTTAACTTCCAAAACCCTGGAGCCTCACAACTCTATAGGTGTGGGGCGTTTGAGAGCATGACTGTTTACAGAGAGTCCATTTGATGGCTAAGGAGCTACGATCAGCTGCCATCACGGTGTTGTGAATTGCACTCTGGAATCTCCCTGATTGGCTCTGCAGCGCTCACAAAGACGCCGACGAGGTCGTGGACCAGCAGTGTTGAGAAGCTGCTTTCTGTTGCCTCTGCCTCTCTGTCACATTGTTCCTATCCTCACATACGTCCGGCAGTGTTTCCTTAATAAGCGCCCCCTGCTGGTGGCAGGAGATCAACACGTCCTCTATCCGTAAAGGGTGGCCGTTTTTAAACGCATGTTGAAACCTACGTGCGTGATTTAAGTAATCGTTGCGTTAAAATATCTCTGCCTTTGACCCAAACAGCGGTCTCCTGAGTCAAAGTGCCGTGCTTGTTTGACCCATGCGTCGCCCTCCCCAGACCTCCTTTTCCTACTCGGTCACCTGCTCCCGTTATAGCCGCTACCGCCACTAGAGGCCACCACACCTGTATGTAAACGCCAATATGGGTCGTGAGAAGCTGCTTGTACAAACGATGGTCTCCAATTACGTTGCCAAATAAAACACAGCGAGAGAGGCAAGCTTTAACCTGCTGATGGCAAACGGAGCAACAACCCGTAGTTGCCATTTGTCAAACAGTTGATCCAGTCACACTTCTCACACAAGATAAGGGAGAAGACACTTTCTCCTTGTTTTTTTTTGTTTTTTTTATTACTGTGAATGGTAATGTTTTCCGAGAACAATCGTAAAATGCTAATGTAGATTTTTTTTTAAACATTTTAGTTTGGTCGCATACAAGCTTAGTGTCTACATGTACCTGAGCTGACCCCGTCAGATTGAGACGGTTAACTGTGCCTACATGTGCAGACACACCCAACATCACAGCTTTGTCATCGTGTTCCAGCCCGCTTGCTCCCTGCAGTATTTCAACTTCATCTGCACACGCTCACTTCTCCAATGTATTTTTACAATGAACAGATGCTGGTGGACTTTTTTTTTAAAACCTCTGCAACAGCTAGCAAAAGAGAAATAAAAAGCTAGATCCTTTGGTTTCTAAATTTGCTATACTCTTTATTTATATTCTCGCGCAGAAAGACCAGACTTTTAAAACGTACGAGAAACCTCTGTGGTTTATCGATAAAGATGTAATTATTTGAATGAATGCCTTTTGGTCTATTGAGATGTGTCGGGGTCAGGCGACCTGATGGATGAGTTATATGGGAACAGTCGGTGGCTAAAGCACACCTCGGTGCCGCGCAAGCTTTTCTCAGGGGTTTTGCTTCCAAATCCATTGTGCACTTTTGAGAGGGATATCACACTATGTATCTGCTTGTTCCAATGGTGGTTTTATAAAAAGAAAAATGTAATTGTGACCAGATGATTAATTTATTGTTTGAAAAATGAACTCATTGGACTCCATTTCTGTGAATAAATGAAAAAAAGAAAGAAAGTGTTATACCACTCATTGCTGGCGGTGTGAATGTTCTGAGGTCATCGTGGGATGAGAATGTATGTATTCACTACAAGGTCAGTTCTGTTAACGGGGCTGTAAACTACCCAGTTTAAAGATGTCGAGCGAGGTATTTGCAAAGATATAATCTAAATTAAAGCTGAGAGGACAGGTAAAACAATACCTACTTTGAACGTAGCTTCAAATAAATAAATAACACATTAAAACAAGTAAAATGTATGTCAATTAGAGGCAACCATGTGAAACATCCTTGACTGTAGGGTCAGTAGTGCTGCCACAAGAGGGCAGGGAAGATCCATCAAATGTATTCTGGAATATATTTAAACTTAATTGCGGCTCTACCTGTAATGCCGTAAAGTATTTTTAAATAAATCGGGGTTCTCACGGTCATGGAAAACCTGGAAAAGTCATTGAATTTTAAAATGGTTATTTCCAGACCTGGAAAAGTCCTTGAAAAAAATGAATCCCCAAAGGTTTTGGAAAAGTCATGTAAATGTGTTATATTCATGTGTTCATGTCGCTCATTTACGCTGAGTTTGAAATAATTAATATGCTTTTAAAAGAAAGACGCTCAATATATAAGCAGGCATACATACAGGCATCTATATAAATGTTTATTCTTTTAATCAAACTATTGTCTCTATTGATTCATTTGTGTCATTTAAGGTTTACTGTATGCTTTGGAATTCTCAGTTTAAATACTACATTTTCTTACTTTTTCATGTCAACACTGAGATTTCACAAAATGTTTGGTCTTGGACATTTGGTTTAAAATCATGGAAAAAACATGATCAAAATGTGTATGAACCCCGATAAATACACCTCTATAACGAGCATTCATGCCGATATTCGAGTCTTATGAAATACATCTAGTTATTAGAATTCATAAACCTAGTAGAAAAAAGAATACTCTGATACGTTCAATGCACCCAATGAGGTAATATTCACTTCAGGACTACATGTATTGGTCCCTCAGTCGGAGCCTTAGTGGGCGTGAGCAGGTTGGGGAGTTTTTACTGGTATGTGTGACAGGTCAGGAATGCTGAGGCGGAGGCGGAGGCCGAGGGTTCCTGAGGTCGGGGTGGGCGATGAGGCACTCATGTGACTTAAGCAGATGAAACACTGAAGCTTCGGGAGAGGGGAGGATGGGTTTTGCCAGAAGAGCAAACTTTACCTTTTATCGTTGTTGTTTTTTTCCGGGACAAACTGGGCTATCATAAATTCGTACATAGCTACGTCACCGTAAATTCAAAAGAAACACAAAAACAGAAAATGTAATCTCAGATATTTATTCGAATCACACATAACACAATATTGAAGACCTTTTGGCTTTTGAAATGTGTGTGGGGGGAGATTAGCACTGTAGTGAAATACAGATCACAAATTATTTACATATCTTTCAGTCATATTTATTTTTGTTTTTTTGTAAAAATGTACACAGCTCCTTCATTCATACAAATCCCCAATCTTTTTATTCAGGGGTGTAAGGCTCCTCTTCTGATGTCACTTCCTGGCCACTTCTCAAGAAGCCCAAAACAAATGTATTTATTGTTTTATTTAAATTAAAAAATATATATTTTCTTCACATGCATCTGCTATTTAGTACTTTTTCCAATAGAAATTATATGACTGATTGTTAATTCTTATAACTCAAAAAAAAAAACGGCCACGTGCCATACAATACTGTCAAAGCGCACAAAGGATAATCTCCACGTTATTTCATACACAGGATAGTCTACTCCTTATTTCAGTTGCAGCCCAAACAGCACAGATCGACACGTACTAGGATGGGGAAATGGTCATGTGATTCCATTGTGAGCTACACCTGACATCGGCACACACCTGCACGGCCTCTTTCAATGACACTCGAGCCAGTGCATCATGGGATACACCTCGCCCTCGGTAGGCTTCGGCTAACGACAACGACGACTCCTTTTAACGCGGATACATTTGATAGCTAGTCACAGAAAACATTCATTGTTGTATTTATTAGTTTTATAAATAAAAAAATCAAGTTCAATGCTGGATTACAAAGCATCACCGGAGCCCTAGCTAGAAAAACTACAACATTGACGGAGCGGACGCCATTTAAAGTGTCCCGATCACAGTGTTCAATACAAGAAAAGGGACTCTGTTTCATGGGGTGTCGGGTCTTTGTGTTGAAGACACTGGACTGATATAAGAAATGGACAAAGTCATCGCTACATCACCCATTGGTTCGTGGACTGCTGTTATGAAGCCTCGGGTTTGCCGTCGCCATCTTGGAATACGGCCGAACCCTATGTTGTTTTTTTCACCACCAATGAAATTCCGTATTTGGAAGACGGAGGAGTGATGTTGAGGCAGCATATACGGCTCTGGTAGCGACCTGTCAATCACAGTAAGCCCGCCCGAAAGCATACTCTGCTTTATGGTCTGTTTGACTCGAAATGGACCATCATTTACTAGATTAGCATCATGCTGTATTGAAGAAGACTTGAAACTAGAGATTGAGACATGAACTCATGTTTACTGAGGAAATAAATCAAGAGAGAAGTAGAGTCATCTTCTTATAGACTTCTATACAATCAGACTTATTTTTGCAACTGGAGGAGTCGCCCCCTGCTGGTCAGTAGAGGGAATGCTTCACTCGGCAGAGCCTGAGGGGTTGAAGCCCCTCTCTCCAGCTTTTCCCACGACACATCCAGGCCTTCCGGCTGGGCCCCTCCCTTCCTCCATCTGCTAGATAAGTGCTGCTGCTGCTCTGCAGTTTCCTCCAGCAGGTCTGAAGGTCTCCCCCACACGTACTTCCAGAGAAATCCCCTTTGTTGACTCCCACTGGCCTCTCAGCAGACGTTATTCTGAGGCTTCTCCTTTTAATCTAACATTGTTTGACTAGATGGATTATATGTGAAAGTAAATCAGAGTTTCTGATTTAATTCTTAAATAGTACACTATTTTCTTTGATCCTATTCCACTGCACAAACCGTATATTTTTCTAGGTCATGATTTTACTCATTGGGAGCCTCAAGATACTATCCTGTGAAGACAGGCTAATTGCCTTGTTTTGCTTAATTAGTGTTTTGATTCCACGTTCAGTGCTTTGGTGGTATTTCTGCACTGCTCTTCTGTGGTCAAATGCTGAACAAGCAGTTGTTTGGCCAATAATTTGTATGTCTGCTGAGGTGTAGTTGACGCTCCTCGCTTAGACGGCCACGGTGGCCCCTCGTGCTGTCTCTGCAGTTCTTCTTTTATCAAAGGATAATCAAATGCATAAGTTCCTGTGCATAAGAGCATTTACATGAAAGATAGAAGTAAAAAAAAAGAGGCAGGTAACAAAATGCAAAACATCAAATGAACAAGCTGTGAGTAGCTGATATCTAAAGTTAAAGGTTCTCCCTACAATATTCAGAGCATGAATGTAGCAGCAAACAATTATTTTCGATGTAAAAGTGATAGTGGAGTAATGTCTAGCTGAGCAGAGAAGAAGTCCCTCTGTGTCTGTGTTGTTATCTGAGCTTCTTTGTGCTTTGTTGACATAGCTAGCTAGCTAGGTACAACCGATAACAGCGTCCCGAATGACAGACGTTTAAGGAAGCGTAGCGCCCACCCTCCGGTTTCCCCTCAGTTAAACACTGTTAGCTCTGTCAGCACTGTTGCTGTCGTTTGCACTGTTAGCCCAGTCAGCTGTGAGCCGCTAGCTTAGCTGTTGCATTTAAAGAGCTGTGTGGAGGCAATAGATATGCTGAAATGTTTTAGTTTAGCACCATTTAATGAACCTGGAGCTGCTTCCTGTTTCATTTTGAATTTAGATGGCTACACCCCAACTTTAACATCTGAAAGAAAAACACATATGAGCTTGTTTGTTTAATTAAAAATGACTCATGAACAGTGAAGCTGTATTTAGGTAAACTGGTGCATTGAGCTAAGTGCCAACGTCATTATGCAGACAAGCTCACAGTGACAATGATAACATTCTGATATTTAGTTTACAATGTTCATGGTCTTAGCCTAGCGAGTCAGTATGCAAACATTTGCTAAATAGCGCTAAAGTACAGCTGAGGGACATGGGAACAAATGTTGCTATGCCTTGAGCCAGTATATAGAAAGATACCATCCCTAGTAACTACTAGCATCGACTAGCCTTATCTAACCATGATTTACAATATTACCAGGCACTATTGTCTGGTCTCTCTCTCTCTCTCTAATATGGACATCATCTATGTATATCAGCTATCAGCAACATTAATTCAAAGTAATTGGAATCAGTGTCAGTGTCAAAAAAGTACATCAGTCAAACCCTAATACACAAAAAGAGTAGTAGTTTTGGGGGTGAAGTCCACTGTATGTGTTGACACCATGAAGTTCATGTCATCACAGGCTATCTGCTGCAAGCTACGCCAAGATAAACACACAGCCACCTGAAAGAGGATCAACCTTTTAAGTCCATCTGGCTCTGGTCCATTCTTTTTCTCTTTTCCCGTAAATCCATCACAGTTAAATCTGCTCTGCTCATTAAGCCGGACTGTTGTTCCCTGTCTTTTCCTCATGGCAACCGTGACGCTGAGGCCAAAAGCTCTGAATGAATCACGTATTGTGCTGCGGCCTAGACGGTGACATCTGTGAAGTCTCGTCTGGCAAATCCTTTCTGAAAAACAAACAAGACACAATACAAACAAGTTGAGATAAGATAGCTACCGTTCTGACATTTCTAACATTTATTGTATTGTACTTTTCACCTGCAGGTTTGAGCCTTTAATCCCCTTCAGCTTGTTCAAAACTCTGCTGCCATGTTGCTTTGACTTTGTTTAATACACCGTTTTTTATTGGCTTGGTTTGCTATGTTTTTAGTTGACTGGAGCAATTTTGGAGCAAGAAAAAGACAATTTATCAGTCGTAACCTATCAAGTGTGGCGTTATATATTCAAGATGACTTGAAATTAACTGAAAAGGGGTCAAGTATGCATTCTATGTATTACATAAATACCACTTGTCAGCTGTTCCCAAGACCGCAAAATGTCAGCCCACGTTCTATAAACAATATAGTGCGTAATATAATACTGGTTGAAGGTGTTTTTCATGAAGTAGTAAATCACTAACAAGCTGAAACGGAACAAGCGGTGAACAAAACATTGTCATTACATCGTATCAGAAAACAGTTGTCTATTGACACATAGCAACATTAGCGATTAGCTTGGAGTGATGTTCATGGCCAGCCATTGATGGTAAGTGAAATAGTCACTCTCCTTTAAGCTCTGTTTTGGCCTCCACCAACTCCTGACATCAATATCCGTCCAGTTAGCTGCTAAAAGCTCCTATACGTTCACCAGCTAGTCACTAAGCTTGTCTTTAGGCGTTTTGGTGCTCGGTAGATAGTGAACAGTGGGTTTATCGGAGCCTAAAGCAACCTGCTGCTTCAGACAAGAACACAGAGACTGATTGAAAACAGTGAAGTTGTGGCCCGCAAAACCAAAACAGTGAGCTGAAAGACACTAAAATGCTTCGTGGAGCTGAAGGAAACAGGCGGGTGATGATTCTGCCTGGGTTCCCTAAGCAAGACACCTTAAACTTTTAGATAACTGCAACTTCAAAGAGTAACTGGGCTGATATTAATTATTTTGCACCATCACTCAGAGGTGACTAAATGCCTCGTACAACGATCTGAATGTTTTCATGTAATATATGCCTCAAGAAATATGCCTCACTTTAAAATCCACAAACAACAGGATACAAGAGGCTGTGTATGGTGGGGACGTTCAGGTCAAACAGCATAACACATTGAAAACAGGCTTTTGGAAACATGAGACCCCACTAAACCAAATGGGGGCCGACTCCTAAGAACAAAACCAGCTTGTTATAGGAATCATTGTAGTGGTTTAAGAAAAATAGAAAAATTAATGGCACCTTTTCCCATAAAATAGAAAATTAAAAAAAAAAAAAAATTTTAAAACAGAAAATGCAATTAAATAAACAGAAAATCCACTTCATCATTGCCTAAATAAACAGAAAGTGCACTATATCCTATGAAGTTTATCATTTTTCTCTATTCTTCAAAATAGCGATTGTATCGCATGAGTAAAAGTCTCTTGAATCTTTTATCCGACAGCCTGTTCCTCCTTGGGGTCAGAACAATACTGCCCAGGCTGAAAAGCCTTTCTAGTGTTGTAACTTGTTTTATTACATGATTTACTCTTATTGTGAAGAGCATGTAAACAGGAAGTGCTTTTACTTTGAAGGCATAAAGTACAATGATACGTGCTTGTTGACGCTAACTAATGTTGATGTTACGTGTGGAAAATATATACATGTCGGGTGCGAGAGCCGTTCTCAATGCTTTAACAGTTGTAATACTGCAGTTCACCAGTAGAGGGATTCCGTTCATACCAGACGTGTCTAGTAAAGGTCTAGTAAAGTAGTGTAGTTACCAATATTTTGAGTGTAATGCGTTACTTTACTTCGTTACCTATAAAAGTAATTACGTTACAGTAATCCATTACTTTGTAACTCGTTACCCCCAACACTGGCTGTTCGTACTGTGACTCGTGAAGACGGCCCAGAGTGCGCAGCAAATTTTGTGAGAACTGCCTGAGATTGGGTAGAAGACAGACATACAACGGACTATCTATCAAAATGTAACAACTTTCCCATGGCAAACAAAACTGTCAGATAAACATGTCTTTGGTTTTGCTGTGTCAGGTTCAGTGTGTGTGGAGGAGGGAGGTTATACAGGGAGAGCACAACAGTGTTAGGGACTGCCAAGTCCACATAACCAAACTCTCTTTTTATTCATCCCAGAAGGCACAAAAGAGACGAAAGCAAAACATCTCGGGCCAGATCCTCAGCATTCCTGCTGCGAGTGGTCACTCAAACTGAAGCTCTACTCAGGCCAGACAGGGGCAGTTGATGTATTCAGGAGATAAAGCAGGGATCCCAACAAGAATGTAGAGAGAAGGAGCGGCGTCACTGTGCTAGACAAAAAATAAATCTTTAAAATTATGTTTTTTCTTTTCTCGAGTTATCGCCATTTACAAAACACAAACCCTTAATATTTGAGGTAATAGAGGAATAAAGTGTAATCTCATTCACTCAGCGTGGCATTGCACAGCAGATTGGTAAAACATCCTTCCATAAAAGGCCTGCTTCTCTTGTTCATGCCAAGGCTGCTCTAATCTTGTAACCCCACTCACGTTGAGTCTTTATCAACTTCCTGAACCGGTGAAAAAAAAAACTAGTGCTTAGTTGTAATATATTGTCTGATTTTTGAGTTCATTCCCAATTGAAATACTTGCAAGCATGGGTTTTCCTTCTTCATTAACTGAACTGCCGATGCGTAAACTCTGTTTTTCAGCACAGACAACTTCACTTTAAACACTTTAAAACACTTTAAAGCTGCTATAATTTATATTTTCATATTGACACTGGAATAAATGACGCTGGTCAACACGTTCTCACTCTACGGCAGCTTGGTTACTGGCCCAACGCGTCTAACTATGACGCTCGGCGGAGTTTCGTAGCATCAGCTTTGATGTTGTGTCCACTTTTTCCTTGTCAAATGTGTTAAATCCATGCACTGGCTTTAAAAATAAACTGTTCACAAGAACAACATCTCGGTTAGGTGTAGGCAAAAATCCTTCAGGTTTCGCAACAGATTGAGGTTTCCTTTGAAACACGAACATTTGGTATGCTAGGTTAGGTATGTCATTTAAGTTAATTAAGTTCCGTAAACCTCGCAATGTTACTTAACGTTATGTAATCCACAAAATGTTACGTAACGTTACATAACTTAACTCAATTTGCAAACATAATGCAAAATAAGTCAATCGTTGGTGCTTGCTTTCACACGGGACAGGAACAGTGGTCTCCTGGGTGCAAGTCGGTTGTTTTTTGACTTATCCATCCTAAACTTCTCCCTTCACGGACTTACTATCACCTGACTTCCTTCTCATATATGTCCTATATATATGTACGTGTGTGTGTGTTGTGTTTACAGTTTAGTGTGCTGCCAAATAAATCAGTTCATTTGTTTTAAATCTTGGGATTAGAGGAAACTTTTGCGTCGGTCGCATTGGTATCTTATTTCGGAGAAGTACTTAGAATTATAAATCAAGCATTGAAAAACTATTGGTCTTTAGAGGATTGTCAAGTTTCCTGACTCCACTAAAGTCTGTTTGACAGATTTTGCATCATTTCACTTGATATTCATTGGACATATTTCACTAGATACTTTCGATCTGCTGTTAATGCCGTGTGGTTATCACCGACTTCTCAGAATCCTGCTGATTTTCTATGTGTATTTTTGACAGAAATGATGAATCAAGTAATTTAAAACCGGTTGTTTGGAGTAAAAAAGATGCATCACCAGTCACCACTGATTTCCCAATGTCTGAAATGGCCACCCAGAGAAGAACTTTAGTAACTCTCAATCTAATTACCGTCAACTACAGAGAAAATGTTTGCATTTGCAGAGCCAAGTATCCCCAGAAAAGATAAGACCAGAGGCTAAAAACAGGCTTTCAGGACAGAGCAAAGGAGGACCAATGGGAAGAGAGGAGTGGAGGTCAAATGAGATATAAAACAGATGTGTGCAGACGTAGACGAGAAAACCATCTGGTGGAGACAAAAGTTTAGAGCACAATGTCAGCCAACACCCACACATTCTGCTCTCCATTTTAACTGCACTCTTAAGGATTAATTCACACAAACAGCAGTGTAAAAATACAACATTAACATCATTTTGGGTTCTGCAACTTAAATGTAACACTTAATTAAAGAGTTCTGTCCAACTGCAAACACAACTCAGTAAATCTGTCGGGGTGGATTAGGATTGTCGGTAACAACAGCCATGATCCAGATATATATACTCTGCATATTTGTATTGCAATACATATTATATATGGATTTGCAATGGAATACACTTAAATATGTGTTTTTAAATGCAGATTAACCTCAGCAAATGTATGAATTCAGCTAGACTCCTGATAAGTGTGTTTGCAGGACTTTCTTTTTTTGTCCCCCATCAAGATTGGGTTCAAACATTACCTCACTTCTCTAATTAATAACTTCTCAGTTCATCAAATTGATATTTTTCAATCAGAGTTAACAGCTCAGGAAACATCTGTAAGTGCAGATGTTCCGCGAAGATGCAAACACACCTACTATAATATTCCTATGCTAGCTATAGCCACGAGCTAACTGTCCATTCCGATTTTGTCGGGCTAAAAAGATTATAAAATGTGCTATTGATTTAATAAAGTTCTGTGAGGATGAGTCATCCAACATATTCATACTTTGTTATTGTTTTGGTATCAGAAGTCAAATATATAGGCAGGAAAGATCTGAGAAAACCTTTTTGCAATCTTGCACAGAAAAGTCTTGATGACAATCAAAACAGGAAAGTGGTGTTGTGGACAAACAAGGAAAGAAGACGTCAGTGGTGTGGAGATACTTTGTCTGTGTAAAGCCCTGTTTAACCACAAAGTCCACAAGACAGTCCAAGGGCTAGGCTTCTTCAAGTCTGATATGAAAAATAGACTAAATAGTTCAAAACAATTGTTTCTATTGAAGGCCATCCATTACACTGTGTTTCTAATGGACTCAGAAGTTCATTCAGTGAGAGACTCAGGATGCCAAACGACTCAGAAGGTCTTTTGTTCCAGCAGCACTTTGTCTTTTTAACGAATACCTTTAGTTGTGGTTTTTAGTTTTAGCATCTTTCTGATGTCGGTCGTGTGCCATGTTTCATAAGGCATTTTCTGGTGTTGTCTGTTCTTTGTAATGTGCTTCTTTTCTGCTATGCACTGTGAACTGTGTCTGTTGTTGTCTGTATGAGTCTGTTGTTGTTTGTATGACTGATGAGTTTCCCCACTGGGGATTAATAAAGTGTTCTAATCTAATCGACTGTTAACTAAACCAAAAATGTCAGTATCAGTACCATTCAAAAACGAATGCAGGGGTTCAAATACTAGCAAATAGACCCCAAACAGGGTTTGAGCTACACACAGAGAGGTTCGGGCCATCGGATACAAATAACTGTAGTCCGCCAGTCAAACAGTAGAGTAGAGGTGTGAACCCGAGACAAAAGTCACGTGACCATTGTTACCAACGGCAGAATGACAACAAATGACGTTCGTCACAGTTTATCTTCTTTCTAACAATCGGCAACTCTGGTTTGGTCGAAATAAACCCTTTTAACTCTGTATTAGATGTGAAAATATGCTGGCTCTTCCCGCCGCTGTCTCTCTCTCTGCAAACCGGGCAGCGGCTGAGCAGCTCTCATTCTTCGGAGGCAGATCATTACATTAGCAAAATGACAAACATCGCACACAAAAAACGCTCAAAAACCAAACCGCCGATGTAGTCGGCTATCGGTCTTCGTCTAATCGCCCAACCCTACCACCAACCATGCATAAACAGGACCAGGACCCTGGCCATGTTGAGTGAATGTCCTTAAAGCCTCTATTACAACACTGGGGGTAAACTACTTTAATGATCTGGTTCTCTGAGACTCAACTGATGTTTACCCAGAGCCATTCAATGAGGTGGCTGTCGGGTCACAGGGCAGTGACAGCACTGCAGAGCTCACTAAAAAGCAATTAGTGGCTGCCTCCAACGCTCAGGACCAAAGACAAAGGCCTTTCAGTTACTGTAATCTGTCCTTTCTTATGATGGATGAACTTAAGAATGCGGTCTTTCTCTCAAAACACTGTCAAAGAAAAGACCACCGGTGCATGTAACCAGAAGCGCTGAGAGAAATAACAGCCCTCGCTGCTGCCGCCCAGCAGGAACTCTTCAGCTGTTTGCACTTTAAACAAACAACTTTATTCAGGAGCTTTCAAGTTAACTCTGGTGTGCTCAGCTGTCAGCAAGAGATAAAAACACTTACTTCCAGCTAAAATGAACGACGGTGGAGCATCCCAGTTTATAACGACAAGTTAAAATGTGTCAATCTTCCGCTGACAACCTTTAATTCTGCCGGATGGAAGGAGCCATTATGTCAACTTCAGTTTTCATCTTTTCAAGACTTGGGGTCCAACTAGGACATTCCAGTTATAACCAAAATCTCACCGTCTTTTAGTTTATTTAGTATATTTTCAAAGTTTCCAGATGAGGGACCTGATGAACACATATTCACTACCTGCCAGAGTTACAACCAGCTTGCTGGGTGAGCATAGTTAGAGCATTTAAAGCAGTGGAGACCAAAAGTAAACTACGGAAATTATGGAGGGCATTGAGTAAACAAATAATAAAAAAAACCTTCTAATTGTTTTCTGTCTTTTAGGCTGAACCGAGATTTCAAGTTCCTTGTTTTTGCTGCATAGCCATGTGCCACAAGTATTACACATGTTGAGGTGGTTGTGTAGAGTGTATCTTGGCACCGGCAGCTGTGGGTCTCACCAGTTTGTAGTCTTTGTGCAGTTTGCTGTACTGGAACATGTTGCAGAGGACAGTCGAGGACGCTCTGGCAGCTTTTAGACTCCCGGAGCTGAATCAAGACACAGTGGCAGATGCTTAGAAACAAGCAGGAAATAACACAGCAGAGGCAGGTGGAGTAATAAACACTCGAATGACCGACAAATTAGCAAAAGGTTATGTTTTTGAATGTGGCCAATGGCCAGAAGGGAGAGCAGTGACAGCTCCAGCATGTGGAGCGTCATTGACAGCACACCGAGGTCACAACTTACAAAATAAAAGATTGTAGGGCCGACATTTTTTTTTAACCAATTATAAGAGTGTGACGTAAACATTTTCAGTTTTCATAGATTTAACATTTATGGTGAGTTTGCTTTCTGATGCAGCATTTCTGTTTTCTCACTGATCATTTGAGGATTGCAGTAGAAGTCGGTCTTACCTGTTATCGTGGATTGTCTTGATGCCGATGAGTTTCGGCAGGCCGTTGAAGTATGAGATGTCGCGGGCTGCCAAGGAACTGCAGGTGACCAGGTGATTGAGGGCTCCGCATATGTTGACCACCACCTCCCAGGATGGCGTTTTCTGAAGGCCATCACTGGGCAGCTTGGACACCAGAACGTTCACCATGAGCTTAGCTGTCAGGACAAAGATTGAGGGCGGGTGTCTCACAGGACGGTTTTTAGACAAAAGCTCTGACCTTTGAAAGGTCCACCTCTCACCAACATTTAACGTTTGGGGAGACGTTATGCTGTTATGTTTGTATTCCACGAGGGAGATTATCATTTCAACAAACTAGCACACACACACACACACACACACACACACACACACACACACACACACACACACACACACACACACACACACACACACACACACACACACACACACACTCAGTACTGTGTTGGTTCCACATTATACGAAGGAGGAGTTCTAGCTCGTATTAGCTGTGTCCGTTAGATGGGTCCAACCATCGGGCCTAAGTTGACCAAGTTGACTCCTATTCGAGTCTAAGTTCCCTCCCTGCTTGGTCCAAGTTGACTCCCTCCAGGGCCAAAGCAACTTTTAAATGTTTAACGTATATAACAGCCCTCAAATAGCAAATAGCTTATTAGTTTAAATATATTCAATCGTCACAAGATAAACTTGTGATCTGACTGAAGTGTAAATATGAACCACACACACAGACAGAGTTTCCAGCCCAAAGAGGACTGAAACTCCTTCAGTAATCCTGGGTTGTGTCTTACCCATGTTGTCTTTACTGGCAGAGTGTCTGGCCAGATTTCTCAGCAGGCCGGTCAGGGGCCTCAGCTCCATGTCACTGTTGGTGTCTAACAGATCCATCAGGATGGGCAGCATCTTCTCCTGCTCCACCGCCACTCCACTCAGCACTGACGCCCACTGGCAGAGAGGGGCAAAGGTCACACGAGTCTGTACTGAGTTCTGCTGATTGTTTGCTTTTCTTAAGGAAGAAAATCGGACAATTCTATGATTTTAATCCTACCCTGGCGTCTCCTGCTGTGATATTCTGCAAGGCTCCGATGGCCGCCTCTCGGCTGTTGGCGCTACTGTCGCTGTTCTGCAGGACGAGCTTGTACAGCGCCACCACATTAGGGTGCCACAGCCACTCAGCCCCCCTTGGCTGTCGGGACACCTCAGACAGTATGGACATATTCTGGTTCTGCTGTCGGGGGGAAGGTGAAAGAGAGAGAACATGTCTATTATTGTACAGTGACATACAATTCTGTTGTAGCTACACACCTGTGTTTATTTTTGTAATGTTTTACAAATATTTCCGCCTCAACAAACTGCCAAAAAATATTATATATCAATATTATTTACCACTTTCACCAAGGTAAATCTTTAAACCAACCAAATATTCATTAATTTTCAGAATTTTAGAGTTTGTTTAGATCACGTCATAGTTGTTTTTTTCTGACAAAAAAACCACAACACAAAGGTGAATGCAAGTGGGAGTAAAAATCAATGTTGAATTCAGTGTGGAATTTTTAAATGCCAGTACCAACATATCAACTCAAGCAGTGTGGTTGGTTACCACTGATGACAGGAAAAAAATAATTGTTTCCAAGTTGTTTTTCTCATTTTAAAATGAGAATCTTGTAAAAATGGGTCTTAAATATGAACCTACTTGCAACATATGGGACCTTGTGCTAAAGGGCCGATGCTAAAGCTACATGCCCACGCAAGAGGAGCGCTGTCCTGGTATTGCTGTTTAAAACTAGCTAGTCCTAGTATGTCAAGTGTGCTAAGGCACCACAACGTCACCCTGTTTGGCTGCATACATACATGGACAAAAGACACTGAGGTGAGATTTAATTATCACATTTCATATCCGTACGCTTCAATTTCGTTAGCACACAAACAGACAAGCAAACTGTTACTTTCTCTCCCTTTTGGTTTTGGAAAAGCTTAATAGGACACCACCCTCCAAACTCTTTAAACGCAGAGTATCATGCTCAGTATCAGTACAGCCCCTTGCACATTGCGTCAGTGTGTGGGGAACAAAAAAAGCTTAGCAGGCCTGCCGTGCCAGTTACCGTTGCTAGGCTATGATAGTACAATCACTGCTCCAGGGAGGGGCTTCGCACACACTTAATTTGGCCATTGGGTTTTTCAAGCTCTTCCGTCTCGAACCAAAGACAGATCACAGCAGTTTAGTCAGGAGATTAGTCAGAGATCTGTCTCTGTCTCCGGGCCCCTCTAAAGCAACACATAAATCCTCCCTATTCAGTCACATTGCTAATGATCTGCTCCAAGCAACATGGAAAAGCATGTCGTACAGTCAGAAGGTTTCTCTGCCCACTCTAAAGGCGACTATGAGAACACATATGTGACGGTGGGCCTCTCCACACTCCATACAGTAAGCCAATGCTGCTCGCCGTAGAAAGGAGTAACGTGATCTGCCGATTGTGTGTGTCATATTGGAACCTGATCCGCCCCGAGGCTCTGAGGCCACGTCTAGAGTTTCCATCTGCCGGGGCCGCTCATTATCTGACTATTACTGAGATACCTGAGAGAGCCTGAGAGATACCTGGCCTGCTGGACGTCAACAGCTTGACCTAAAAGCTTGGCTTTTTCGAGGCTCAATAAGTGGAATATCTGTAAAAGTGTACGGAAATGACTCAAGGACATTACAAAAGAAAACATTCTAAATGTCCGATAAGGACGGTGCATCTGACAAAGAGCGCTTGAGGTGAGGTGAGGCGCATGTGCACGAGCAGTGTGGTCTGTATCTGGCTACAGCATTTGCACACGGCAGGCAGTTAAATGACCTGGATGCACACAACAATGAATGCTCAACAATGAGGATGTTGTTTTGCGTGCAGGATAACAAAAAAAATGGTTGTGTGGATGTTGTCTGGAAGAGTCCAAAAGAGAATGATATCGTTAGAAAAAAATCTGCGGAAAACTGTAGAGTAGCCATAAGGATGTTTTCAATATCTGTTGTTGATAAATTACAGCCCTCATTACGATAAGTATAAGCGGACTGTGTTGCCTGTGGACTGTTGGAAAGCATTGGCCAATCACAATGACATCACTTATAGGGATGTGGTGGGTGTGGCTGTGGCAGACGTGCTTGTCGGCTGACATAATATCCAACACGCCTCTGACTATATCAGCGTTGGATCTAAAAAAGTGGACATGCATGTGGGACTTATCATCATGTTGAAGGGTAAGTAATGCTAGTAAAACATTTAATCAATACATCAATATTTAAAATGTAAAAAAGAGAAGCAAGATAACTCTTTTGGTAAAATCACATAGCTGACTGAATATAACCATACGAATGATTATTATTAAATTAACTTTATACTTCGAGTTAATTGATTATTAAATACTTCAATTGACCTTTGATGCAGTCTTGATGCAGTATTAATAGATTTTATTTTGCCCACTAAGGGAAACGGAACAACATTGACATATTATCACCTTCTAAAGTTGTTACGCAGAACATCAACAGCAAAGGTTGTCTATTATCGACACATCTTGCAGACACAGAGCATCATCAGCATTGAAATTGTGTTTCCGGTGTGTAATTTCATGACGTGTGATCATTTTTACCTCTGTGTCTTTTTTGTTATACAGAGTAAAGCAGCCGATGGCCTCGCCCTTCCTGGAGGCAGAGGCCCTCGTCGGGCCCTCCAGACGGAGTCGGACCGAGGGAGGAAGCTCTGCGTACAGCTGGTAGGAGAGATTCCTCATCACGCACAATGAATTCTCCAAACCCTAAACACGACGGAGGGAAGAGACACATGGGGGCGAAAGTGGAAAGTAAATAACCAACTGACCTGAGTGGAGGCACAACTGGTGGTTTGTCAAACTGTAACTAACGTAGGTAGCATTATGAGTACATTTTAAAGGGGTAGTTCAGCTGTTTACAAGTGAGGTTGTACGCCCCCAGTTCAGAGAAAACAGGCCGGACCACCAGCCCGGGAGCAAAGCAATCAAAGGGAATCAACATCAGTTGAAGCGTACGCTATATTTAGAATATAATAATCCCAGGTTTACCTTGGTCTATGTCTTGGATGGGGAACTGTAACTGTGGGTTTCACCCTGATTCTAGTGAGTGAAAGTCAATTGTAACATTTTGGTCGCCTTGGAACGTCTTGTTGTAGTTCCACCCTCTTGTGTCACTTGTGGATGAAACGAAAAACTAAATGGCAACGGATAAAATGCCAGACTTGATCTTCAGAACCGTAGTCCAGAAAACGATGGGTGACATCACTGTGACTACTTCCACTTCTTATGGTGGACACTATACGACATCACCTTTGACCCCCTTCTCAACAGTGGACAGATTTTGGTGAAGAATTGAGATCAAGTATAACATTTCCGGAACAGCCACCTCTGCTTTCTTTTAAAACCATGGCATGTTCGTCCTATCAGATGCGAGTAAGGGGTTCAATGTCGATGTTTAATGGAAGCAGTGTGTTTATCAATCATCGGCCATTTGGTTAACGGTTTATCCAAGTGTCTCCAAAGAAACTGTGGCTCTGTTGCCTGTTAGTGGTCCTTAGTCAACGCCTGGTGAGACGTGCCAAGCCACAATGTAAGTGGAACAGTCGGTGAGAAGTCCTGCAAGGCCTTACTGTGGAGTCACAATCAGAATCACCTTCATTGGCAAAGTACATTTCCTTTGTGCTATAGAGCTCCATTGTTGTCAGAAAACTATTAAAAACCTCCAGTGAGCCACAATGTTGCACTGTGTTCAGAACTACACACTGTAGTTTATATTGACTCAACCCCACACACACCGTCCTGCTGCCACGAATACTCACTACAGCTCCAAATGTGGATTAATCCGCTGCTGAAAGTAGTTCCACGGCAAATGCACTTTTTTCCCTCCCGATTTAGAAACGAATGCTAAAAATAACGATTTCAAGCTGTTTTTAGGAAATTTTAGGATTCACATCCTCAGTAGTATCGTGCCAGTATCAGTACAAGGCAGAATCCTGCATATTGTATTATTGGATCAGTATCGGCTAAAATCCTAGCGGATCAAATTCCGTATTCTGTCCACTGTGAGTGGAATTTAAATTGTTCTGAGTGCTCCTGTGCGACTAACAGTTCAAACACAGAGGTTGGCAAATTACACAAATCCACTAAGCTCTGACACTAATGAATCTATACAAAGAACAGTGTCCGAAGGATCAGACCGTCGCTTTCCCCAGTTTCGCAAATGTCACCGGTGGCAGTTTGCTAATCAACATTGATTCTGTGAGTAACTTGATGACGGGACAAAGGGAAACCGGTCTATTTCCGTTAAAGTGATCTCTGCAGCTGGACTTTATAGTTCTGAATACCTTCAGGTTTTGGATCTAGTAAGTACGTTTTGTCAGATTTAGCAACTGTAGCTATTATTTTACTGTGTCAGAAACATATGCCGATTGGACTCGGCAGGTTGTCAATAATAAAGGACTTGGATCGAGATCTGGATCCCTCGTAGGAACCGGTGGGCTTGGGTAGGGAAGTCAGGATTAACATCACATTGTTGGTTTTGGTCCTGACTCATGTGTTGACAATAAGAAAAGTATAGAAAAACACATGCCTTTTTCTTTCACTTAAATACGTGATTAAAAAGTCCTGCGATGCGCCGAAGTCTTTCATTTGGTGTAATCTTTGCTTTTTGGTCTTTTGATCTCCAGCTCTGGTGGCCGGCGCTCACAGCTACTGATGTTCTGAAGGGTGCCGTGGCCATGTGGTGGTTTCCCAATCGGACGTCGTTATTGACAGTGTTTGAAAATGCCGGGGGTACCTTGTCGTCTGCCCTGTCCTCTTGTTGAATGTAGGACACCAGGGAGTCCACCAGGCCTCGCATGTCTCTCATCTTCTGCCTCGTCCTCTCGTTCACTGAGCTCAAGTTCCTACGCACACAAACACACAGAAAGAGACATAAACCCACGAGGCTATCAGGACGCAGTAAAGCTGTCTCACTGGAATTCATCTTGGAGTCATTTTCGCTCGACTTTGTGGATCCCTCCTAAGACCCTTCAGTAGCACCTTCACCGCTTGGAAAAAACAAGCTACTTTTTGGATCTTACTGCACTTGCATGCAATTCTTTCTCTGTCCAGAAAGTCAGAGGCTGCATTCAGTAGTCAGCACAAAGCTTTAATGAATAAAGGGCTGGTCCAATAAATTATGCTGGAGTTTTGTTTCCAACAGAAGCAATCAAGTGCTGCCGCTATTCTCAACTCTGATTTGTGCTTCTGCCTCTAGTCAGCGACTCCATAGCAACGGCAGACAAGGTTCATGGATGCTGGATTGTTTAGTGCCATTCAGCAGACCACATTGAGGGGAACAACAAGGAGGACCATTGTAACATTGGTTTTTGGAGTATTGTTGTTACTCTCCAAACTTCCAGCTCAATCGTCACGTCAGGATTTTGAGTTGAGACTCAAAGACTTTGATTGATGACAAATAACTGCTAAACATGACGCTCCCATCAGCCTCTGAAGGGGCGGACTGCACCATCAGGAATTTCGGCTTTTCGTCATATAGTTGTTGTTTTTTCTTGTTTTTTTTATGTCAGTAGTACTTCATGGTTCTGGCAGACGCAGACAGCAGACTGGGCCAGTATAATACTTTTAACATTTAGGATGTAGGACCGACCCTAGTTTTTGTTGAATTCAAATTGCCATTTTCATCCTGAACGTGACAAAACTGTGACGAATTGGCTGATTGGCCAATTTGACAAATTCAAACTTTTGGTACGATGGCACTGCCGAACCCGTAGTGTTGAATCAGAGCAGGTGTTAACACCGGGTACTGGGTTGAGCAGGCGCTCCTGTGGAGTCACCTGAGGCAGCCGCTGGTGTTGTAGAAGATGTCTCTCTCCGATGGACTCAGTGGGACGCTGCTGCACAGAGGAATCAGTACTTTCTCCGTCAGCTCTGACAAAGCTTCTTTGGACAGCTTCTCCTTCAGGTTGTCTCTGGAGGACAGATTCCACAGAACACCTGCAGCCAAAAAACAAACCAGTTTTCATTCAATTGTCCGAATAACTGAGTATTTCAAACAAGTAATAAATGTTTGGAGAGGAATCCGTTGCGACGCCTGGACTACAGGTGAATATCAACGCACGGACATGAGATCGTGTCGGCGTTCGAACCAGTCTGAGGTCAAAGACCAGTACTACCTGTGATGGTCTTCCGGAGCTCCTCGTCAGGTTGGCCGAGGATGCTGACGAGGCGCATCACTCCGCCGGCGTCTATGAGCGCCGCCTTGTTGTCGGCGTTCTCGTAGATGAGGTTCCGCGTGGCGCCGGTGGCAAAGCGCTGCACTTCCTGGTTGTCACTGGAGTAAAGCTGAACGAGGGCCGGAACGCCTTGCAGAACACGGACCTGGGAGAGAGAGAGAGAGAGAGAGAGAGAGAGAGAGAAAATACACTCAAATAAACTGTAAATACAACCACCCAGACAAAAAAATAAAGAAAACCGACAATTGTACACATGAATAAATTTCAGCAGATGAGGGAAATATGACCCAACGTGCAAGCGCGTTACCTGGTGTTTGGCTTCGTTGCTATGGTAACACTTGTGCTGTATGTATGCAGCTCCCAGAACTTGCAAGGCAGCGTCGGACTCAGACAGATATCTGACAGCTGTAGCCATGTCCAGACTCTGCATACTACACACACACACACACACACACACACACACACACACACACACACACACACACACACACACACAAGTTGTACGGTCATTTTTAACATAATCTGTTGGTAATATCTTTCCATTTCTCCATTTTGTCCATAAAATAAATCAGATAAACATGAACAATGTTTACTCAAAATGGAGTGACACTCGGTCTTATGTGGCAACAGCATACATATATTTGTCAGACCTACAATTGAAGCCGACCCGGGCCAGAGGTGGCCCAGATGTTTACCCAGGTAAATTAATGAATACTGTGCCTCACTCTTCCAGTGGGTCATTGCTGTGTACCGATGCTCCGTCCAGGATATCCACGCCTCTCCCGACGCTCCTCAGGCTGCGGAGCGAGGCGGCCCGGTGGAGGGAGGCCTGGCACTGCCCTGTCCCCATGCCGTGGCTGGCTCTGGACGCGTGCTGCTGCCACTGGGTCCCCCAGCCGTTCCCCGCCATGGGTCCCCCGGCCGTCCCCCTGCCGGTCCCCCCCCAGCCCTCCTGACCGAAGGCAGAGCTCTGATGCTGATGCTGCTGCTGCTGCTGATGATGCTGTTGCTGCTGGTGGTTGTAGTGCTGCTGTCGGTTGGTGATGCGGCTGATGGTGCGGTGGGAGGGGCCCTTGTAGGTGTACTGACATGGCAGCTCCTCCTCCTGCCAGTAGCCTCTATCTTGGGCCAGTGTCCCGCTGAGACTGCGCCGAAGGGTACCGAGGGGAGGCACGGTGATCAAGTAGTCTGGAGGAGGCAACACAGTGATGGGAGGTGCCTCCTGGTCTGCTTGGCACAGTGACTTGGAGCGTCTGTTTCTGCTGCTGGACTGCTGGGAGGAGAGGAAGCTGCTCTGGACCACGCTGGTTGCTTTATGGCTCGCCTTGGAACTGGTTTCCACAGCAGAGCGAGAGGAGAAACCAGAGGAGCGAAGGGGTACTGTGGGCATCTGCAAGGTGGGTGGAGTAGGAAGAAATAAAAGGGTTAGCAGCAGGGAAGATAGATACCTGAAAAGGCAAATTGGCATACAACTTCACCCTGTGCTGCAAAAAAAGTAGTACAGAGAAGCGTTCACGCTACAGACAAGGAGAAAAATGTATCACTCGTATTTTCTTTTCTTAAAGGTGCTACGTAAGGTGCTCAACATGGAATTAGAAGCATATCCATTGCCCCCACACAGCTCTTAGCGAACAGCTAACGGTGCTAACTACGCCAGCAGTGCTAACAGAGCTAACAGTGTTGACGTGGCGGGTAACGGACGGTGGGAAAGGCATCCTTATCTGCTCAGGTAGACATCACTCCACTATATCCTTACGTAGCACATATCGTAGCAGATAGTAGACACACAGTGTGCTGCTTTATTAGCGGCTTTAATAGTTTTTGCCAAGAAAACCATGCTTGAAGGGATCGAAACTGGACAGCACAAAGGTGTTGCAGGAGCTTCCCCCAGTAAACAGCTCTTCCTTTTCTCCTCCATCAAAGCATTGCTACTGTACGCTGCAGGAAGCTCGCTGCTGCTTCTGCATTGTGAGAGTGGCTTGTTAAAAGGGAGGCCGGCGTCCTGTTTATATTTTTATTCTGTCTTGACATTGTTCTGGATTTGGCCAGCCGGGTTAGACAATTAGAACAGAGAGGAAACGTTATTCATACACATTACTGGCACATTGCATTCCAGAGCGTGTGTGTTTGTGTGTGTGTGTGTGTGTGTGTGTGTGTGTGTGTGTGTGTGTGTGTGTGTGTGTGTGTGTGTGTGTGTGATATAAACAACACCCTAATCTTTTAGAGCAATGGTGATGTGTTAAATCACTCTAAAGTACTATTACAACTTAGGTCATATTTTCATAGATTTGGCTTGGCTTTGACATCTTGGAACACATAATTTGGACAATAAAAGGGACAAGAAACGTGTCAGGAGGTGAATACACTCGGACTCATTGCACAGGAAACCTGCATTCACAGTTCAGTACATTTCAACCAGTCTGTAAACTGTTGGATTATGTTTACAACAGGTGACTCAGTTGATCATTTTACAATTTTTTCTTCTTCTTATAACTAATTTGAGCAACCCTGGTTGTGTCTGATAGTCTGACCGCTTGTGTTCTGCCAGACTTAGCAATGTAGCTGCGCTCCCATATCTCAGCCAAGGTCACAGCTATAACTGAGGACTCCGAGGTAATGTCAGGATAGCCTGACTCACCAGGATGCAGACTGTGGTTATGTTGTTTGTCTGTCTGTTAGCGTTTTGCAAGGGCACCGTCGCTAAAGAGTATAGAAGCGAAGAGCCGCCAAAAAAATAGATAGCGCTGCAGTCGTGTTGCGGCCATTTTGGACTGATCGCGCCAATGAGTCTGTCGGCATATATGTAGGCTAACCACCTTCCCAAGACGAATATTTGAAATACCACTTATTTATATTCTGGTTCTGCCGGCTTCCTGTCAGCTCTGTGCAGCTGTGGATAATGGATATATTGGCTGTAATTCCTCACTTCTGTTATCTTTTAATACATCCATGGGCTGTATGCTGCCTGTGCCATTGGTTTAAAGATATACAAATAAACCAGAGCATTTTTTTCTTCCTTAATGCGGAATTATGATGGCATCAGCCGGACCGTTTGGAGACAGGTCTGGTTATCTCGTCAAGCGTTCAGTATTTGACATTTTTCTTACCAATTAAGCTGAGGGCATTGGAGGGACTATTTTCTAAAATCCTGGCTACGCGCCAGGTCTCAGCAATTACCTTGGTGATTACAATCTCCCCAACCAGATTGCTTCTGTACTTTTGGACAACATGAGTAAACTCCACAAAGAAAAACATGAGTAAAACTTATAAGTGTCTGGCTGGGAGACTAGACAGTTTATAATACCTACACCAACTTGTACTTCTTGTAGTGATATCAAAGAGCCAACCTTACAGGAGACTGTAAGTGCAAAGTGTTAAGTTATTGTGTTTCCTGTCCTTGACCTAAGCTACAGTAAATGTATCCCCAAACCTACTGTATTTTGCATTGATCAGTACTGGACGGCTCTTTACATATCTTCTTGCATGTATTATTACAGTGTAATGCAGTACTGGCAGGCGGTACTCACAGCCATGACGCGGCTGGGTGTGTGTATCATGGATCTGGAACTGAAACCAAGGGTGTGGGAAATGCTCTTGACCTCAGGAAGGTTGTAGTCTAGAAAAAGAAAAGAAAGATCAAATATGAGTGTTTTTTTAACATCATGCCATTGTGTCAAAACAGATTTAATATACATATTCAGAATGACACCTTGTGTTATCCTGAGCTGCATGGATGGATGAGAGAGTATAGTGTAGATGAAAACATATTCCATAGACAGTTGGGGCCTAATCCTCAACGGTGCAATGGGGATTTTTCTTTTTCAAAATTGGTGAAGCATTTACCAAACGGATTTAACAGACAGTGACACAACATAGATACATTGTTACAAACAATTAAAAAAAGGGTTCTTCCTAAAGGTTCTACCCAGAACCATTTGTGATTGTAAACCATGGTTGTTATCCCCGTCCTTTTAGGAGCCTCATGAGGAACCCTGGGCTAGTATATGTATAGCCCTGTAATAGCAAGATGTACCAGTAATAGCAAGATCGGATCACATGGATTACCGGCAAGCTTTTGTTCTGTTTTTACAGATGTTTGGTTATATTCAAAAAACAAGCACAGACTATTAATGATGAGAAGATGTAGAAGATTATTACATGCAAGACTCAATACTCTCTTTCCAACCTGGAGAATATGAAACGCCCACTGGGGTCACCAATGGGAAGGAAGACTTACTATCTTTTCGGGTTCTGAAACAATTCACTTTTGGTCAAAATGCAAATAACGGTTCAAATGTAGGTGTGCAAACGGAAACGGAACCTGCTGAATGTTGGTGGAAAAGGGGTGTGATCGTTTGATCCGAACCCGTCTCTCCAAACGTTTTCTTTTGTACCAAGACTATCTCTGAGAGGAAGGGCTGTTTGGATTTGTCTACGAGACAAAACAAAAACAAAAACAAAACAAAGAAAGGTCGTTCGTTAGCATATTAACATGCCGTTAGTATCACTAGACAGAAATCATTATGTACGCCACATTTAAGTCTTTGTATCGACCAACAAATAGGCAGAACTACTGTAAAACTAATTAATTCCTTTCACTTCACAGATGGATATAATGTACCCAGATGTCTTTATATCGATTGCAGACTGTAACCATATGTGTGAACACTCTCAGACTCTTATTCTGTAAAACAATATATAGGAGCGAGCTGCTATGAGTTGAGCAGAGAGAGGGAGGGGCAGCGCTGTCTGAAGTAAACGGCTTGGAGAAGAAGAAAAAACACACGCCATCCAGTCCAGCAGGACGGAAGGAAGGGAGGGAGGGAGGAGATGCTGCTGGGAGGGGGCCTGGCCCTGCATGCCTGAACATAGGCATCATCGGGTCAGGGGTGAGGGAAGCTCAGACGCGACCACCACAGCCCTGTGAACTTCATGTAGCTAGCACTGGTGCGCGGGTCGACTCACGGGTTTGGGGAAACCAAGAAAATACCACAAGCTGACAAAGCAGCGCCCCAAGTAATTTAAAAAAACAAGAAAACATTACGTGCAATAGTCCTATTCTGAATTTATATATATTGTGATTTGGCGAAAGACTGGCAATCTAATCTAGCAACACTGCTCGTTAGTTCACGTGTGGACATGCTAGGACATGCATGACGATAGACAGATCAAGTGTCTTTACGTGGAGATAGTCTCACTTCCTAACGTGCCCCACTGGCTCGCTCACGGCCGCCGCTCCGCACTGCTCTCATATGGCGGTCACAGCTGGTAACGGCGTCTCGATCCGACGGCGTATCACCCACCCTCCGGTTCTCCCTCAGGTAAACACCTTTAGCTCCGTCAACACTGTTTGCCAGAAGCCGCCGGCACAGGCGTTGCCATGTTGAGAGCCGTTGAGAGACAATCCCTATGTTGTGTTATGCACCTTTATGTTACCCAGGTTAATCCCATTTCTGTGAAGAGTCACTTTGACTTTTAAATGTTTTTGAAAGTGTATTGAAATTGTTGGATGTGAATTTAAAAAAGGGTTACAGAGCATGTGAGACTGCCCACTTTGTTAGACTTTGTATATCTAAACCTTCCCCACTGGCTAAGCTAACCAGTTAATCATCAGTACCAGTAGCTGGAACAACCAAGAGCGATCGGTCGACCAAACTCTAAACTCTGTAGTTGGGAGTCAGTGGTAGCAGCACTGACGGGCTCCAACTCCTCAGCTGACTTAAACGGCCATCATGGTTGAACAGCTCAGAACCCCCCAGCCTCCTGAATGAGGGGGCTGTGTCTGACGATACCTGTCACTCCTTTAATATGACATTCACAACCACTTCATGCCGTGATTGGGCAAGGAGCTCCCGAGTTCTTTCTCTTCACTCATTACATAACTATTTCTGTCGCTTTGAAGGTGAACAACCAAGTGCAATACTGCGAACGCTTTCAAGGAGAGACTGAGAAAATGTGTTTCTCCATTCTACACTAGATGTGTCTTTGGGCTCTTTACTTATCGACTGTATGTCTGCTTTAAACAGTGAGAGACATACAATAAGTCAAATGGGTTAGGTAGAAGGCTTGGTTGGCAAATACGTGGTTACATATGGACTGTGTGAACAAAAACCACACTTGCATGCCATGAGGAATCCAGAATATGGGAGTGCTGCTATCTTAGGTATGCTTTTAATCAACTCCTCACTCAAAAGTCTTATGTCGCTGATTAAGCCCAGATGGCTTCTGCGAAACAAGAAGCCTCTCGGTGATTTATGTGTGTATTGTGTATGGAATGTGTGCAGCTCCTCTCCCTCGCCATTATTGGGTGATAACCAAGCCGAGCCCTTTCTCAATCCGTCCTTCGTCGCAAACTCATCATCGGCTGCAGCTCCGGTCCTTATCCCATGATCTCCCAAAAAAAACTGTCCTCTAACAACTTGGTATCCGAGTCTTGTCAACTCCATACAGAATAACTATACGCAGCATTAATTACTCTACACAATGCAAACGTGTGGGGTGAAACACACAGCATATTGCCCATCCTTTGCATGTGATAGAAATAGAGAGACATGCAACGGGGAACTTTTGTGGTCACTTTTGCTGCTGGATGTAACTTCGTAATTAGTGTACAGACGCAAAGGCGGTATCGACCTTCTCATCTAACTCGATGTAAGAAAGTGAACAAATCCTACTTCCTGAAAAGCTCGAACTGTTGCTTTTATATTGCGACCCAAGTGTTGAAGAAAGCCAAAATGGCGATGGCAATCCGGTGAGCCACAGCAACCGAAGCCGCTGGACTCCTTTGACAAAAAAACGTTTCGTCTCGCAGAACAAGAGAGTATACATACAACCCCACTTCAACAATTCCAAACTTAGCAAAACTTGCGTCAACCCGACGAGGGCTGGCTTTCACATTATGCACAGCTTGATTGACTAGCTGATCCTACTTTGGTAAACTACGCCGCTACTTTATTTCCATCAACGGCTCATTGTGCGTTTCCATTTAAAAAAACGAATGCAGGTGGAGTCGACCTTTTAAGGCGCAAGACACAAGATTTGGGAGTGTGGCAACGCCTGAGCATGCAGCTTGAAGCTAACGGTGCTAACAGTGCAGTCCAAACTACGGCAAACGTGCTGACAGAGCGCTGTTCTCAGCTGTAACCGCACAACACCAACACACAGATGGAGACTGATCTCATTCTCAGTTAAAGACATTACTCCACTACATCTTTACAAAGCAAGACACGTTTTTTTCTCCTACATTAATGCTCTGAATGTCGAATTGCTCCTTTAACCAAAACAACCGAGACAGGGTTGTGTCTAGAATGGATTCTTTGTCATTTCATAGGCTCGAAAGTTGGACCTTGGCCTTGGTGGTTAGGGTGGTTACAATGTGTCCGTTGCTTGTTATCTCGCTCAACTGAGAATTGAGAATATGGATGTTTTCACACCCTGCTGAACTTGGTCGGTTTGTATTACATCCAGTCATGAAATAAAATCTCCTGAGAAGTGTTTCACAGTCTTTTGGATGTGGTCACAAGAAACATCGAGGTGAAAAAAGACACAGCTCTGAGTTTCTGACGGTATATCCAACACTTTTTATTTCAGGTCTCAGAATAATAAAAGGCCAGAGGTGCTTTTACTGTAAGGAAATATTCTTTCTTCAGCCGTCAAATGTTGTCAAAGTATATCCAATTTTCTCTGATGTTTAGCTTATAAAGCATGGGCTGTATGAGACAATGACAGCAGCCTGACCCCAGCGGCCGAAGTGCACACCAGTCTAAAATAGACTCCGGTAACAGGCCGTGAAGAGGAGATTGGAAAGGAATGTTCCACACACTACGTGGTCAATGAGCTTAGGAGGGGTGTTGAACCAGACATCAGCTAACTTTTTTTTTTACATTACAATTTAAAGAGTAGAGTTCATTCACACTCACCACGAGCGTCTCTTGTGACTGCGATCACTTCCTTCTCAGTTTGCATTATTTTTTGCTCAGGTCGCACATCTGTTTCCTTTGCTTGCTTTTTTATTATTTTTTTGAGCTGGACTGCATTTAGACCGGGTTGAATTCAGACAATAGTTCATCAACTTTTCCTTTCAGTTGCATCCAACTTCAAATGTCACGCAAAAAAAATAATTTCACTCTATGGTCACAACAGGTAAAGCGCTGGTTTTCTGACGACATGAAAAGAAGAGCCGTTTCATCATGAACTCAAATATGCAGACCTAACTTTAAACACCAAACCTATTCCCCGTAGAACATCATTTAAAGCCCAACTAACATTTCCGTGCTCCTTACTTTTTGTGTCAGGAAATCTAAATTGTGTATGTTTATCACCATTAATATCTATACAGTGTGTTAATGATTGCATCGTTTACAAGCGCATGAAGTTCTTTGTAGATCTAGCATCTTCATTTTGCTCTCAAAGTGCACATTGATGCATTTCATATATATATTTTTTTTTTCTCTGCAATTCTAAACATGTATTGGTTTTCTTTCCCATCTCTTCTTAATGTAAATGCAGCAGACTCTTGAGCAGAAAATTGGAGCTCAACATGTTGTCATCAATCACCATCAGCTCTAAATTCTGTCAAAACTTGTTTATTGTCTTGAGGTGCAGCCTTTTGAAAGTAATTCCAGAAATGAACAACAACCACTGGCTGTGTAGAGTGGAGGGAAAACACATCGGGAATCTAAACGTATATTGCAGGCCTTCAAAGATGGTGAGCGAAAATGTACGTAATGCATGATTTTTTGTCGTTTCAAACTACTGGTGCTGTCCTTTAAAGACCTTTAGGATGTGTGTGTGGAGGCAACGGATCATTTGGGGAAAAACTCCACATGAAAGGAAAACAAATAGGGTTTTAGTTGTACAGAGTGACTTAGAAATGAAAGTAATTCTAGATTCAAGCATGACATAGATTGTGGTGCCTCACACAAGCCTCCATGCAGCTTCCAAACAACACCATGACTCCCGTGTCGGGTCAAACTGAGGCGCGGCCGTCTTATCAGACAGGAGAGGGAGTAGCGGTGGACTACTCCTTCATCTCCCTCACTTTTCTTTAAAAAAAAAGAAGACTAATGCAAGGGCAGGACTCGGCCGGCGATGAGACAGATGAGGATCATCTGAGGATCATCTGAATTTCCCAGGCTGGCTGGAGAGACAGAGATCGAGAGGCGGATGAATCGCTGCTGGACCACGATTCTTAATCAACGGAGAAAAAACGACATAACTACGAGAGCGTCCAGACCGGACCTGTGATGTCATGACTACAAAGTTTCCATGGAGAGGGAAAATAGAAAAAAAAGCAGGAAATGAGCAGGAAGTCACACACTTCTGGTGCGGTTCTCATTGTGCACAAAACACCAACCTGTGTGGGAGGCCAACAATACTCAAGCATGAACGGCTATCCGCCCTCATTTACACACATTCTGGGTACAACTGTGACATTTAATACATTCATAAATATGTCATCTCCAATCAAAAAAACCCTGCAAAATGGCCTTTTTAAAGTCATCATCTGGTGGTCTTTCCACTAAAGTCCCATTACATCAATCCTCTGGAGACTTTCGGGATGAACTGGACCTGCAATAACCAGCGTGTTTATGCTGATAGCTTTAACGCGGGGATGCTAACGGGGCGTATTGTCAGAGCCCCGACGCAGTCCTGAGCCGAAGTCTCAATTTAGTTCAAAATTCCACACCAGCACGAGAAGCTACGTGACTGTGCGAATAATAATGTTGCGGCGGTGCGCTGTGTATTCGCTCCAGTTTGGTACATGACATTAGATTCTTGGTATGAGGCTCCGCGCGTCCTCGGAAAACAAAATAATAAATAGCTGTTGACTCAATTCGGGCCAATGAGGTCGACATCTTACAAAATTCAGGAGATACAGTTCTTTAATAAAGCGGTCAAACTCGAAGCAACAGGAGCATTACATTTCCCACAATGCAACTGTATGGCATCCATCATTTGACCCTCCCTGCCTCCTATAATGTCATATTCTGTCACGCTTTCTTTCACCAATGCAGATATTCACAGGATGAGTTGACCCCTGATGACATCGGCGTGGGTTGTTTTTCAAGCTCGGGGGAACTAGCGGGCGTGCTCGAGTCTTTCAGTGGAGCGTTGCTGACCTGTTGACTTTTTCTTCCTGTCTTCGGTATAGACCGGGTGCCAACACTTCAGTGGCTTATCTTTTTAGAGTAAGAACCATTTAATGGTTACATGTACGCCCCAAAATCCTTCCGCCTCCCGAGCAAAAACCCAGACCCCCCCCTCCCCTCCCTGCCTCTGTGTTCAAACGGTGTACAGTTACTCTATAGGAAAGCGATACGGTTAACCCTCAGAGCACCGCTCTCAGATAAAAGAAAAATGACATGTATGATACACTGACCCAAAATAGATCCCTGCTGTTTCGACTCTGACTTACACAGAAAGGTCACATTAAACTGCTAGAGATCAATGTTTGATGAGCCGCTTGGTGAATGAATGCTGAACTTACACGCGACTCCCTGATAAAAAGATGTTAAGTCATGTTGCGTGACATCTTGGCGAACAGTGGGGGGGTGAGGGTGAGGAATAGGGTAAGAATGTAAAACACCCAAATAAAAGAATGATAAAGAAATAAAGAAAGACAACATTGTGAAGTAACGTTATATCACACGACGATGTAAACCCATCATCGAGCACATGGACTCAAAATATCATACAGAATTATAATGTTCAACCGGAGCAACCGCCAGAGTATTAAACAGTCATTTCCAGTAGGATGAGGTTACGGTAAACTCAGGTGTCGGACGAGCAAGAAAATGCACGATGGGGACATTTACAGGAGCATTGTGGTAAATGCTGGGTCTTAAAAGTGTCACATAGCCAACAACCCTTCACCAAAACTCACAATTCAATCCATATCGTGATTATGTGTGTCATTATCGCGGTTAAGATTGTGTCCTCAATGGTGGAATGAGCTTCCCATTGACATCAGGACAGCAGGAAGCCTCTACATCTTCCGCCCCAAACTAAAAACACATCTTTTTTCGACTACACCTTGAATAAAGAAAGTAGCACCGTAGTAGCACTTAAATGTCCCTTACTTGTAGCACTTTGTAGTTTTGCTTTCTTGAAGAAATTGTACTTTCTTGATTCTTGTTCTGAGTTTGTACTCATGGTTGAATGTAAGTCGCTTTGGATCAAAGTGTCAGCTAAATGAAATGTTATGTAATGTAATGTCCGGTCCCTTAAGCAGTAGCAGGGCGGCTGATTTCAAACCCACTACACAGCACCAGCCCCCGGGGAGCGAGGCTTGGGCAGCCAAGACGTTGGATGTCTTCTCTTGTAGAGGTGGTGGAGACTAAAAACTGAGCTAAAAAAGGTCTGGGGGGGATGTTTGGATTTCACATCCATCAGATGGCCAGACGATTCCAAAAACTAATGTTATTGGCTGATGAGAAGTCCCTGTTGTGTTTGCCAAAGTGGTCAAATAAATGTAATCCCTCAGACTACATAGTGGGAACACACAGCCTACATACTGGTCCATCTGTGTGCGTAGAGAGAGACTTCACTCTGCCTTCTAATTCCATATCAGTGCGTTTTCTGACCCCGTCCATGTAATTGCATAATATGTATTCAATGCCCTGGCAGCAGCAGCAGCAGTGCTTCAACCTGCAGTTGATTAACTGGAAAACAACATCCATCTCCAGAGAAGCCAACTTTCCTTTCTATCACGCGGTGGCTCACCTGTCGATCCGCCCAGCGCGTCGTCCAGCCGGGGCAGGGAGGAGGACCTCTTCTCCGCCAGCCGCATGCGGACCTGCTCCCGGACCCTCCTGGCTTTGTCCGGAGACGGGCCGTCCGAGGGAACCACGTAAGCGGTGCAGGAGGTTTTGGGCTGCAGAGCGGACAGAAAACATCCCTCCGCCACCGCCACACTCATCCTGAACGGTGTAGTGAAAAAAGCGCACAGCCCCGGGGCAAAGAAAGAAAAGTAGAGATGGAGGGGACCCGATAGTCCTGCAGCGCAGCGGGGTGGACCGGTGAGGAGCTCCGCTGTCTGCGCGTGTCTGCTGCGTAATGGAGACGGGTCAGCGACTTTGGCTGTCTGGAGGCGGGACGTTCAGGGTGGGTTTATGTATCCACCTAGTGACCGTCCGGACGAGCGCGTCTCCGAGAAGTGACGTGCGCAGATAACTTGCGACAGCAAATGAAATGTAACGCCGTTTTTTTTCATTTTAATTAACACAGGCTACCGATGAAACGTGGTTTATTCCCACTATGCAACAAGTGGGTCACTATTCCAAGCTGCACAACATGTTGACACCCAGACACGAAGCTTTCTCTGACTACGTTTTATTTGTTTCAATATTGCACAGCCTTTTTTTATTCTACTACTTTTTGTTATTTATTTATTATATTTATCTTAAAGTTCGTAACCTGCCACATATCACTTTCCCAGAGAGGTCGGCTGTTGCATAAGTGCATAGTGGGCACACAGCTTACAGACAGGTCTGATGAAATCCAGATGATCGGTGGAGTGGATGGGCTTTGTGTCCTCGCCTGACTTATTTGTTCTATTACATGTATTTTTGTATCATCCGTCAGCCTGAACCTGACCGTTGCTGCCTGTAGGCTTGAGGGTGTGAGACTTTGGTGACTCCCAGTGGTGTGATCAGCGAACACAAGGTAGCAAAGAAAAGCAGGGCCTATTTATGAGGATTTGAGTCAGACAATGAGAGCCTCAGAGTTTATTGTGTGGAGTTTTTTAAACAAGATTCTCTGAAGTGGCGTGAAAGTCAGGGGGTCACGAGGAGTGCAAGAGGAGTGTCTTTAAAAAAAATGAGGGAAATAAAGGTGAGTAAGAGTGAGCTTTGTAAACTCCTGTTAGAATCTCCAGTGGTCTCAGGCAAAAGAAAGAGTGACAACATGCCTCAAACGTGTCCTCAGATATTAGTACATCTGGATGTTGCGTCACGTGTGTGTAATATAGTGTTGAAGATGAATCATTCTTATCCCCATCCTAAAAGATGATGGAGCCACACGGAGGGACAGCTTCAGCTGACGTGACGATTCAGAAAAAAAAGCTATTACTCACAACGCTCATGAGAAGTAGAGGTTCATGTACACACACAATACTACTGCTGAGGTGAGAGGTTGTTATTCTGCTGCGGCTCCGATTCCGACATAACGGCCTTTTTTTAACCAACCGCTTTCTTTGTTCAAGGGCTCAGGAATGTGGAAATGGCCTCATCACCAGAGCGCTGACATGGGGGGGTTGTTCTGAGAAACTAAGCCCGGGTCTGAGGAGCAGCAATAAGTCAGGGAGGGAGCATTCCTGCAGCCGGCCTCAGAAAACAATACTGAGACCCCCGAGGCTTTCACACAACACTACAGCGAACAACTCGTGTGTGTGTGTGTGTGTGTGTGTGTGTGTGTGTGTGTGTGTGTGTGTGTGTGTGAGGCAGTGAGGTAGCATTCTGAGGAAAACAGGCAAAAGCGGGAAGCAAATCTTTTTTTGTGTGGTAAATCCATTTCAGCTGAATTTCTCCCCTAATTGGATCATTTGGGGTTAAATCTCAGGCGACTGTACTTTAATCGTCGGCATCCCACAGAACTGCAGCTTTAATTTACACGGCTGTTGCTCTTGTGTTGTTGTTTACCTGTTGTGCGTCCAGGAAGAAGGTTCGGAGTATTTCTGAGCAAACGGTTTGGAAACATCAGCCAAATGCAGAGGACCATTCACGTTAACACATCACCTGCCATGTTGGTCACATTACTTAATTGACACTCTCCATATTTGTATAAAAGAAGCTCTAATGTTTTCAATGTGTGTGTTATTTTTTACCTTTAATAATGTAGGTGATCTATTCCAGATGTAGAGTTTATGGACAGTTCAATTTCCAGTCCAATTTCCTTCCAAGAGAGAAGGCGCTCTCTTCTCTCTTAACACTGGACAGGATGTTCATCAGATGTTCACCAGGGTGTTAAACTTGAAAGAAAAGCTTCGGGTCAAATGTTAAATGCATGCCCAACAAAAAAGGAGAAAAAAGCCCAATTTTATTTGATGAAGCAAAAGGCATTCAAGGTTCATTGAATCATATTATTACCTGATGATAAAAAGGAAAGACATGACACGTGGTTTGAAGCAAAAAAGGTGCTTAATATTAATTTATTTCTGATGTGAAAGGATAAGTGTTCTGACACATTATGCATTTACTGAGTGTTGTGGCAATCAAACAACAAAGAACCAGTGAGATTCTCAATCTGTGCGTCTCCTTTTCCTCTCTTCCTCTTGAAACTGAGGTATTTAGCCTTTTCCACAAAGAGAAGTAGGTTATCAGCTGGCTTGTCGCATTCTGGGCTTTTTTGTTGCATTCCATGCATTTTTGTCAGTAGCCTCTCTTATAGCGAACATCCCAATGGCCCCAAAGGTGTCGACACACTTTGTTTAGTTTCCTATGAACATTAACACACTTGTGTAGTCAGTCCAGATCCATCCTTGGGGTTGTCTCTTTCTTTCACCGAGCAAAGCTGGACTTTCTTGAATGAAGGCGAGATGGATCTCCTTCTTGTCTATCCATGTCAGCCTTTGGTAACAGTGTAACAGGGTAAAAGCCATTACCCTCCTCACGAGCAGTGATGTAGCTCGGGATTTGTGAGCTATCCAAAATCTTTGGTTTTCCAAAACTTTCCATCCCAATTGTAACTGGACTGCATCCATATATATGGAGGTATAGTAGCGCTGTCTGGTAGAACCAAGCTTCTCCGATGAACCATGGGACAGGAACGTGTTGGAGGTGTCTGGGTTTGAGACCAACCTCTTCCATAAACCTGTCAAAGGTACGAATTCCCAGCATAGTGGCTTATATCGACCCGTTGATTGGAGGCAACGCTCCCAAGATGCTTGAACCTTGGTAGTTCATTGACAGACACAGGGATGGCCCATAAGCTATGAAAACAGTGTTGGGATTGGTTATTCGTGGCCTTCTGCAAGAAAAAGACAGCAGCTTGGAAGCCGAGTCCCCTTCAGAAGTTGTCCACAGGAAAGAGCTGGAGAAGAAGGCACAGAAGAAGAAAGTCAAGTTCTAAATGAATAAAAGGAAGGAGACCGATCAAACAAGTCCGGGAGGAAAAGGAGAAATCTGAAGCCTGGAGATGTTCTGATCATGATGGACCCTACTACTCCACAAGGGTCCTGGCCACTCGGCAGAGTCATAGAGGACACAGTCTTATGTCCTTGAAAGGCTGGTGAATGTGGCTCAGAAGTGGTTTGTCACTCAATTAAAAGATCGGCGTTTCGATCCCCGGCGTCTGTTGTCCATGTCGATGTGTCCTTGGGCAAGACACTTGACTCCCAAGGCCGTGGCATCGGTGTGTGAATGTGTGTGAATGTGTGTGAATGTTCGACAGTCCTGATGAGTAAAGGGGTAGCAGCCTAGTATCCTGTGTATGTGAAACTGAAATGCATTCATCGTATTATTTTGATTATGGCTCCTTAACTTGTATTTCCTAGAATTTTAATGTCGGCCAGTCATTACATTTTGGGGCCGGTAAGTAGGAGCCATTTCTAGAGCCACTGTGCCAACGTTTGTCCTGTTTGATTGCCAGGTCGTAAAATGAGAATGATGGTGTTAAATCACGCAGTTAAGAATGGAAATATAACATTATAGTAGCCTGTATTTTGAGTAAAAAAGAAGAAAAACACATTCTGTATCATATTCTAACTCTTCTGGATTCAGGAAAAATAATAAGTAACAAAGTAGCCCGTTGATGTGCCGCATCAGCGTCTGTTTGTGTACAAGGTGTCGGTTGAAATGACAGCAGCTCCAGAAGTCTGTGTTTGAGTTCTGATTTGACTCGTCTCAGTCTCTCGACGTGTATTTGCACTGTTGGAGTGAACAAACCAACGGTTTCCAGGGCGTGGCGCTTCAGAGGCATAACTAGCACCAGATGTATGTAGAAGCTCACCTGGATCCCATTGTCCACGGTTCTGAAGAAACACGGGTCGGACAGAACGCCCTCAGATGTATCCGATCCTTCGATTGCACAATGTTGTGCCCAATTAAGAATATGTTACTACCCTTAACTTTGAATTATGGAAAAGATCATATATAGCGAATATTTCACAGTGTTGGGTGTAGTTACAGGAATCTTCTACATTTTGGGACATTTTCTATCCTGCCGAGAGTTGGAGAAGATTGATAGCACGTAGTAGCTGACTATTAAAACAGCCAGGTGACAGTTAGCTTAGCTTAGAGTGGAAACAGTTAGCCTGGATCAGTCCAAAGATCATAAACGAGATAGAACATGTTAATTGGTGAGTTTTAGGGTACATTTTTTAGCTTTTAAATACATGTTTTAGCTCAATTTCTTTTGCACAAAATCTGTTTCATCATAATCATAATACAATTATTTTAATCTAGAATCATTAATTATGTAACTGATCAAGCGAAGATCAGGAATAATTTCACTGATAGAAGTGTTGGCGAGCGTCACTTTCGCTCACAGTGGTCATTAATTAAGGCTTAAAGAACAAAGTACCTTTTAAAATCTATCACTGATGCAGACTTCTTCCTAACTTAGTTTTTCTTTTTTTGCCTCTGTCTCTGCTTCACACTCCGTCTTGTGCACCAGGTGACATATTATTATCTATAGTGACAAAAAGTATCCCTCTGTGAGCAGGTCGACATTTGAGTGTGTATCTGTATGAAAGTTCTGTCGGACAACGCAGACACCAAACACTGCTCTTTGTTTCCATCTGGTGGTTAAAGAAGAAATGCCACTCCCCCGCTTTTATTTTGAAAGTCGAAGGTCTGAAAAGACCCTTCACTCCCTGGTGAAATTGAACAGGTGTCACAGCTCTCAGTTGAGACCGACCGCTCAATGGCGTGACACGATTCCTCCTGCTGATCGTCACATTTCACAGCTCTGTCCTGGCACACAAATGTCATTCTCCTGTAATCCGCGCCGCTTAACAGCCAGAGTAGTGCTCAAACTCGTTTTATGCTTTCAAATCTTTTGTCGTCAACATACTCTCAGAGAAACTTCCTGTCAGGTCAGAATGAAGCCATAAGAAGCATACATGTAAAAGTCACCCACCTGTGAATGACTGAATCACTTTAACAGATGAAGAGTAATGGTTTGTGTTCCTTGTCTGAAAGAGCTCAACCCTGTATGGAGGACATTGTCTGTATAATACAGCATAACATTTGTGGTATAAGCGGATGTTACGCAGAGCCTTGATGTCACAATGTCAGTAAATTTGAGTGAAATAGTTATCCAAAAGTGAGCGTCACATGAAACACAGACGTACACCAGTAGGACCAGTCTGGAGCCAATGGGGCTGTTGTCTACGCTCTTTGAATTTAGTTACAGCCTTAATAATACATTCATTCATATAACTCTCATTCTTCTGGTGGTCATCTTAAGATGCAAGAAAAGGCCTCGTTAGCCGAGTGGCTGGTAAAAAGACGTCACTGGCTTCGGTTTCCATTCCTTTCGTTCTCATCTTGGTGATCCGAGTTTATACTTTTCACGTTAAGAATTCCCAAAACAAAAAGACAAGACCGCCTGACTGTATTATTTGTAAAATACATTTAATCCCTTTATATTTGGGCAAACCGAAGTCTCCAAGAGTAGAGAGGGGCTGAGATCGAAGTGGCAGTGGGTCCCGAGCGTCAGTTCTCAAATTAAAGGGCAGTACAGTCAGAGGAACAGCTAGCGCCCTCGTCAATGGGGGAAAACCGGACTGGTGGCTTTTTAAATTCATTTTTCTCAATGATGCCTGGGGGAGAAACTAGCTGATGCGTTAAAAGGTTCTTCTTCACGTTCGCCACTGCCACAAAGAAAATCACCCCTTCTTTCTTGACTCCTTTAACGACGTACCAAACACTGATATCACAATACAAGAAGAACAAAACAATTTAAGAAAAGAAAAAAGGCATACATTGTCTTTCTACAGCCTTCATGATTTGTGTTAGTACTTCAGAGCTGTAAATATTATAAGACACTTATTTTAACAAGAGATGTTAACAAGACATTTTTTATTTATTTTTTGTCGGCCGACGAAAGCTGTGATAATACTGGAGGTTACGCGAGGCGATGCCACTTAACGTGAGCTGTAGGTGAGGCGCGGCGCTCGGAGCGGTGCAGCTATGCTATGCAGCGTGGGAACAGACCTCAGGACAGAAATGCTTAATCGGCACGTTCAGGTGACCGGGTGGGAGCGATCTGATTGGCTGGACTTCAGCGGACAGGTAGGACTGACTTGTGGTGCAACACTGGAGCTGTTCATGTGCACAGCACAAGTATGACCAATGCCATCAGCCTGCCACAAAACAGGATTAAAAGGGAGCAGACACAGAATCAAGACCACTTGTGAAATCCAATGCAACTGCCCACATGTAATAATATGGCGGGGGTTTCGTACGACTCACGAGATACCGTAGGTTTTACGTTTTAAGGGGAGCTACATGCTGGAACTACTTCTTCTACGGGAGTCGAGGCTCCGCTCTCTATCTTCCTGGCAGTAATTGGCCTCCATATAACGCGCCGTTTGATTCCTCTGCACTGGTGTTCATGTCATTGTATGTTCTGTATGAGCGTACAAATACACAAGCTCAAACGGTTGTTTTAGGGTTGCATACGGGGCCAAACCTACAGCTAAGCAACATAAGCAAGAGGGCGAGTGCCGAGTGCAAAGACCCGATTCTCTTGCCCCGCACCGGGAACAGTTACTACCACGAATGGTGACAATGGGGAGGGTTAGTATGGGTCGCGTAGCCGCAGGGATAGAACAATGACGCAACCGGGTCAGATGAGACTGGACTAGACTCAACCAGACAAGGCAAAACCCTGGACTTCAGAAGGACAAACCGAGGCTCCTTCTGCGGTAACAGTGCTACGAGCGGGAGTTCATCAAGTTCCTGCAGAGCTGAGCAACCGGGGAACACTCGACTTCAGAGGACTTTGCGTCCTCTGATTTAGGCGATTATAGTGTTAAACAATGCCTCAACAAATAAGTGCACAGTTGTATAAAAGTGAATATGTTTTCTTTTTCTTTCTCTTTTTAGATTAATCGTAGTTATTTAATAAAGATGGCACCAACGGGGCGGGTTCACAGACATATTTTCAAACCGATTTCTCCGTCCGGCAAAAGCGCGGTGAAGTTAAACTCCCTGCCGCTCCTTTTGTTTACTGGCCAGGTTCTTTTTGGCAAAATTTTTGATGCAGGTGATGCAATTCATCTGTAACCAGGCCAGACTGGACTTGGAAAAGGTTTTTATACAACTGAGCACTCGAGACAGCTTTTGGACACACAATGAACAACAAACAGCCGAAGACGGATCATCGACACGGGGCCAAAACGACAGACATCGGGTCACTTTGACTTTGGTTCCAGCTTCCAAGAATAACTGAGATTCCTTCTTTAGTCCGTTCTGGCAGACGTCACACAGCGGCGTGGTTGTGAACCGGGACAGCGTGTGTGTGTGTGTGTGTGTTTGTTCGCCTCCTACTTGGCGTGGTGAGGCCGACACCAGCGCGCCACTGGTTTAGTCGAGAGCGAGACGGACAAGCAGAGTGCAGGAAGGATACGGGGACAAGGGTCTAGCAATTTCCATGCTTCGGCAGTCATAAAGCACTGTTAATATATATATTTATATACAGTTTTATACATAAAACAGTGAAAAAACATCCATTAAAACCAAGAGTATAAGAGCATGTTCATAGGCGAGGAAGCAGTAAAATCACGTACGGATTAGAGCACCAGGACCGGTGGACGTCATTCATGTGTGACAGTGTGATATAATATCTACATATCAGGGTTAGGAGAGCACTGGTCAATTACGCATAACAGCATTTGTGACTAACGGAAAAAAAGAAAAAAAAAAGGGACAGTGTAATTAAAACGCTCAATGGAGGATGATCCAAGAAGCCAACTACAAATCCAGCAAGCAATATATGTGACGTTTCCTGCTTTTAGAAAAGAAAATGAGAAAAGAACGAGACGGGAGACCGCGGGCTCGTCCCTCCTTCATCGGCGGGGCGGCCCGTCGCTTTAGTACACCGGGCTGTTGCGGATCCCGCAGCACAACACCATGCTGAAGATCATCTCGAAGATCTGGGGAACACGGAAAAGAATACAAATAGAAATTGTAGATTTTTTTTTCTTCCAATTTCTGCGATTTACCTCTGTAATGTGTGTGTGCATAAAGACTGTAAGCAAAGTTTGTAAAAACACAGCTAAAGAGACCGACACCAACAATGAGACAATCCTGCTGACGAGAATTGTTTCTGTAGCCAAACCCTGATATTTATGTGACGTGAAGGCTTAATTTCATTCACGAAAAACTCTGAAGACATAAGTCCCGTCATCAAACTTTATTTTCCATGACTAGAGACGAGACGGCACCGAAGTCATTAAACACAGTTGGTGCAATTTATAATCGTATGTGAAATACTTTGAGTCTATTTTACTCAAACGTATTTCACATACGATTATATATATATTGCATTAACTGTGTTTAATAATGTCGGCGCCGTTTTGACTAAACTGTAATGACTAAAAGTAATGACTCGACGATAACAAAAAAAACCATAAAGCACGACCAGAATGTGAGTACAACTAATTCACGTTTTCTGGTTAAGACCAAGACTAAATGTAAAATAGGTAACGTAAAAAACGCTTTTTAGTTGGAACCAATTGGCATGAGGCTGTTTAGCGGTGTAGGGGAAGTCAGAGGGTATTATGGGATGGACACACATAATGTTGTTTTTGATCTTCTTGTGGGAGTTGTTGACAGCAGTATAGATTTAGAATAAGACTCATCCTTTAACCCAGGCCAATGACTTTAAATGTCCAATAGACAAAGAAACGGTACCAACACAAAACAAAAACGTACATGTCGGAATATAAACATGTCAAAAATTTAAACACGAGCAGCCATACAAGCCTACTTAATTGAAATCAAAACAATGTGCACCCATGTCATTAAAAGGTTGGACATTCTCACCATAATAACTGCGACCACCAGGGCGGCGATACCAATCAGGTAGATCTTGTCTGTGAAGAGTTCGTCGATCCTCTTGTGGCAATCCTGCAGAGGACGACCGAGAGAACAACATTTATAAACGCTTCATCATTGCTTCATTGCCCCGTTGACGGATTTCTGAGGTCATGGGGAAAACAAAGTGGTAAACTTTACTTCAGTCGACTCGCGTTCATGTCACAGCTGGACCAGCGACCAGTTCGCCTCGAGCTTATTGGCTGAAGGGAGTCACTGGCGCCGTGCCGCTTTAAATGAATGCTGCAAAGTGTGTGAAATCAATCGCTGCAGCATTAGAAATGTTTTTTTTATTATCTGTGCTCGGGCATCTGTGGTGGGAGTTTGAAGGAGCCTCAGTATATCACACTACGCCGCTGCCGAGCCCAAACGGCATTAGCGTTTGAGATCTTTTCGTTTGCACTTAATGCTCCATCAGTGAGACGTCTCGGCGAGCCGCAACCCTCTGAGGCTTTCCTTTTCTTTTCTTACTTTGGATGAATGGGAACCGGCATTGTAGGACACATTTATGTTTTTTTGGTCTTGAATTGTAGATTTATCAACAAGTTCTCCAATCAGGCTTACTTCTGAATTTAGAATTAGCGCCGTGGCTCTGGGGGGGTCGGTCATTTAACCAATACTAACATATAAAATCAATCAATGCAAAATAGTAGCAACTGTGACATCATCATGAGCCACAGGCGTACTTTGCACGTATATTTTCCAGTCCGTGTCTCCTATCACCCGATGTGTCTGAGGGTTAAAGGCCTGTGCTTCTTTTTTTTTGTGATATTGGCGACATGCGCTGGAAAAAACCCAGAACACAAGACAGCCCTGGCAGGTTTGGATTGGACTGCGGTCATTTCAGTAGCGTCAACGTGCTGCCAAGAAATCAAGTGAAGGCCCCTCCTCCTCCCCGTGCAGCACAAGTGGTGAATGCAGATAACTTTCCCCTGCGTATCTTTCCATTAGGACTTTGCACTTAAGCGGCAGGCTGCCTTGTGTCTCTGAGCACAGCCCTCTGAGTCTCTGCACCACAGATTTTTATTTGTGGGAATTCTACACTCCCCTTTATTTCCCCATCAAAAGACGAGCGCCCTTTCCCGGCCCCCGGACCCACAAGACCTTTCTCAAAGCAGTGTAACGGAAAACACTGAAGAGATTGTTGGACTTTATGGCAAAAACGCCATTTTATTCACTTACTGGAAGAACAGATTGCTCCCACTCTCATATCTGAGTCAGAGCCAGAAAAATATACAACACACAAATCCAGCATGTCTTTTCTATTAAAATACTTAATATTCATGCCTGAGAACGTTTTGTCTCCCGACCGGTAAGTGGAACATAACATGTGTTCAGTCAGTAACACGCTCTGTGACGCCCATGCCTCTATGCATTATGAATCCATCTTTACAATGCGTTACAATCTGCTGACAGCACTGTAGAACTACTGAAATAAGTACTAAATATTCACATTGTTTCATAACAATAATCACAACACATAATAAAACCTTTTAGAGTGACTTATAAGGTCAAGTGTCACTGTAACTCTGTTATTTATTATATATTTCTGCAAGGATCATAGTGCATTATAATTCTCATAGTGTGCTTTAATCACTGCAGAGATGCATTATAATGTGATTATGAGTTTAAACATATTACATCTATGCAAATTGTAGTGTAATACATTTTGACTTTACTTACAGCAAACAATGACCCCTCAGACTAACTTGCAATCACAGTATAATGCATTATAGAAAGATTATAACATAATGTATTACAACTATGGGAATTAGTTTATATGATCCTATCCTATGATCCTTGCAAAACAATAAATAATAATAGTCAGTGAGTGACCAGCATCATGAAGTCTTTTGATATGTGATATAAGTCATAATAAAATGCTTTAAAAATGTCTTCATGATCAAAGCATTATGAATATTTACGAGTGCTTACAACTGTAGGGAGCTGTCAGAAGATCATAGCCCATTTAAAATGCATTACAGTCATGCGCGTGCTACATTCTAGTCTTCTCCCATCTGCACGTCAACTCCAAGGGTTCATTACACCGCGACGGCCCGGTATCGTCCGACCCTCGTGAGAACTTTTAACATTGGTTCTAAAAATGGGAGCTGCTCAAAATGTCTGTTGCGTTTCGGCCCGGCTGCACTGTGAACACAGCGGCCCCCGAGCCGTTGATGGCGTGGAAGTGTCGGCGTGGGCTGATCGCACTTACGACTGACGTCCCGGAGCTGGGGCAGATATCGGTCAGGCCGAGCGCGTCCGTCAACTTTGTCAGCATGGAGGTCCCCTGGCCTTTACCGCAGCAGTCCAGCTGAAACATGAAAAAACAACACTGTGATGATGAGCCTCTACACAGCAGCCTCTTCTTGCTCGATCCTCAACCCCAACTCACTCCTCTTATCATCCATCATACATGTCTATGAACGGCTCGCACTTCACATTGTCAGGCTTGTTTTTTTTATAACTCTGGTTTGCTAAAGTTTTCCTTATTCTCAATTCCGCTTTCAAATGTTTCCTGTGAGGATATAATCAGTTCTACCGGATAACGTAACAATGCTATCGGTTTAGTGCAGCTATGTTTATGAGAAGTAGGGCTGGGTAGCGGTATTCCACCCAGTACAGAGTAGCTTTCAAACTTCTCCAGTCAAACGATACCTGTATTCCATTTGTTGTGTACCCAGATCGAGGGGGAAATAAAAGAAGGCGTATTTGTATGGTTTGCTTTTTGAAAAATAAGGTGCTTACATTTCAATGAGTAAATATGCGTTTAATCAACATTTTATATCTGCTGCTACTACGCATACCATTTCATTTAGGGCGTAGCTACCGGTTTAACAGTAATTAGGGAGCCTGGATCTTTTGATCTTTTTCGTAACTTTCAAAAGTGAAATGCTAAACAAATTGGTTCAAGGAAAAGTTCAAAGGATTCAAATTAAATTCGATATGTGATCCGGGTTGGATGGAAATGCTCAAACCGTAACCCTCGTTTTAAAGTCACATTTCCCGACTCTCTGATGTCCTTTGTTCAAGTACATCTTGTGTTTCTTCTTGTTCATACACAGGAGTAATCTTTCCGGAGCTACCATTATTTTCCTCCTCTAAAGTAGTAATATTTCATCATTTTGTAGCGTAATTACTAGCCGTAGCCAGTAGAGTAGGAGCAAATATTCAGAATAAAATCTATTGGGAGTAAAACAGCTCTCGCTACGGTCGGATGAGCTGGCGGTTTATGGGACGGAAGAGAGCTGAAGGGAGTTGAATCCAATTCTAGTAAATTATCATCAAAAACACTCTGAGGCAAGAGTAGTTTTTACTCTTACTGGGACCAAATGTTATATTTCAAATGAGTTTCAATTATGAGTAAAATTTACTTTGAAAAATGTACTGTGTAGTCAGCTATATTTGTACATTATATGAAAAGCACACATAAACAAATGAACACATTTATGATCCACTACATGAAAAGTTGAGAGCGTGTTCGTACCGTCTCATGGAAGACCTTGAGCACGGCGGCGGCAGCCTGTGTCCTCTCCGGTTCAGTGATGATGCTTTGGGTTACGGCCTTCTCGTACACAGAGTCATAGTAGTTGATCATCTCCTTCGACACCTAAAACGGGAACAAAGAGGTTTCTCAGCCTCAGGGTCTGAAGTGAAGCTAATGTGGAAGTGTTTTAAACCTGCATTCTTTTAAACGGCCATCAGGGTCGACTCCTCTGATCGTAGTTCATATATAGAAGCCTGTGAGATAATGACCCTTCTTCTCACTTCAATCTCTCATCTGTGGTCGCCCCAGAATGTCGTATGCAGTTCGGTTGTACTTAGCTCCGCCCACTCCTGTCACTTCTGTTTGCTTTTTTTTTACATTCGAAGCTTCTACTGAGGTTTTCGAAATAAGCTTTCAATATCCGTTTGTCAAATTTTATGAAGTCGTCACCCTTAAAAAAACGTTTTTGTGTTATTATGGTTATGTGAATGTAATTTAAGGTGCTGTCAGATTGAGCGCCTTGTTAATACATGCCTCCCTTGGTGTGCAGCATTTTAATCTTTTTTATTCATGTCTATTCTTCCTGTTTAAAGCCGACCTGTATTTCAGCACAGTTGCAGATAAAGATCAGGCGACACTAATAGTATTATTATTAAGCTATTTGTAGACTTAGGTTCCAGTGGTGACTGCTTTTTGGATCGTTTCTGACTCATGTGATCCAAACGGTTGCAGTAAACACAGAGTATTGTAACTATACTCCACTACAGTCCAAAACCTAAATATATTCAAGTAAAGAGATGTAATTGCAAGATTCACAACATGCGTTTGTCTAACGAGATTTGTTGGCGTTTACAGCACAAAAAACAAAAGTTTGCATTTGCAAGTTTTACATTTTCACTATGCACAACAAGCTGCCGCTTGAAAGGCCCTCAATTGTACCAAACTGACCAGTTATATTTATTAAAGTAAATTTGTTTAATAAAAAATTTAAAAAGACTCAAATTCAAGGACTTTTTGGGGTGATGACATCATTAAATGCGTCATTTAAACATCTCATTAGAAGCTTTGAATGTATAGAATGTTTTTTATGGGTGCAGCTCTCCATATTTCAACCTCCGGTGTGTGTTTGCAGTCTTACAGTGTCTTTGTGCATGAAGCCCCAGATTCCAGCAGCGACCTCGCAGGCGAACAGGATGACCAGGCAGGCGAAGAACTGCGGGACAGGAGAGAGAAACGTCAGATTAGGGCTCACTTTTTCCGACGAGATGAAATAGGGGGGGTTGATCAAGTTCAACTTTAAGGAGGAAACTTAATGACACTTAAAAAAGAGCAGGTCTAGCCTGTGCTCTTTAAAAAAAAAAAACACACTGCTCCATCTTTTAATTAGAGATCTAAAACTCCACAAGGGAAACCTTTAAATGTGACTCACAGTTCCCAAAAGACACTGGGACTCTTGGATGGCGCCGTAGCATCCGAGGAAACCGACCACCATCATCACTGCGCCGACGGCGATCAGGATGTGGACACCTGGACAGAAAGAAAGACACGGTATGGGTTGACGGATCGATGCTCGTTGGCTTCCAATGAACAGGTTGGAAACAAGAGTGCTGACGGGAACGCTGCGATGACGGCCGCGAACTTGATGATTCTCAAAGCCCCTCTGCTTCTTAGAGACAAACATGTTAACAGCTATTACAAGAATGGAAACCACTAAAAGGCTTTCAAACCACAGCGGCTTTCAAGCTGTGGAAGTATTGTCCCATTCCTTTTTTTTTCTTAAAAGAACTGCGCATGCAATAGCATCTGACGGACAGCAGGCGGCACAATCCTGTATCCGTGCCAGTAGAGTAAAGTGAGTCATGTTCCAGTTATGTTCACAGTAAGTTGTTTCTCCCCGGCTCCATAATTCATCCCGTTATTTGATTCATCATGGACATGAAACAGGTGCTGCACTTGTTTCTTCTTCTTTTTTGCTTTTTTTCACTCTGATGCTTGCGAGTTCATATTTGACTTATACACACAAATATGTATTGTATCTGAAGGTCTGCCATTATATCAATTGCTTTGGAAAAGAAATGAGAAAATGAAAAAAAACATCACTTCAATCAGCAGAAAAATCCCTTCAGCCCAGCTTTTTCCTTAAAAGACCAATCTCTTTCTTTTTGGCGAGTTTCAGTCCAATAAATATAAATGATTGCCACAAGACTTTCCTGTGTTCTAGAGGGTTGAATGGGTTTTTCCGTACAGTAGTTTTAGTTTCCATTCACTGCGGTTAACATGAAAAAAGAAAAAGAGCAGGCAGAGATTTGTATTGAGTGAGGTCATTTATTACGCTGATTACATCTGGTTTTTAACCGTGTGGCGATGCCGCTGGAGGTGCGGACGCCTTTCAGAAGTCAACTGCTAATTGGGGGTGTGTTCGTGTGCAGATGAAAGGCTCGGAAAGGTCAGCTGTTAGCAGTAGTGGATTCTTTCAGACCAGAGAAGGCAAACATGAAGGAAAATGAATTTGAGGGCTTCTTGGTTCAAAACGGTGCAGTTCAACACCCGACCCTAATATCTTTATTATTTGATTACATTTTAATTCCTTTAAAAAAAATGGTTTTATCTAATAACTGCATGTTTTCCCTGTTTTGATTGTGAAGCTGTCCCCACTCCCCGTAACAACTCCACTCTCATGAAAAGTGATATCATAAATATGCCTTCAATTGTTCAAAGGTAAGAATGATTAACAGTGGTTCATATTAATAGCCGAGTTATACAATATTTCAATTTTTTTTTTTCATTATTCATTAATTTTCTTGCACTCATTTGTTTAATGTTATGCACCACCCGCCATACAAATTCCTTGTATGTGAAAACATACGTGGCAATAAATGGTTTCTGATTCTGATGACTTTTGAGTTGTACTTTACTGGGGCTCCGTCGATAACACCATCTCGATGAGTATCCAACCAGACCGTTTTCCAGCCTTCACGTATTGATGAGGGAGTGCAGCTCTTTGTGTGTTCAGCTCCAGCATCATTACTCCTGCTTGTCAGCTCTCACACATAATTAGATTCTGGACCACTAACTGGTCCTGTACCACATGCCCTCCTCCCCCATCCTCCATCCCCCACCTCGTTACCCACAGAGCCACTCACACACCCGCACATACACACACACTAAGGCTAATTTGTAAATCGATATCTTGGAGATGGACCAAGTGCTCCCTCCATCTCTTGTGGCTCTCCAGTCTGACACAGTCCTTCCCCTCCTTGGACGCCGCCGGGCCACTCCCTCCCTCCGCCACCGCCCATCTGTCCTCTCTATTTAATGCATCTGCTCGTTTGGAATTATGCTCTCAATAATTCCATTTACTTAAAACGTCTTTTCCTGTCTGCCTTGATTTAATCTCGCCATGGATCCTCTTCCATTATGCTCCCGGTCTGTTCGCCATCCACGCTCTGCGTCCGCCTTGTTGGGTCTGCAGAGGAGCCGATGGGTTACGGGACTCTCGGCTTTGCAGCAATGCTATGAGATGTGTCAAGGTTTTCTTTTTTAAAAAGACGTCCACATGATGCGCTAAGAAGTAATAACAAGTAGCAACGAGAAATGGTTCCGAAAAGAAGGGGGATAAATGGTTCTAAAACTAAACTAGCAAGAATATATCCTGATATTGACCGGCTTCAGCGACTCAGCTTCATGTGTTTTGGGTCTGCCTCAGCCTTCGTGCTTTCTAGGAGGTAATGTTTGGATCTCTACTCCACACTAAGTATACAATGTTGTTGCAAAGCGGCGTTCCTCCTGTGCACGTAGGCAGGAGCAGCACTGTAGGAAATGCTGAATGTATCTGCGCAGCAGCTGCTGGAGAAGAGGACGCGGTCAGCAGCGCCTGTATTTTGTCGTTTGTTGAATTAAGCGCTGTAGTCGCGGCTGACGTCGTTTGGTTTTCCTCTGCAAGGCGAATCAGGGAAGGCCACGTTGTGGGCGTAGTCATGGTGACGTCGCCTGTTGGTTTGTGGACCGCCGCTATGAACCTTGAGTTCGGCAATTTCGCCGTAGCTATCTTAGCCAAGTTACTGTACTTGGAATGCAGAGGAGTGACGTGGAGACGGTATATACGGCTTTGGTAGCAGCCTGTCAATCACAGTAGCCCCGCCCTAAAGCATACCCTGCTTTATTGTCTTTCTTAATGAGCACAAACATTAAGTACATGCCATTCCATCAACGTTCCTGAAATTCAGCCTATTGTGTCTCATCCGCTCACCGATCCAAATCACGTTTAGAGCAGGTGGGGTTTCCCTCAGATGATGGAAGCTGGTGGAATCTAAATATTTTATCCAGATGCATTCAGGTGCTGCGATGGAGTCATCCGACTATTGTTTCTTATACAATGACAGCCTTCCTTTCTGCCGTCGCTAGTTTATTATTAACACTGCAGCTCAGCCATGTAAGGACACCGAGAGTTCATTCAGATCGGTGCGATCCGAGTGGAAAAGATCTTTTTTTATGATGGAATTCCACGGAGGACCCTGAAAGACCCCTAAACCCGCAGACGGCATGTCGGCACCGCAGACTAAACTGTTCACGTGTCTTTTTCTTCATTTTCCCGCTTTATTTGATCGGTTAGCGACGACAAGACGTGCAGTTACACGTCCGTGGTGACGGATAAGGTGGTTTGTTTGCAGCGGCTCGATCTGAGATCACAATCCAGCGGCATTCTTGACTCGTAACTCAGCCACACTGCATCCTTAGAGACCCACAGTATCATCTAGTTTGGCTTCTCGCTCAGCAATCATCACATGTGCGGTTAGTCCTTTTTTTCTTATGTTATAACAAGACCATTTGTTCTTATTTTCCCCAAAGATAAATTATCCTCTAGTCCCAGAAATGTGGATCTGGGGATTAATGTAGGGAAGGAAACGTGATAACTGATCACGAGGGGAATTAACCGTCGAATTCTTTAATCTTAAAATATCGTGTCTTCCTGGACAAGTCTGTTCCCAAACGTAAAGCCCCGCCCACATGCGAAGAGGAGACGCTCCCCTGACTCCTGACTTCTATTTCGGTGGCGCGGTACCAACCGCTGCAGGTCTGGTGCAGCTGTGGGACTTCCCAACAGTGAGTCACTGGTCTCATGTTCTGGGAATCACCTCAGTTGCCCGGCGACACTAAAACGTCCCGGCGTGTGGTTTGCTGCTGAACAGGAAAATGAGCCAAGTGGTTGTTGAAGTGATAACTTCCTGAAGCTCCTTCCAGCTTTTGTCCTTCACTGTGCAATCAAATGTGCTCATCTTTATCTTCTGTCGGGAACTCAATGTCCGTTTTTGTTGTTACTTTGAATTAAAATCAACTATTTCTAAACAGTTATAACCACTTAGAATTACGAGCTCCAGTCTTGTGACTTATTTAGATTATCAAATTAAATTACTTTATTTGCCGAATTAATTGATAGGGCAGCACGTTAGCACAACTACGGCATATTTATATTTGAGATTGTGTGTCTTTTTTGCTCTCATGTTTATTGTGAACCACTTTGTAACTTGGTTTTGGAAAGGTGCTATATAAATAAAGTTATTATTATTATTACTATGGTAGCCCAAGTTCTTCCGTTTTTCTGTCGGCTGTAGGACAGACACGAAAAACAAACGAATTTGAACACAAACCCACGTGGCCCGGTCTAAAATGTGTTGATAGGCGTCCACCGTTATTCTTCATCTTCTGTCGGAGATTTAAAACACGTTTCCACACATTTTGTTGGGCGTCATCGTCATCCGCTCAGTTCGGTGTGTGTTTTTCGACGCATAACGGGGAGTCATAGGTCTGCATTTAAAAGAATTCGGGAAGCGCTTCTTACTAAATTCATTCAGGTTTTATATCGTCATGCTCCCGGCGACCGTCATGAGGGTTGCTCACTGTGCCACAAAAGAGGAAACTGACCCTTCCACTGTTACTGATTACTGTAACCAAAATAACGACATGACTTTACAGGAGTTGAGACATTAAGCGTGAGCAACATTTACAGTTCCTCATTTACTTCACTTTCAGCCGATCATTCAGCTGTAGTTGCTTAAATAGTTTATGGAACAAACTTCAGAGAAAAATGTGTAATGTAACCGACAAACCCGCTGTGTGCGTTTGGTTCTGCAGGGAGGCGGGAGGCGGCCCCCGCCATTAAGTTATTGAGTCTGCGAGCGGGTATGGGTGAGAGAAAGGAGAGAAGCAGGAGTGGGACTCCATATTGAAACGCTCGGAGATAAAAAGGGGAGGGGGAGGGGGAGAAAAGGGGCAGACAGAGATAGACGGAGGGAGGGGAGGACGAAAGGAAAAAATAAGGAGAAGTGAGACAGCGCGACTTGGGACGCTAACCACAAACAGATGGGCTAGTAAGGGAGGAGGGGTGGAAAGAAACCAGGCGGAGTGAGGGAGAGGAAAACTTTCACAGAGGAGGGAGGAAGAGGGTGGGGCCGCTGGTAAGCAAGAAGGAGAAGGAGGAGAAGAAGAAGGGAGGGCCAGTGAGGAATTCTTTCCTATATACCGACGAGGCTTTTTCTCCCCTCCTCGGGAATGAGAGGGAGGCTTTATGTAACGGAGAGGATGCAATCATTGAGGCCGGGGAAGAGAAAGGCCTTAATGTAGTTCCTCTCTGACTAGTGAGCCTTTTCTTTCTTTCTTTTTTTGTTTTCTTTTTGCGTCGAACAACCGCAGCTATGCTGCCTCGGAGGACGGAGACGAAAACAGTGACTCAAAGACGCCCCTCCATTTTTTTTTTGTTGCGTCGCCGTGTTTCGTAAGGAGGCGGGGGTGGAGCACCCACACACTTATTTTGTAATAAAATACCATTATCCTCATCAGCCCTTTTATCTCTCCTCTCCCCGCAAGGCGGATGACTGGTGCTGGTCCGACCGACTTGTGACGGAGTCAGATGACGAGCCGCCTGTCCTCCGTCAGCCCTGGTCACGAGTCTGGCGAACGGGGCGAGGCCGGGCCTCTTCGTCCCAACGCATTTCACACTACTTTAATAACGAGGGTCCGCTTTGTATGTACGTTGTGTGTGTGTGTGTGTGTGTGTGTGAGGGACGGCGTGATGGACCGGACTCTGTTTGGCTGAAACAATAAGTCCATCGATCAACGGAAAATATTTCTCAAATGTGAGAATTTGCCGCTTATCCCTGTTTTATATCGCGGCAAACTTGTCGACGGAGCAGTTGAATGGTGAATTAGAAATACATATATATTAGGGGTTGGGGGAAAAATCTATTCAGCATAGTATCGCGATCTTTTGCGTGCCGATATTGTATCGATAAACGGAAGCCAAGTATCGATCTTTTATTTAATCAATTATAAACCTTTTCCTGTCACTCGTAGCGCCGCTGCTCGCCCAGCTGTTGCACGAAACACGGGACAACATGCGCGACACGCCGCTGGTCAAAGACGTTTAAAAAAAGCATCAAACTGGCTACGGGTCCTCTAGCAGCGCTGGAAGCGGCCGTTATTCAGACGCACTTCCTCGCGTGAAATCCACCGAGCTAGATAACATTATGAACCCAGACACAAGGGCGTTTGACGTTCCGACGTTTTGGGGATTTCCACAACAAGTATGAAGCAGAAAGAGTGGTTATTTCCATGGTGAATGGCGGAAATGAAAACTGCTTGTTCAGTTCAGTTTGTCAGGTGCAACATTTATGAAAGTGTTGGTCAGTTTGTCTGCTTTACAATCACATTTTGCTGCAATAAAAATGATTGAAGTGAGATGAACAGACTGAAAGTGTTATCTTCTTAGATACGATATGTTGACAATTTGCGGTGGAAAAAAGGGAATAAATCGCAATACTTAATATATCGCAACACTCAATATATCGCAGTATCGTGATAATATCTGGTGACCTCTGGTGATTTCAACCCCTAATATATATATATATTTGATAAATCATTTGAGAATTTGTTAGCTGCAGCCTGACTGTTCAGTTCTAACAGATCGACATTTATTGAAAAATGATTTGGTTTTGTGATCCTAAAATGTTTTCGGCTCAGAACAACCTATCGTGACATAAGACAGCGAGCTAAATGTGAGTCGCTTCGCCTAAATTTCCTTCTGTTTATTTCCTGGTTCAGACGCTGGGTTTTGTCAAAGAACATAAGTGGTGGTACGTGCACTGTAAGAACGTGGGAGCATAGTTTTACTGTTTAAGATTTTAGGGTGGACTATTTTGTTTGGCGCTGCAATACACCATGAGAGCCGACATATATGTATATTTTTGTTTACATTGTTTAGATTAATCAACAAATCAAAACTGTTGATTGATTAATGGATTGAAAACGAGTCGGTAGCGACAACCCTCTTCATTCATATGTTAAAGTCCTAGACTCCATCTCCAACTTACTCATAATGAATATCATATTGATCTCTAAAGGAGAGCCGCCTATTGTGGCCATTAATAGTTAATGTGGACTTGGATCATTACAGATACATTATCGCACACTTTTCTTCTCACGACACGGCCCTCTAGTATCACGCTGTTTCTTTAGGCGCTTGAGCTCTTTTTTTATTTAGCTTTGGCAGAAATCCACGATTAAATTACACGATATATTAAATGTAAAATGGTATTTTGAAAATTCAGACCAATGACCCATCCTGTGGTCTGTCCTGCCTAATATGGGTGCAGACTGTATTTTCTTTGCGTAGCGCCAATTGTTTGATCGTATCCGTAAAACATAAAAACATAGAATGGGTTATAAGTATAATATGAGTTTTGGTTTTCAGACGGCTTCCTGCTTCCTGCAGTCTTCTTTTTTTTTTTACTTAACTAAAATTCAGACTTTACGGCTTTTTCTTTGGGCCCGTAAAGCAGTCTTTTCACAACCCGAGCAGAATGAGTCTAATGAGAATAAATAAAAGACTACATAACACAGGAGAATGAGTAATATGTGGTCGGAGGACAAAGGACGTGTGGAAATAACCGAAACGAGCAGAAATGTGTGTGGCAAAAGATGTTATTTTTAGGGGTTTTTTTCCACTGAAGATTTTTCCAGCAGACAAAGACAGTGAGCGGTCCGGGACAGATGAGATACTTACTGATGTAGAAGGTGCTAGGGGCGTGGGCTCCATCTAACTCCAGCTCCAGCAGGTTGCTGGTTTTGGGGTCATGTCTCAACCACAGGGCTACGCCCAGGATGACACCTCCCGCGAGCTGCAACACACACACACACACACACACACACACACACACACACACACACACACAGGCACTTCTGTCAGTTTGGTACATCACACTGCATAGTGCTGCTCGGGTTGTGCAAAAACATAACCAAACCTGCCTCCCCAAAATGTACTCCTCTGTGTTATTGTGTGTATTATAAGTGTTGCGTGGTGATGATATTTTCTGTGTTTATTTGAGGCAGCCAGGCAAATGCGACCGCAGCTAACGTCTGTGAGACCCCGGGGCCCCAGTCGAACTACTCTACTGGTAGCACTGGCACGACCAACTTTTCTCAGTTTCCCACTTCTCCTCGGGTCGGCCTGTCCCTGACACTGACACGTCCCAATCTGCAACCTCTCGTCGTCTCTCTCTCACTCTCTCCTTACTCTGTCCCAATGATCATTTTGGGGTTTTGGTAGTAATCAACGGCAAAGTATTCAGAGCTTTGGCAGGCGCCGGGGGACCGGCCGAGACCAGAACAATCGCCACCAACATTTTGTTTGCACTCGTGTGCGTCTGAGACTCATAAAATGGTCTCCCCTCCCGATGAGACCCCTTTTTTGTTCACTTTGCTTTTCATACCTCTTCCTCTAACGCACTCTTCCTGGGGGAAGCCCTGCGCACACCGTTCTGTGTCCCTGTGGAACTGAAATGCATTGTTCTTCAGTGGTGGTTTACATTCACAGAAGCCGGTCCTGAGCCCTCTTGTTTGGTCCAGGACAAAGAAATCCTAAATATAACCAGAGTATAAAACTGGTGTCTGTGAATAGATTATGAACCAAAACGGCCTCAGCCGCCCTCCTCTTCCTCCTCTTCCTCTTCCCCCTCCTCCTCCTCCTCTTCTCTTCGTGAGGTCCATTCCAGAGTGAAGGCCAGCTGCTGCCTAGCAACCAGATCAACACCATAACTGGCAGGAGATCAGCGATTCAACACACACAGCTACAGCAGCTCCACAAAATGACTCACGAACTTTCAGAGAAGTGCATTGCTTGTCACTGAAATGCCTGAAGGTTTAATCACATTTAAACAGATTTCCGAGAGGCGTTTATATAAATGATGAGTAGAAGTGGGGAAACCACACGGAACATGTTCAAGTCCTTGGTTTTTATGCTTTGCCTGAGGTCAGGAACCGTCCTGGTCCCGGGTCAGCTGCGACCTAAAGGACACGCTAAGGGGAGGGGTGTGACTCGGTAACACATTTACCAGCTGGTGCTTTAGGAGAAAGTAACAAACGAGTCCATGAGACGGCCTTTGGGCAAAAGAAATGTAAAAAAAAACATGGCATGGGTTGTTTGAGTCAGAGGAACTGGCGGCTTTTTGAAAAGATCAACGACAGACCGTAAACGGTTTCAGACCAATCGTAGAGAATCCCTGAAACGTGAATGATATTCTGCCCGAGAAGTTTGAAGACTTCAAGATTTCACAAGAGGAGCCCAAAAGGTCCACTACCGACTTGTGATTGAGTGATTCAGTAGAGCTGAAACAGCTTGGGTAATTCCCAAACGTTACTCTATTATATCTATAGACATAATAGTGGTTTGACGCTATATTCATGCTCTGATAATCGACTCTAGCGCCTTTAAGCGCAACCTCTTTGAAGCATGAACTCTCAAATCTGAATATTTGGGGGGTTTTTAAGTCCTCCGTGACAGCAGACTGAACACCATTAGGTTTTCAGTTTGGTTTTAGTGTTGGCCAGACAAAACCAGTCAAATTCATCTTTATTGTGTGTTTTCTCTCTATTTTTGTTTTACTCAAAATACGAGTGTAGGGACTTCAGAGGCCCTATAGGCTCCTTACAAGATATTATCATTAGTGTATTAACATTAAGCAATATTTCCTTTTTTTAAATATATTTCACGGTTAATGCCAATACCGGTAACACCCCAACCATTTAAATCATTTTAATGACTGCATTCAATTGAAGTGTTCAGTAACAGAACCCTGGCATGGCTTTCTAGGGCAGTCCTATTAGTAGTGTTGTTAAGAAAGTCAAACTGTCTGACGTGAAAGAGCCTTTTGTGAGAGAAACATCTGTAGTAAGAGGCCAGAGGACGCGCTGCCGTTGAGTCTTCGGTTAGCTAACGACTTTAGGGCAAACGTAACAACGGCACCGCTGATAGGCAACTGTTTTTTGAGCGACTGATAACATTTCTGCCGTTATCCAACGGTCTGTTGCTCATCCAGCCACCGCTATCTTTATTGTCACACGTTGCACACGGAGACAAATGTTGGAACATCCGTCGCGTCTTAGAACATGAGACTGAAGTTAAGCGAGTTTAACATGTGCGTCGTTAACACAGGAACCCCCAATTCTGGTGTCATCCCGTGTGAGAGAGATCAATCCCCCCCCCCACCCTCTCCGGTGTCTATTTCTGCCTGTCGCCCCTGAGTACAGGGGTTTGGAGAATGCTGGGCATGCTGTAGGGGAGGGGGGTTGTCTGCTGTTCCCATCAGCCTGCTGTATCACTACACTGCCCCGTAGCCTCTTAACCCTCTCCGTGTCCGGTGTGATTTATGGGAACAGGAGGTCCCCCCGACCCCTTTTTAAAGAGACAGCCTCCGCGGCCGCACGTTTAAAGTGTTTTCTCACATCCACCGGACTCGTCCGCTCTGACGGATCTTCTCCTTAAGAGCTCTTTAGAAGCAGTCGATAAAAAGCTAAAAGGATTAAAGCGGAGTACGTGTTGAAAAGAAGCAAAAGAGGGAACGCTGCGGTGCCTCAACAATCCCGTTAACAAGTCACTTCTCAGGAGTTTGGTTGCGCGTCGAGTCCAGACTTGGGACTTGTGTTGCAAATTGCGAGCTGAACTCCCACTGAAGGACTTTCACTGACACTTTACACACAGGCCTTGTATGATGCCAAAAAGGAAATGAGCGCCAACATTATTTTTATCGAAAAAAACAAAAATACAAAGGGACATTTGTTCTTCCAAACGTGGATACGGCACCTGAATGCGTCTTGTGTGGACAGACGGGTGCGCTGTCTTATCTGTGTCAGATAGTGTTGGAACTGTGGCTTAATCATTAACTCCCTTAACCGTTAGACCGATGTAAAGTGCAGCTTTTCAACGCCAGCACTGTGGTTGTCATTCATAATGGATGACGGCAATCGGAGATTGATAACCATCGGAGGAAACCGCATTTCCTGTTGTCGGCCAAGTGTGAAAAAAACATCAATATGGTTTTTTCTTGTATAAACATTCCATGTTGTTCCAGCTAAATGTTTCAAACTTATCACGTCTCTGTTCATGTAAATGTGGGGACATAAAAAAAAGAAAGTAATACACATGGCATTTACCAAAAGCAAACAATGATGAATCAATAATAAAAAAATGTGATGATACGCGACAAAACTCTGCCTTTAATTGGAAAAATCTTAAATCTGACTAGAATAGAATATCAATCTGGAACTTTTTCACAAATGTGTGACAGTGTACTGCCGCCTGATACAATGACACATCAAATTTTATGCACGTCTCACTGGACAACTACGCGACAAAGAAGCACAAATATCTCAAGCAGGAATATAGTGTGGGGGGGGGGTTGCAAATTGTTTTGCATGCAACAAATGTTGTCCGCAACCCAAAACTCACCACGCTTTCTTATTTGCCAATGAAGCTATTTCTAAACGGAGGGGGCCCACCTGTACTGCACTTTCGTTTTACGATTTCCGAGAGGAAAAAGTGTGACCTTTATCTAAGTGATGAGTGGGAAACACCCCGCTTTAATTTGAAGGTCACTGGAAGAGTGTATATTTAAAAACAAATTGAAATGATTCACAAAGGCACCGTCGGCTCTTATTATCACCTTCTGTTAACCTCCCTCGTTTCTGCTTGTCTTAAATACCGACCACTTTCTCTTTCCCTCCAGGAAATTCTCGGCTGCGTTGCCCTATTGTCCCATGTTGACGACGTCGGCTGTAAAAGGGTATATGGACAGCACCACGACATTTATTGGCTTTTAGTCTAGCTCGACAACTAAATATGGTAAAAAAATGCACTCTTGCCCCCTTCGGGATGAATTGTACTAGCTTCATATTACCTTTGATTCTTTAACTTCTCATCTGGAGCCACACTTCAAGGCTTCAGGATTTTTTTTCAGCTCCCATCTTGCCTACAATGTTTATTGCCTCTTGCCACGAAATTAGACAGTGACTGCATGTGCACTGTAAACGACTGACTCACACATTCTACACAGCTGGAAGCCGTACACAACATAAACATGCGCTCTGAAAGCTTGAATAGAAACGCACCAGTGGAAAAACATATTATATTCGCAGGTGACGCATTTATTTAAAATGATTTGTATTTCCTGAACATGGCTGATGTTTTTTCTTTGACTTTTTCTATTGTAAATGAAATATCCAAATGACCGGTCCAGACTTCACACATGATGTGCGTCTTTTACTTTGTCAGAGTGGGTGGAACCGGCGTTTTACTCATTATTGTGTGTCTAAATATTCATTCTGATTATGAAAATGTGAAAGAAAGAAAAAAAAGTTCTCCCATACATTAAGGATGGGGCGAGTGGGCGGGGCATAGGCCCGTTAGACCCGCCCACATTCTTGGTAGCTCCCGAATGTGAACCTCTATTTCTACTGATGACTCATCGTTATGCATGTTACACAAAATTATGTGTTGGGGTCTTATAAAACGTTCAATGCATCCGTTTGCTACTCCGCCTCGAGATCCGTGGTCATATTTATTGTCTCAACAACAACAACAACAACAACGCCCCCCAACCAATGAGGTTGCTCCAACTCGTGTCAACCAATCAGGTTGCTTCAACTCGTGTCAACCAATCAGGTTGCTTCAACTCGTGTCAACCAATGAGGTTGCTCCAACTCAGCTCCACGCATATTTACACAATATAATCAAATGTATCTACTCTTTGATGTTTAGGGGCAGAAGGAAAGAAAAAGTAGCAGAGAAAAGGGGGGGGGGGGGCAGACTCTACAGCAGCTCTCACACTTCAAGAGTCAAAGCTAAACACACGCACATTTTTTTCCATGATCCATCACCCAACACAGAGCCTGGACTCAACAAATGGAAACCACTACGAGCCCCCACCTCGCTCCTCCACTCCCCACCCACACACAGAGAAATTGGGTGGAGGATGTAATCCAAACAAAGCCATTCTCCAAACCTGAGCGGGGCGGCCTCTCACCAACCGCCCAACATCTCCGGTTCACAGCGGACCCATGAACTCGGGCCTCGGGGGTCTCAAACTATCGCGTGAACTTATCTTTTTTTGGGGGAGGGGTCTAAAAATGTTTTCTCTCTTTTGCTTTTTTAAATAAATTGAAAGTGACCACGGAAAGCGGTTTCTGCTGTACCATCGATGATATTAATCACCTCGCGGATGTGTATTATAGTTCCGTAAATTAACCGCGCGCAGCCTTTTTCCTACCTATTGGTTTGGTTAACCATCATTTCGTCATAATCTCCCCTAGCGGTGAAGTAAAAAAACAACTACCTCTCACGCGGTTATTCAGGCCGCATAACGGTTATAACGGTAAATGCGCGAGCTGTACGTTACAGCAGATGTCGTTGGTTTACCTCCGCGTCTCATTCATAACGGGCCGGCAGCATAAACACACCAATAAAACCACGCTAGAAGGGAGGCGCTGCACCGAATTAAGCGCATAATGTGTTGTTAAAAAAACAACAACAACAAGAAGGTTTGCTGCTCACCCAGAAGATGAAGTTGAAGAAGAAAAGCATGTACTTGATACATTTGGTGCAGCCTTCGACTCCCATGGTGGTCCGTTAGTCGAGTGTTTTTTGGAGGAAGAGTTTGATACGGGCCGGGTGTCTCACGACGTGTGTAACGGGGACTGAGCCTCGACTGGGAAACCTGATTTCAGCTCGAGACCGAGGCAACACCCAACTCCTCCTCCCCTCCCTCTTTCTCCCCAATCCAGTCCATATCACAGACGACTTCCGGTCAACGCCTTCAGAATAAAACATCGATTTGCTAACATGCTTCGACACGGGGGAGGGATTGCTTTATTCATTTCTAATCAGGGCATTCATAATATCCGGCTGTTAAAATAACTAACAAGCAGGTTGTATGGATGCACAGTTGTTTTTTGTGTACATTTGGATCCAACACACTGTAAACTCATCGACACAGTACTTATAACCCTCGGCGGTATTTATGAGAAGAAGAGGGAGGAGTGTCCTCTAATCGTAGTCTTATATCTCATACATGGACCCGAAAGTACACGTCTTTATGAGCTTTAAATGTATTTAATGAAACATTGATGAAATGCCCCGCTCACACTCCCTACCCTATCATACTCAACACGTTTATGGTTTAATATGTAATACTTTATGCTTGCTCTTATTACTGAATTTGCAAACTCTATCATTTCAATTTAAATGTATTTGTATCGCCCAAAATCACAAGTTTGCTCCAATCACGCAAACGTGCCTTCATCATTTCAAGTGTTGTAAAACAGGAATGTTTTTCATAAGACATCAGTAGAATATTGAATTGTCCTATATTATGATGTAGTACCCTTACACCAAACAAAAGGGATCACATATGTGCGGTCTGATATGAACCTTCCACAAACTCTTTGGCTACTCTGTTGACTGATCCAAATCAAGTTTTTGTCTCAATATTGCACTATTAAGCGATTTCAAAATGCATAGACATTGTTTTCCCCTCTTTTTTTTTACTTGACACCATTATGGCAGCCTTCCAAGAGGACCCAGAGAAAAATGCTTAAATTACCACTTTTGCATCTCAAATATATCCTTTTCAATGTTTGATATGAACCCAGTTTCATTATCAGCACAGTGGTTCAATAAACTGCAATGTCTTCACATAATTATATTGTGCATTGAGTCAGACACTGGACAAATGTAACCATAGGCCCCATATGTTTGGACACATCAGATCCGTTACTGAAAGATCCATCATTTATCAACACCTCAATTTCAAAGCCCAAGGTTACAGGCCAACGTACTCGTCTGTGCATATCATTGGTCTCTGGCATCATTCCAGGTTGAAAACAAATCACACCCTATCACCATTCTCTTTCTGGAGTCGTATGGCGACTACAGAGCGTCTTTCATAATGGCTGCTTCATGACCTTCAACCGACTGCCTCATGAATCACAACTCGTCCGACAGTGTGTATCCCACGCGCAGGTTGGGGGTTCGTTAGGCGGCTGTCCTGCAGTACATTCTAAATTCCAGCATCCTAAAACGGCATGCCTGGCATTATATCGATCATTACCATCAATCTGGTCCGCTGGGATCATCTCACGAACAAAAGCAATAATAAGTCATCTTATTTTAGTTTGTTTATTTTATTTGTTTGTTTGTTTTCTATTCCATTTGCTCTTTCTTGTTATTTGTTTGATTTTGTTGCATTCATCACCTTTATGGTATGGTCCTTTTTTGTTTACCGGTATTGACGTTATGTATGACTATGCTTTGCTTCTCTGTAGAGCACTTTGTAAACTTTGTTTTTAAAGGTGCTATATAAATAACGTTATTATTATTATCCTAATTCACTGGTTACACTCATCAAACAGATTTCTACATGGGATACATTTTCTCCTCATGATTAATGATGACAGCTCCAAGGTTAAGTATACTCCCCTCTGTGAGATGTCAGGGTTAAAGGTTATCAGATGACCCAGACATGTGATACCCTCTTGGACATTCTTACTGGGAACAACACCTGGCACTCTCTCAAAGTTATTTGCAGTCACACTATGACTACTTTGTGTACCCCCTCAAGGTGCGTTGTTTAATGGTTCTCAGAATGTGAATGATGTCTTTCCTATTACATTTAGCTGCAACTTAGATTTTTGCTCTACACAACGTAGACACAGCAACAGGGAGCAATTCGGCATTAAGTGCTCAAGGACACATTGACATGGACTAGGGGAGCCGGGGCTTGAACCAGCGATTCTCTGATTGAAAGTCAGGTATGGAAACCATTGAGCCACAGTCACCTATTTATATATATAAAATGCCTCAACTGTCAATATACTTTCTTTCTTTTTTTACCATACTTTTCAAATTATTTCAATGGCCACTATATATATATATATATATATATATATATATATATATATATATATATATATATATATATATATATATATATATATATATATATATTTATATATTTATATATGTATATATATATGATAGAGTTTGCATATATATATATATATATATGTATATATATATATATATATACATATGTATATATCATATATATGTATATATCATATATATATATATGATAGAGTTTGCATATATATATATATATATATGTATATATATATATATATATACATATGTGTGTATATATATATGTGTATATATATATATATATATATATATATATATATATATATATATATATATATATATATATATATATATATATATATATATGGTGGCCATTGAAATAATTTGAAAGTATGGTAAAAAAAAAAAGAAATATATTGACAGTTGAGGCATTTTATATTTTCCATATTTTTCTATTTGAGCCTGTATTTTCCAAAGTTTAAGAGCTGACATTTACTCATATGAGAAGTCTATATTTAATGACTCGTTGTCATTACATTTGGCAGATCTGTTTGAAATATAAATGTGTATGCATGTACAATCAATGTGAAGGAGAATATAATGTATAAAAACAGATTGGTCAACGGAATATCACAGGACCCAAAGACATTGAATAGAACATAGTTATATTTGTAATTGTAATGTAACTTGCAATGTAAGTTATTACAGTAAAAAAAGTTAATGAGAACTTATTTCATGATTCCATGACATTTGTGGCTACAATGTTGTTACTTTGCAGCAGTCTTCTTCAGGTCAGGATGATAGAAGCTCTCTCCTGGAGATCTGGACCAGGGAACATAAAGCCTGTCTTCCTTTGCACATATTCTCTTTCATTGCAAAAGGGAGAGATGAGAAATTTGAAAAAAAGACGTTTTCACATATTCCAGCAGGAGACGCTCAGGTGTAAATAAAAGGCTGTTTAGCTATATCCTGGCTCCTCAATGGTGGAATGAGCTCCCCATTGACATCAGGACAGGAGAAAGTCTGTACACCTTCCATCGCAAACTAAAAACACATACGTTTTGACTATACCTTGAATAAGGAAAGTAGCACCGTAGTAGCACTTAAATGACACTTACTGATAGCACTTTGTAGTTTAACTTTCTTGAAGAAATTGTACTTTCTTGATTCTTGTTGTTCTGAGTTTGTACTCATGTTTGAATGCATTTATTGTAAGTCGCTTTGGATGAAAGCGTCAGCTAAATGAAATGTAATGCAATGTAGCTATAGGTGGCAATGTGGTAGCATAATATGTAAAATGTGCCATCAAACTTAATGTAAATTTAACAATTTTCTTTACAGGGTTTGTATCTGTGAATTGGAAATATTTTCACTGCAGTCCTTCTCAAATGGCCCCATTGTTCTTACCGGTAGCCCCCCACCCCCCATATGGGACCAATTAAGTTCCCAGACCACCATTGTTCGTGACTGCTGTGTGCGGCCATTTAACTGTCAGTCATTTTAAGTCACATATTAATATAACTGCATGTTTATTCAGCTGCATTCACATTGTATCTACAAGCATGTAAATTGCTCCAAGCAGTTATTCACCAACTTCTCCATCTGATACAAATACCACAGGGCCGGATCTTTATTTCTATATTGCATACTTTGATGATGGAGCGGTTCTTTTGCTCTTCAGCTGAGTGCGGGTAGTTGGCACCGAAGTGGTGTCACGGTTCCACCTGGTGGCGAAGTTGTACGTAGTGGTAAATAAAAAAATATGTGTGCTTTAAAAGTCGTTTCATGCATACATGTCAAAAGCAATGTGCTTGGGTGCCACATGCAGCTATGTGTTTTATTGGGTTGATATCCTCTCCTGAAGCCTGATCCACACCCGTTTGACACATTGTAGTAGTGCTCCATATACTGAGCAAAACAGAAACACTAAGGATCCATCCTAACAGTGTGAATTGGTAGCGTTAGACATTTTCCCTCACATTGTGGCAACAACGTTAAGATTTTGGTGTTGTATTTGTAGTTTGAAAATGTAAATTTATACAAATTCTATCAGTAAATTGGACAAATGACAACCGCAATTAGTTTTCCATTTCTGTAAAACATTATCACTTCACGTTCCTAACATCGTTACACAGAAAAGACCACGACAGAATTATGCACTCTCATACTTGTTTCATTTATTAACATCATTGTCATACATAAACTGGTCTCAGGCCGTGTGTCAAGACCCAAAAAAAGTCAGAAGGGTTCTAATGCCCGACTCGGGAGTGGTGGTCACTGCCACGGCATATCGACTAAACCAATGCTGCAGAGTTTATGTTGTTCTGATGGACACTTCTGGGAAATCGCCAGCAGCAGCAGTCGGGATCACCACACCGGTTTGAAATACCCTGTGGACTACCTGGTGCACCCACACGCATGTCTTCACTTCTTTTGCCGGGTTTAGACCCCTTTTCAGAACTAAGAAGGCAGACACTCACAAAGGTAGTTTGCAATCGTGTAAGCCGTGTCTCATCATTTCATTTGAATACACCCCAACAGAGTTTCACGAATATATGGAAATTAAATTTGCTTCGTCTCTTTGTGGTATGACTGGCTGAAGTTACCTTAAATGACAGACGTTGGCTGATTTAAGGCAAATTCTGATTTTCGGATATATTTTAGCTTTAAAAAAAATCCCAGTCAAAATAACGACGAGGTTGGGGGACTTCAATAAACTCCACCTAAATCCTGTCCCAGCCTTCTTGCCACACCAAGTGTAACTTGAAGCCAAGTGCACTCGGCACACTCTGTTTACAACACTTAGGGGCCTGTCCCATAAAGGAGGCAGTAAGTACTGTATTATACTTCAACTCAAGATGATCAAATCACTACAGCTTAGTCTGACCGCCATCTTGGATGAAACCCATTCTCACCAGCCCCCCCCAGTCTCCATCCAACTTCACGATCCCATTCCATTTATCCCCAGCCCATCCAACCCAAACCTCTTCAACTCCATCTCGCCTCTTTGGACCCCATAACCACCCCTCCCCCTCAGACTCTCAGGTGTTTGTTGAGACGGTTCAGGGCGTCTTCTACAATGTCCAGCTCATGCCGGATGTCCTTCACCATGCTATTGATGCTGTTGGTGTCCTTCAGGACATCCACACTCTGGGTGTAGGGGTCGTAGCGTACTGTGAATGGCCGCCAAATGGTCCTAGCAAACTCCCTGCAGACACACAAAAGGTCAGTTACTTACTGTACATCAACCTTTGACTTGTCTGAAACATTGTTGCTCCAAAATCATTTCACTAAGTTTTGTGTGTGGTCATTTAAAAACAATTCATAAACATGATCTCAACAAGATGTGAAATCAAAAAGTGAAATTGCAGGATCCATCACCACAATGTTACTTCGCAACAAAGAGAGGACTTCAACAAACTCAGAAGTTTAACTGACTTGAATATATCAACATTAACAAACATTATTACAGCTAAGCTAAGGTCCAGAGGAGTGGGTATGCAAACTGTCACTTCATGGAGACTAACAACTCACTTTTTGCCAACCTTTGCTGTGATATGGTAGATGCTGCTAGTGAAGAAATAGCTCAACCTTTTGGGGATGACACAAGATTGATAACACATTCCAAGTCTGTGCTCCAATTTTGGAACGAGAGCGAATGGAGGGGATTAGCTTAGTATAGCATAAAAACTGAAAGCAGGGGCGAAACCGCTAGCCTGGCTCGTCCAACTCTACGAAGGAAAGCAAATGATGAAACTTGGTTGTTTCTACAGTGCTGGTGTAATGACAGAAGTGATCCTTTCCTAAGGCCTGCCCCTCGCTACTACTGCTGCCATGGAGCCCACACTGTCACTAACTGCACTCCCTGCATAAATACGATCAAAGTTTTGGAAAAACTAAAAAGCGATTTCAGAGCGAAACAGGTTTTCATTAAAAATCCAAAGCAGCATTTCAGTATACCTTCAGTCGTCGGTATACCTTTACTAAGTTGTGTAACATATATGTCCACACTAGTTAAGGATAACTAACATACTATGCTAATGTTAGCGCTGCAGGTTTTTCTGTCGAATCATGACATTTAAAAAATGTATCTCCCTCCATCCACTCTGGGTAATTAGTATAACTATTGCACGTTTAACCATGACCAGCTCCAAGTCCACTAAACCCGCCTGAAAATAAATTGCATGAGAATTTGTGGAGCAATGCTGCGTGATGATTGGCCATTCTGCGTTCGAGGGCAGGATTTAACGAAGGGTGAGTTGGTTGGATTAGTTGCTAACTGCAACAGTGATGGGGTAAAATCTTAGTCAGAGAATGGATCAGAGCTGCATCATTCAGGGAGGAGAATTCTACTGACCTCATCTTGTTCTTGGCGTCCTCGAAACTCTCGGAAGCGAAGTAAACGTCTTGGAACGTAGTTATCATGCACTCCTGATTACAGGTCACCACGGGGTCAAACGGGAGGATATTGGCTTTGCCAGACAAAGCATGCTAATAGAAAAAAAAGAGACATGTTTAGATACGGATTCTCTTAACATGATTGGTCAAGTAAAATGATTTTGTCCGACTGCATGTAAATGCTACTACAGGATTGAGGTCACCTGGATTAGCAAATGGAGAAATGTAAAGTGTTTTGTCTTCCGACTATAACATCTGATAAGTGGTAGTAAGCTAGATATGAATTTCCTCTGAACATCTTTTGCTCGATGCTACAGGAATGCGATTGGTTTAGGTGAGTATTGGTTTATTCCTTTGAATCATGATCATTAGATAAAAAGGTCAAATGCACATTACTGTTGCCATATTATCGATCAATGGGTTTGCATAACAAAAAGGAACTGTAACGGGAAAAGAAAAGAAAATCCCAAATCTTAAGTCATATATAAACGTTACCTTGAGTTCACTGATGGAGGAGAGGAGTCCAGCTCCATAGGCCCTTAGCCTGCCGTCCTGCTTACATAGGCCAAACTCCACTGTGAAGAAATAACACTAGAACAAAACAGGTTTTCATTTTTACATCATCCTTTTCCAACACAGTATGTGTTAATGTAAGTAATAGATGTCACTAAACAAGTTAGGTGTGCATATGGTAGGAATGTTATAATATATATAGATATGTTTTTCTTGTCTTAGTCTAATGGATGGGTATCGTTCAGACTTTATCGTTACTACTATTCTTATGGATACTCCCTATTAGTTTGGTTCAGTATTTATCAATACTGTGCTGTCTTGTTTATTTTTCAGGTGCATAGATGAAGTATTTACTTCATACCCAGAGCTACCTAGAAGTATTTACTTCATCTATACACCTGAACCTTTGGTTTTATCGCTCATACATCGTACTCAATGTGCAAGCTGTGAGGACCTCATCACTGGCGGAAGTCGACATGCCATACTTTTTGCATCCTCAAATCCAGTGTCGTCAATGTAGACGTGCAGAGTGCACGCTCCAAAGCGAGAGCGACATCGTCGCGATGCACTAGCGTTCCCGAGCAACCAATCACAGCTGGCAGATATCTTTTCTTTCTTGAGTAAATGTGTGTGTGTGTGTGTGTGTGTGTGTGTGTGTGTGTGTGTGTGTGTGTGTGTGTGTGTGTGTGTGTGTGTGTGTGCACATGCGTATTTTCTCACTGTGGCCAGTTTCTGGACAGCATCATCTGAAGCTCCCAGCGATGCTAAACCGATCTCTTGGGAGAACTGGGCGAAGCTGGGCTCAGCGAGCAGAGGAACGTGACCCAGCAGCTCATGGCATGTGTCTCTACATCCAACCGTGAGAAAGCAAATGCTGGTATTGCTTCATTGATACACTAAATAAACAATAACAAGTAGTATGGAGTGAATACCTATTGTGCGTACGCGTGTGTACTCACGGTTCAGGTGTGTACAAAGGCTTGGAGCTGTGGCGGACATACTGAGTGCAGTGGAACACTCTGAAGGCCAGGCCCGCGAGGAAGTCCCTGGGGGAGAGGTACCCCGCTACTGGCCGGATGATGAAGCCTGAGCGTTCTACACACACACACACATACACACACACACACACACACATAGACACACACACACACCAGTATTAGAATTAGTCGGCTTCGCCTGCGGTTGTCTTTTCAATGCGACTTCTGTAATCGGATGCACCCGATCAGTGCTCACAAACCTCCGCTAATAAGCTTTACCCACTTATAATTGTGTCACAATATAGGTTCCCCTGTATTTTGTCATTTAAATGTTTTATTTTGAATGCCAAAAATTGGGAAATGTTGAGCTTTAATCGAAAGTAACTTAACAGCACCCAGACAGCAGGTCTCCTCAGGCCTCCAGCCTTGTGGCGGGAGGATGATGCGAGACCCGCGTCATTATTAATTGTCCAGCTTGTTCCCACATGCTCTCCGCACCCCACTCAGATCTGAACTCGATGCGAGCCAGACCACCTCGGCACGTGGTCGGGCCACGCGAACGGCCTTGGCGGTCAATGCGTCCATCGGCGCGATCGGGTGAGAGAAGTCAAACGGAAAAGCCGTGTGTGATTCCAGCGGTTACCCTTGAGGAAGTGCGAGACGTCTTCCAGCTGGGGGATGTTGTCTTCGCTGTAGCCGCAGTATTCGGTCAGCAGGGGAAGGTTCTTCAGGTACTCCTTGCAGGCGTGGCTGGGGTAAAGCTTTTTGAGCTCCCTGAACACCACCCCCCAGGTATGCACCTCCTCTGTTGTGAAGTCTACACGAAGAATAGGATCGCCACTGACCAAACAGAAAGAGTCCGTTAGTTTACCGACGTCATCAAAATACAGCTTTGAGAGATCAAACATACAAGATGGAGGAAACAATGTCGAAATGAATTCTTTTCATTTTGTGGGAGAGTAGTGGCATATCTCAACAAGCATTACTTCGATTTAACTTGTTCACCATTAACAGTGCGTTTATTTCATCTATTGGTCAGTTTAACTGTTGAGAAGGCCCTACCAACACCATTACTTCTGTGTTTTAATATTTATTATAATTTGTAAAGTGAGAAAACCAGGTGTCTTTCAGAATTATTTGCGACCATCGGTTACAGTAAGACATAAGAATGCAAATTTTTATACAGTAGGAGCAAGCTCAAATCGTGGCACTTCCTGTGGCACCTCTAGTTGCCACTAGTTTTTGTGGCAAGCTGCCACAAAAAACGTGGCAGCTTGCCACAAAAACTAGTGGCAACTAGAGGTGCCACTAGTGTTGGTGGCAGCTTGCCACAACCATGTACAGTATTTTTACACTTGAATAAACAATAATCAAATACAAAGAAAAACAACTATTTGTGGCATCTGGTGAGATGCCCAGTAAATATTTCTCTGATATTATTAAGTTATTTTTTTAATTGGCCTTGCTTTTTAATCTTCTTAAGCATTACTACCAATGGGCTTCTAATGGGGCTCAGTGTCTCCCTCCAACACTCAACAGTACAGCGGACAGTCGGTGTGGATGGAAACACAACCTTGAGTTGCCCTGGTGAAAGAAATTGCCCGTACATAATATAACATCGCCTTGTTATGAATCATCTGATACAGTCTATGAAAGTGTATAGAGAGCTTGAATTATATGATATGTCCATGACCTACGTTTTATGACAAACACTATTTACATAATCAATATTTAAATGGTTACCAGATTTGTCGTTGAACATTAATGTGTATATCTTCTGTAGCGTAGGTTTCCCTTCTAACCGGTAAAGGTAGGCGTTGGGCGCCCAGTCGCCACCCAGTCTTAAATATAGGGAAAGGGCTGTTCTGTTCTCTTAAATGTCCCTTTCTGTTACAAACTGTATTTATTTTCTTTTTATTTGTTCAAGAGGAACAATGTACAATGTACGTGTATTGGATGCCTTGTTAAAAATAATGATAAAGAACCTTGCAAATGAATGCAAAACGACTGACATCCTTAAACTGTGCATCTGTGCATCTCACCAGAAGCCACAAATAGTGGCAGGCAGTTGCCAAAACATCTTCTGAATCTATCCTGCAGCGATGACAGCTGTGGCCACAAATACCTGCCACAGCGGCCTTCTAGACTTGAGCTAAACATTCAACCAGAAAACTATTGTTGTGCCTCAATGACTGTCTATGTACCACAATATAGCCTAATTAATAGACCTGTGTTTAAGATTTGACCAAGGTAGGTTGATTGACATTTTGATTACAATGGTATTCAACTAATTCTTAACTGAAACCTAACCTATATTGTTAATACTTGTATTCTTAAGAGCACTTAATGATTTATGTTCAGCAAAAAATGGCACAAGATTAGTTAGGGAAAAATATTTTTCATTATCAAACAAAAAAGTGCAACAAATAAAGTGCTTAAACAGTAGCCTTTTAAAGCAAAACAATAGATCAACACATACATAAAATAACAAAAAATGAGGTATTAGAAGGAGATCAAAAGCTGGGTCGAAACGTCCTACTTTCGTAGGAACGAACGCGTCTGGAACGAACGCGCGCCTGGAACGCACCTGGAACGCGCCTGGAACGAACTCGCGCTGGAAGGAACGCGCGCTGGAAGGAACGCGCCTCGGTCCAAAATCAAAAAAAAATTGCCGTGAGAAATTGGTTGTGTGGCGTGAGTGCGTGTGAAAACATGCAAAAGCATGTGTCACACGGCGAAACCGTGAGAGTTGGTAGCTCTGATAATATATACCTTCCAGGACCTTAAGCAAGTTGCGGCAACGCTCTCTCTAACACAGGCAGATGCCTCAAAAACGAGGGGCAACTCGTAAGTGCCCCGCCACCTGAGACGTGCCATCGGAAATGCTGCCTCTAAAGTAGTGGCAGCTTCCGGAACAGCGGCATCTCCCTCTGGCACCGCGGCATGTGCCTCCAGCACTGTGGCAACTGAGCGGTGTCACAGGAAGTGCCTGTACAAGATGCCGGTGCCGCAATTTGAGCTTGCCCTCTCTCTTTTTATAAGAAAGCAATTTTTAAGATTTTTTTATTTATTTTGGCTTTATAAACTTGTATACTCATACTTATATACTTGTATACTAAATGCCCTTTCTTAATTTTTTTCTGATTCAAAAAAAAACAAGAGCCTTTAAATTAAAAAGCTCCATCACGCGGGAATTACTAGCTTTCTTATTTTCCTGACTTTCAAGACTAATTTGCTTGTTTACCCATTCATGTGTGACATCAATGTATTTGGTCTGGCAGTTGTTAATTCATTTTAAGAGATGTAGCGGGTGTGGTCTGTGTGCTCGAGGGTTTCACCCTTCAATTTTGAACCAGGGTGCCTAAAAATCGATTTCATCCATCATAGCGAAGCGCAACAATTTGCATCAGTCAAGGAAACAGTGGAACTCACAGTTTGTAGCTCATCGCCAAATCAGCAAAATACTCTCTTCTTTTACGGTACACGTTGTCTTTAAACCCCTGCAACAACAACAAAAATCACAATCTCAGTTTTCACAATTTTCATTATAAAAGTAGAGAATGTATCAGAGCTAGTCCGTCACTAATCCTCACCGGATGGTCGGCGTCTAAGTCAGAGCCATACATCAAAACTCTGTTCGCAGACCGATCCAGATCAGAGATCTTCTTCGGGAACCAGGGCACACTGGTCATGTCTGTCACACAATTCAGGTTCATTTCAATTAGACTCCTGCTTGCATCCCATTACTTGATGATAGTATTTATTTATTGCTATATAAGCATGAAAAGATGCGTTCTCTCATTTAAATCCTGAGGGCCTACCGTCATCAGGCAAACTGGAGTTCTCAAACGGACTGATCTCAACAACATCGGTGTGTGTCCTCAGCAGCTGAGTCAGCTCCTTGAGCTGATCATGGTCAGTGTCGCAATCCACGAAGATCTCAAAGTCTGAATTCCTCCGCTTGGACTTGCGGGACTCGATGTGAACGAGGTTGACGTGCTTTTCCTGCACGTACATGCCATGCAAGATGAATGTGGGATAAGCTTTCGGGATCGGGATCAGACCCGTCCAGGGTTATGTCATTTCAACAAAATGGATTCAGCAGTTTCAATTTCAAGATAACAGCGCACACGTTTTTAAAAACTTTTCAAATGAAACAGCCTACCTGGAAAACCCGAAGTGCCCTGACGAGACCCCCGACTTCATTTTTCAGTGAGAATATGATGGTCGCGACTCCCTTCGCAGAGCTGCCGGGCCTTGCAGTGGAGATGCTGCGGTTGTCCTGCTTCTCACCAAATTTACTGAATGTGACCTCAAAGAAGATATGCATCAGTGAGTCTGCAGAGCCGATCACTCAGCAGCAAGACTGGAAACATATGGCGCCATAAAGGGTTCGTGAATTTCAGCCCATCATTCCGACACACTCTCCCTAGCATCGGGCCGCCGGAACAATGGAGGCTCCAGACACAGGAACAGCTTCTTTCCACTGGCTGTCACTCTGATGAACAATTAATCAGACCCCTACATCTGTACTTTGCACTACTTTTTGACTAGTGTTGTCTTTAATGTCTTTTTTATATTTATCTTGTTTATTGTATATAGTGTATATACATTAGTATGAAGAGCAGTCAAATTCCATGTGTGTGTAAACACGTATGGCCAATAAAGCCAATTCTGATTCTCATTCTGATTGTTAACTTTGGCAGAACGGGATGTGGGACAAACGGAGTTTCGATCCGATGGGACTTATTTTGAGAGTATTGAGGTTTGGGAATGATGGTCCGTTCGAATAATGGCACGGCACTATTTACAGCTCAGCCGTCGCCATGTTGAGAGCCGTTGAGAGGCAATGGAAATGCTCCCAATCTCGGATACAGCATCTTTAAAAAGGGCGTTTTGTCTGCTACACCATACATATCTGCTCTGTAAATCACAAACAAATGCATAAACCAAAAGAGAGAATTTTATATTTTGTGGTTTCATGCCCCCTAGTTTTGCAATGATTTGAAGTATTACATTAGGTATCCGTCATACTAGATACACACATTATTTTGAGGCGTACATCTTAAAGAGCTTATAGATTTAAACAAGAACAACACATTAGCTTTGTTGCTCATGTATTCTTCTTATCTAACGTACAAGCCACCAAACAAACATTATCTGGGGATATTCATACTGCTTTATATGCCAGTTTGTGGACTAGGTGATTAGATGCTCAGCTGCAGCGCGTCAAACAGCACCAGAGTCCGGTTAGGGAGCCACACATGTTCGCCCATGAACTGTCGGCTACAGCGCAACTACATTTTGTTTATCCGTCTCTCTCTTTCACTCTAGTGTGACACTCTTTCAGGCTGCCAATCAAACAAATATTTTGGGATGAAAAAAGGCCCAAAAATACTTTTTTTCTCTTCCTTTTTAATAATGAAAAAAACATTACCAATAATACCAGTAATATAAAAACATGTTGAAATAATTTGTGTCTACAGAAAGCGACTTCATTTCCATTTTCAGGTTCCGTTCAGACTTAAAATAATGTGTTTGTCTTCAACCAATGAGAAATCCTTTGACAGATCCAATGGGCCGCCAATCAGGAGGTCACCTCGAAAGTAACAAAGTAAAAAACACAACACAAGCATTATCAGGGCGACTTACTTCATTGTTGAGCTGCTTCTCCTCATAAGCAGGATTAACCGAGTCAAAAGACCCTTCTCGGCATGACCCGTGTTCTTCTGAATTCTTGGCGTACATGCCGGCCTCCGGATCAGTAGCAGAACTGCACTTGTTTGCTCAGTAAATGTGTGTATTCTGCCCAAGCTACGGATCAGCTTGAAACTGGACGCGTTCTCTGAAAAGGGAAGACAGCTCTCGGAAAGGCTTTCGAGATCAGCTCCAGTGTGAGTGGTCCGGCGTACTGTCCCACCGAGAGAAATGCTGTGGTGTTTATGAGGCTGCAGTGGAGGGGAGGGGAGAGCACGCAGAGAGGGAGCAGCAATTTATTTCAGCAGGAGGGAGATTAGTACAGGTCATTATTGACTTCAGGGCGTACACATCACATGGCCTGACACACACACACACACGGCAGAGGGGCACCACATTGAAGCGACTGCTTCACATGCCTCCGGTTCTGAAGAGTGAAGCCGATGCAGAAATATCTTAAAACTTGCATTATCTCTAATGGCCAGCAGGGGGCGACTCCTCCGGTTGCAAAAAGAAGTCAGAACGTATAGAAGTCTATGAGTCTGGTTTATTTGAAAGTGAGAAACTCTTGACCCTTTATGAATGACGGATTACTGACTTGATACAAAAGTTATTCTAATTGACGCCCTATGAGGGATCTTTAACGTTTTACAAACCATTCATGAAACCATTAGTTAGAATACATGAGACATTTTGTAAAAGACGACTTACTCGACAATTGTTCCAAACTTTGTTTTGAGCGGTCTCATTTTTCCCGATGAGTGGCACAGTTTCAGGTCGCTGTCTTGATGAACCAGGCCGGAAGTCTGAGAGTCCAAACCTGGCTCACACGTTGTCACTTATAGTTGCATTGGCAATTTGTACAAGTTGTCGGCGACATCGAGGACTGTTGAGCGTAATTATTGTGCATTGTATTGGTCAGTACTTGTCAAAGTGCTTTTTGTCACCATGATCATATCCATACTGATGGAAAAGGTGAAAGTCATCGCTTCACATACAATGTTTTCTTTAGAGATCGGCTGCAGATCAAAACCGGACGTTTTTAAGTCTCATATTACACATTTTTCCACACGTGTGCAGACAGTAGGAACCACCATAAGACATTTCGAACAACCACCTTTATTAGACACTTATCATATTGTAATTCACTCCCATGCATGCTGCTCAAGAGTCTTCACAGTGACTGCTTAGCACTCGGTAAAGCAGTGTGTTCAAATGTAATCTTGTAAAATAATTGTTTTGTAAATACAGTTGGAAGAGAGCCAACTTATGACTTGTTTAACTTCCTAACATTAGCTGTCAGTAGTAGTAGCAGTAATATTTCATTAGTACTACTAATGCTTAGATTAAAAAAATTAAGCAAGTGTTTAAGTAGAAAAGCATTTGAGTTGTGTTTTTTATGAAATTAACCACTGAAGACGACAGTAACAAAATGAAAGGATAACATTTTGAAATAACAAATGTTTGGACGGTTCTGGGTTGTTGGTAAAAAGAAGAAGTTTGGAATAGTTTGTAGAAATAGTAACCGTCAAGTCAGACTTTTATAAAAATCTGACATCAGAATGGATTCAGAAAATGTGCCATCGCTGCCATCTGTAGTTGTTTTATTCTTACTGTTACCATGGTAGCTGTAACATCTTCAGTGGGGGACTCCTAAATATGTGTTAACGACGTTGCTATTATGAGCAACCAACATGTTTACGAGCTCTCGCCATCAGCCGCCACTGAGGGATGAAATTAATGAGTAAAAAGAAAAACGGACTCATGAGTGAATCAGACATTTTCACCAAACGGCTTCGGGTTCGCGGCCGCATTCATCTGCTGTCTTCACGCGTCAGGCCTGCTTATAAACTGCATTATTTATTTAAATCACAAGAAGGGGCGTTGATTCCCAACTTAGACGAGTAAAGCCATGTGCCTGCTTAAGAAAAAAACCCGATTCCCAGCAGTGTCGGGTCTTACATGAGTAAGCCTAAAGATGTGGTGCTCGTGATTTGCTCGCACGCGATGAATGTGGGTCTCTGGAGCAGCGGGCGTCAGAGGGGGTCCATTTACTGGTTGAGTGCTGCAGGAGGGAGTCCGAAAAGCCTGAGATGAGTCGGCATTTTTGCACCTCCCGAGCCTCAAAGTCATTTTGAAATGTTACAATTAACAAAAGTGTAACATATTTGTATGTTTTGTTTGACAATATAAAATATGTCGTTAAATAGAATTTGTGTCGCTTTTTACACATCTTTAAAGAGGCGGTTGCTAACGAGGGGCTAAATGAAACATGGCAAACGCTCGTCCTCCTTTGGCTGAGTGGCGTGAAGACGTCGTTTCACTAATGCTAGCTTTTTTTTTTTACCTCTGCCGATTTGCGTTCACGCTTCAAAATGCACAAAATGTCACTAAAACACCGTGTGTGTATCCTTGAGGTCTTTCTGCATTTCCCTCCTCAGGACTCGTACGTCATGCTGTAGTTGATTGAGAAGTTGTCTTTATATGAAATCCGTGAATGGGGAAACATAGTTTAATTAATATAGACATATTCTTGCGTGTACATAATAGGAGACAATATCAGGGCGTCTCTGGCAGCCAAAGCATACAAACAAATGCACGGTGAGAAGTTGGGTGCTCGGACCCCGCTTCAAGGATTCAAGGATCATCTATTGTCATTATGCAACAACGGAATTCAGTTGGAGCCCACTTATGGCCGACATCTTCACATTAACGATTCAACATGAGGAACACCATCATCCATCGACTTTGACTGATGTGTGAGCACCGAGCATCCTGGACCACGAAGGATCCAGGTCTCTGCGAAGACGTGGGCTCAACAGTCACCGACCTCCCGCTGCGTTCATCTGTCTTATTTTCTGTCTTATTTTCCTGACGGCCAGGAGCATGCTGGGTAGTGGAGTAGCCTCAGGTCCGACAGCTGGGTTAGCTTAGCCCCAATCTCGCCTCTCCTCCCTGAGCCGGTTTGGTCGCGTTCGGTCCGCTGCACTTTACCCAATCCCCACGCTTCCTTTTCAGACGTTGATGAATGTATTCTGTCGTATGGCATTAGCAATGAACACAAAGAAAAACAACAAATAAAGACACAAATATAGCGAAATTCATGGGAGCCACCGGCACATGCGCCGCTGTTGTGTTGCCATAGCAAAGAGGTCTTGCAGGCCTAGCTGTTTTTTTTTTTTTTTGCTCGCCTGACTCAAACTAATGTGGTTTTCCTTGTTGAAATCACAGTGGACGCGTGTTTTCCACTCGGCAAACTATTGAATCGGCTACTTTGCGTCACCCTTACACAAATGTACATGACCTTTTTAGTTAGACCTACTTGCATATGAATGGAGTCCTTACACACAAAGACCCCCCACACACACCTTCACTCCAGGGCCCTGGCACATGCCCGCAATGTTCCCATATGATGAGTAATTGTAATTACAGCAAGAGACAGGAAGTCTCCATCTGGTTCTTTAATTTTGTCCGAAACAGTAGCCTGTCTCCATATGAGACCTGGCGCATTAAAACACATTTACAGCCGGATCTGACCTCCAGCAGCCCTCTTGAGAAGAGAATCACTGGTGCAGGTTTGTTCACTATAGTAACAAGTTATCTGCAGCCTGGAGGGTTTTTTCTTTCTTTCTGAGAGGTAAATCGGACCATCGGTGCAGCTCTGCTCCTTTTGGGAAGCTTAATGAAAAGCGATCTCAGGGTGCGATCCATCTGCTCTGTCTGTTTACACGATTAGAGAGCCCAGGCCCCATTTAGAGATAATTCACATAGCAGGTGAATGCAGTGGTGGATCCCTTCTCTGAACAAGGAATGATAGGAAGGCTCCTCCTCGTGTGAAACTCAAACGGGGACGAGGAGAGAGACTGAAATAGTGCATAAAAGCTGTGGTCCTTCCAGTCGGTAAAAGCGGCCTGAATGCAGGTTCCAGGTTGCTTACACTGTGCAGATGCTCGTCACACACAGGTCATCTAAGCTGACATAGCTTCAGATAGCGCCTGAGAGGGAAGAACGTCTCATTTATCATACTTATAGCGAGAGATAAATGACACTCTCACTGCAGGTGACCTCGACGGAGCAATGCCGGAAGTTTTGAAAGAGTTATTGTGTACGACGGAATGGAGTCGCCTGAAATCTAAAACAATTGCTCCAATTTTATTTTTCATTTGGCCTTGAACAGAAGAAGAAAGAATACATTTTTTATAAATGAAGCTTTAAAGTAGCTGTAGAGCTAAGAAGACTCTACTGAAACGGCCAGTCAGCATCACAGGATCCAACCAAGAATTCTTACAATCACATACGAGAGGACGGTGTGCTGTGTGTCTCATCTCGCAGCCTCACTGAAGTTTTAAAACCAAACACTATCAAAGGCAAAGATTGTACTTTGCACTCCACTACATTTATTTGAAAGGAATTAATGAATAAATGAATCAGAATTACTTTTATTTTACACACAAAATATACTTAAAGTTTGGCTATCTGGTCTAAATACTACAATACCCATGAACCTCGGCTGCCGTTGCTGAAAAAAAGGCCAGTAAGAAACAGTGGTGGAAAACACTGAAACCACCGCTTCCTTTCCTAACCTTCAAAATATAATTAGGGTAAACCCTTCCTATATACAGTATTTGGGGGCAAACGCAAAGACAATAATATTTATGTATTGCTAGCGATGCTTGTGTACTTTTGCTTTGAAGTTATGAATGTGTTACTAGAAGATCTGCATCTGAATACTTCCTCCACTGCTGATTATTTATGTAATCGCTCTGGGTCTTCTGTTACTGCCTTGTGTTTATTTATTTTTATTGATCCACCTACCGTTATTATATTTGTAGTTATCTATTTCTTCAAATATATTGCATTGCTTTTTTCTTAATATGTTAAATTATTTTTGTAGGGAGGTCCACGTCTTCCTGTTGTACTACAACAACTTCAGGGCACACTGAAATATTTCACTCATTCACACACACACACACAGTGGCTGTAAAAATTGTCAGCGTGTTAAGTGCACATTTCCAGTATGTTTTCCCACCCTCAATTAAAGAGGAAACACCAAAACAATGTTTTGTATGTATCCATATTGATCATTAATGTTTTTCTATTTGAATTATGGATACTGCCGGACACAATAAGCTTTTAAAAGGATACTCTTTTTAATTTGTTTGCAAATGAATTACAAATGAATTTCGATTGCAAATGAAAAATGATTTTAAATACATATTTGCCCAGTGGATAAACAAACAAGTACGGAACGCGGCCCTCGTTTAGGTCGTAGTAGGTGAGAGCGCGATGTACGGAACGCGGCCGCAGCCTGTCTGGTTCCTGTCTCCGACTCGCCGTCATATATCGGGGCTCCGTGTCGGATACAGCCTTACGAGCCGTAGCAAACTTTGAAACTAAGTTACTCCGCACAGCCGGACTGTTTGACACGTAGAGGAGAACGCGTCCCATTAGCGGGGAGTGAACAAACATGCCTGCGGTTTCTAAAGGAGACGGGATGCGTGGCCTGGCCGTGTTCATCTCTGACATCAGGAACTGTAAGTTGTGTTTATCACCTTCACGGACCGCTCTCGCTTAGGCTAGCCACGAAGCTAGCTGGCGCAAAGAAGGGATTAGCGACGTGACCGGCGGTTTACCGGAACACCACCGGGGAGGGAGGGAAAGCGGCGTCCCGTCGCCACGGTACCCGCAAAGGCGGGTTTAATTTACCGGAGTGGGGTTTGGACAACCACTCGGCGGGCCAGCTAGCTGCAGCTAGCCGCTAGCCGCTAGCTTCCAGTTGCTAACGTCACGTAGAAGGGCGTGGACCGCGCGGCTAGCCGCAGATAATGCACATAAACTGCCATTCATATTAAGTCAGTGGTAGTTTACTAATATGTTCCTGCGAGGGCTTCAACGTGAGCGGAAAAGCCTTTTGCACCATTTAATTTATTACATTTTTTGTCAACTGACAGATTAGCTAGCTTAGGAATAGTTCAGGTGACGTTAGCGTCAAGGAGGACGTACACATCTTTTAACGATTAACCTCCGCGGTGGGCTTTACAAACCCGCCCAGCTAGTAGGGCTCAAACGTCGGTTTAGGCGTCCAGCCGGAGACCTAAAGGGTCAAGTCACACACTAATATCAACACAATAGTGTGTGTTTCTAGAGGGGGCGGGACTGTTGCCAAATACGTGCCCCTTGTTCACCAAGCATTATAAAGAATTATTCACAGACATGTGGTGCTCACAGTAGATAATAGTTAAATAATATAGTTACATTAAACGTCCCATAATTCTAATGTATAGTCTTGTTATTGTTTTTAAACAGTTATTCTAGAAATAGCTTGGATCTGTATGGCTTTATAATAACTTTTTGTAATGATGACATGTTTACTTGATAATTGTGAGAGACAGGGAAAAATAAAAAGATTTAGGGACAATGCGAAAAGTAATCCCCATCCATTACGACAGATAGAGATGACTTCCTCGGATTCGATTTGCCTTTTATTGCTTCTGTGGTTTGAGGTTTCAGAAGATGTGGATGTCGTTTGATTTATGTGAATGACATATTTCCGTCCGTTGCTCAGGCGGCATGTTTTTTTTGGGGATTTCTAGTCCCGACACAAAGATCAGGGCTGCACTGATCTGCTTTTTGTCTTGTCGGTGACCAGTGCCGGCTTCTACATTTTAGTTATGAGCAGAAGTTTTGCATGTTTTTTAAGTGTGTCCCGTCAGCAGCCATCGGCACGCACCCTTGGGACCCAAACTGTTTCCATAGCTTTGCAATGGCGACAGCCTTGCCACCCATAAGTGTTTACCACCACTTAATGCTGATGCAGCATCCGTGCAGAGGAGGTTGGTGCACTGTCACAGAAGATAAGCTCTATCTGACACTCGGCGCAATCCATTTCCTCAACAACAAAACACATCTTTCCATTTCCTGAACGTCCCTGCTGCCACAACAACCCACGACCTCAGGTCCCACACCTCTGCATTCGTGATCGGAGATCCTTTTTTCTGAGAAGATTCTCTCATACGGTTCTCATAGTAATAAGATACTGATCTCGTAATTGCGAGGTGCAGAATATATATATATTTTTCTTTGGAGCAAATGACTAACTGTACAATGAAATCCCGTCAACATGGACCACAACCTCTCGAGGGATGTTTTCGGCCCCCTTGGTTGAATACATGACACCAAGAATTTGTGCTGTTCTCGGAGAAAACAGGGGTTCTACATATCCAGCGCTCTAAAGGTGTGCCTAATAAAGTGGCCACTGAGTTTAGCTTACATGTCTGTTTACATGGGGCTCCACTTTATAAAGTGCTGCAGGATTTTTGGGGGAGGTAACCAGGAAGTCTGCATTTCCCCGGTTCCCTCGGCAAAAAGCCAAAGGAACGTTTCCATTGGTTCAGTAGTATCCTCTGATCACTTGTTAACGTTCGCCTTTTCTTAGAGACTTCAAAAATTCATGAGGGGTATTTACTGTCATATTTTACGTCTCAGAACAAGTTGTTATGATTGCTTGTGTTTACCACAGATCTTACTTCTAACCTTTAAAAAAAACTCCAGATCAGGGAACCGGAACTGGAAAAAAAAAAGACTCATTTCAAAGTTTAGGAACTCATTCCTGCGGCACTCTACAAAACCACCCAAAGTTGCGATAACATTGTCTTGAGTTACACATTCTTTTGTTGTGACGACACACGGCAAATAGAGTTTATTTCTCTCAGCTCGACAAAAAGAAGCGAAGCAGTGAAAACGGGGAATAAGTTTGATATTCAGATGGGTGATCGCAGCGCGACGTAGCAACCCAAATGTCTTTATCTGTTTGCAGGTAAAAGTAAAGAGGCCGAGATTAAGAGGATAAACAAAGAACTGGCCAATATCCGCTCCAAATTTAAAGGTAAGTGAACAATTCTGACACAACCAGCTCCAACCAGTGTACATGATGGCGTCCGGTTCACCTTCCATCCAAAGACTGATTTGTAGAATAATTTGCAGTTATTTTAATTTAATTTCCTTTGTTGTTGATTGGAATAAGAACTGTCGCCTTGCATGATACCATTCCCTCCCACAAAATACGGGAGACGAGGGAGGAGGGCGGACGCGAAGCTGTTTTTAAAGCGATAAAGTGACGTCGACTAATGACGTGTGTCAGTTGCATCAGCTGTCCATCGTTTTGTTATCACACTGTATTCTATGATCTCGGTCAGTCGATCATAACAGTGTTTTTAAATTTACTTTGAACTCAACTCACAACGTGGCACAATGGGACAAGAACATTGCACTCTTATCTATACGTCAACGGGAAACACAACAAATTTTAATCTCTTGCTAATTGCAAGAGATTGTTGTTATTGATATAATAATTTGACATAAGTAATGACAAGGTGATTTTCCGGTCAAGACGAGCAGGCACAAAAAAAATTACAAAATGAGTAGAGCCTTGTGTCTTTTGCCCCTTTTTCTTGTTGCGTAATTTTTTTTTCTTTATTTCCATTTTTTTTATGGCTTTCGCTGTCTCTGCATTTTTCTAAGTTCCCGCACCTCAGCGTTTATGTCTGCATTAACGTTCTGTTGGTGGTTCTCATGCCACCTGTTCCACGCTGCCTATAATTAGTTTGCTCCGTAATGAAGCTGCCTCCTCATGCCTCATAGTGCACACTCGTTCTGGCCTGTGTTCATTCACAAATTGATTATTTGACCATAAAAATTATTTCCAAGTTTCTTCTTTTCTTCCATTACTCAATGGTTTGGCGTTTAAAAACTGAATGGCCACTGTACTGATAAATCCCTGTGTTTTTAACTTCATGAAGACGTTCATATCCATACTTTTCTGTGCGTGTGTATTTGCGGCTGTGTGAATAGGAGACAAGGCTCTAGACGGCTACAGTAAAAAAAAGTATGTCTGCAAGCTGCTCTTTATCTTCCTTCTGGGCCATGACATCGACTTCGGACACATGGAGGCCGTCAACCTCCTCAGCTCCAACAAGTACACGGAGAAACAAATCGTAAGTTCGTCTTCATGTTCATCCAGTCTCTGAAGTTATCGTGCATAATAACTAGTAACCAGTATAAAAAAAATATTGTTTCTCCTGTGTACGGTGGAATTGCGCTCTGAATCCATGTCCTGCTTTCTAGGGTTACCTGTTCATCTCCGTGCTGGTGAACTCAAACAGCGACCTGATCCGTCTGATCAACAACGGCATCAAGAATGACCTCACCAGCCGCAACCCGACCTTCATGAACTTGGCCCTGCACTGCATTGCTAATGTGGGCAGCAGAGAAATGGCCGAGGCTTTTGCGTCTCAAATCCCCAGCATCTTGGTGGCAGGGTTTGTACTCCCACATTAATGCAGCGACATTTCAACTGGTTTTGACATCTCAGAAGTTTGGACTGAAAACAAATAACGTCTGACTAAATTAATAATTAAAACGGCATTCATGGACCCATCGTGGCACGTTTTGATGGAATAATACTAACTGAAAGGTTAAATTTGGTGTTTTGAAAGAGTTCAGATTCACCAAAGTCAACGTAGACAGTCTGTAAAACACTAACTGTGGATAAGTACCGTATACAAACTCACTTAAAAAAAACATCCAAACTATCACTTTAAGTTCTAATTTCAGTTTTTAATGTCAGCATTACTTCTGCTCCCCCACTGTATTTCCATTCTGTAATGGCCTCTTATGAAGCGGTTTTCATTGTAAGCGATGCCATTTAAATCTCGATGATTTGAATATCAGTTACTCGCCATGTGTTATTTTGAATTCTTGAACAAAACTTTGCTTACGCCTTATGGAGAATCAAGAATGGAGGACAGTCTTGAGTTGCAGTGAATGGGGGCCGCGTTTAACAACAGCAAACCTATATCAAATTAATATATATATATATATATATAAAAAATATAACCCGAGTGTCTTTTATCCGGCCACATGCTCATGGCTTCCCAAACACACACATCTTCGCTTAAGCCTCGCTGTTTAAACCGCTTTGGACTCGTCCGGACTCTCGATGTGATTAAGAGTACAGGACTGAAATGTTAAGGATGATAACTCTTCATTACGACAGTGACCATTCGTATCGGGTTGTGATGAATCAAGTCGTCTTGTGCTTGCCCCTCACATCAGGGACACGATGGACAGCGTGAAGCAGAGTGCGGCGCTGTGTCTGCTACGACTCAACAGGACGTCACCTGACCTCGTCCCCATGGGGGAATGGACGGCACGAGTGGTCCATCTGCTCAATGATCAGCACCTGGTGAGACTATACACATACCTGTGTTTGCTGGGGTGTGGAAGTACACAGAGGTCACGGTTCGGTTCATACTGGGGTCATAGGGGTCATGGTGCGAGTTCGGTGAAAATAAAGTTTCATAAGGATACGGTTCTTTTAAAAAAAAATTTCCACAGACAGTAGTGAGACAAAGGGAGGTATCATTTTGCCCACTTAAACTTTTTCATTATGAAAAATAAGGAACATTTCGAATACTCCCAAAAGGCTACAAATCTTAAAATCACTGCGCCGACACTCACTGTCCTCGTCTTCTACATAAGTCTTCCGGCTCTGCCGTTTGTTACCGACTCTCACGCCAATCAAGCTTGTTGCGCTAGCATCAGCACACACACCTCAGCTCGTAAACTTTGGTTACTCATTATATCCATCAGTCTACATGCCGTGAATTACCTGCGTGCACCGGACTGCGGCGAATTCGTGAGCCGTTACAGAGCGACAAAATAAAGCACACTCAAATCAGACAGTATGCACACTTAATATGTTTTGTGGGTGTGCTGTAGCTGCACACATGCACGTAGTTGCTCACAGCTGGAAAAAAACGTTGCACGCTCTATCATTTCCTGTTTGAAGTTGTACTAACTGCTAATAACGGTACACTATGAGGATTAGTATGTACTACATACTGTATAGAATTAGTATGTAGTGCTGTTTGTTTTCATCTGACACTCTAATAGCTGTGAACTTGAAACAGTTCCCCAGGTTACGGAGTCATGTGTCTGTAATCTTTGTCTGTTGTCAGGGAGTGGTGACCGCGGCCGCCAGCCTCATTACCACTCTAGCCCAGAAGAGTCCAGAGGACTTCAAAACCTCCATCTCACTGGCGGTGGCCAGGCTCAGCAGGGTGGGTGTCTTTCTGTAACGTCACATGGGGATCTTCAAATAATCAGATTCCGTCGATGCACTGATGCGTTCTCTTGCTTCTGCTTGTCCAGATCGTGACCTCGGCGTCCATCGACCTCCAGGACTACACGTACTACTTTGTTGCCGCGCCGTGGTTGTCCGTCAAATTGCTGCGCCTGCTGCAGTGCTACACTCCACCCGGTATGGTGCAGTCCTGTCTGTGCACATTTACAGTTTGAATAACATTGTTTCCCAGAAATCCTCCAATAGAGACTCATAATATTCATCCTGAGCTTACAATTACAATTTGTGTCTTTTTATTGGAAATAACAGTTGAACATTGTGTTGGCAGCGTATATCTTTTTTTGCCACTATATGTACCCCTACTTTAAGCTAGACCAAATACAACTTCCTCTTTGTATTTTACACAGACGTGAGGTTGATGATGATCTGCTTGTCTCGCTCTCTCAGAAAGGGAACCTAACTTGCCCCGTAAACGGTGCTGGCAATGCTCGTCGCATGAGGTGATCTCTGACACTAGATGGCGCCAGAATAGAAAAGTAAAATGGGGAATACAAATACTAATGCAGTGAGATAACATATCAGTTTATCTCATTCTTTAGAATAATGAAGAGTTTAGTCAGACACCCAGCAGAAAACCAGCAGCATGGGCATTGAAGTCTGTATTGTCTCTCTGTGTAATGTGCCATTACATTTGTGGACGCGATAACACTGAGTATATTCTTGTCGCTGCAGAGGATGCGGCGCTGCGAAGCCGTCTGACGGAGTGTCTGGAGACCATCCTCAACAAAGCCCAGGAGCCGCCCAAGTCCAAGAAGGTCCAGCACTCCAACGCGAAGAACGCCGTTCTGTTTGAAGCCATCGCCCTCATCATCCACCACGACAGGTAGGCCATGTTCTCGACAGGAAAAAGAAAAGCAGGAAATTCTGATTCATGCTTAATTTCCCCCATTGGACTTTAAGCAAACGGTGTTTGCAACCGACATGTTGCGTTTGTGGTTAGTTGTCAAGACTGTAACGTTGCAATAAAAACGCCAAGAACAGAACACTAACTTTTACCTTTTAGACTTCTCCAGCCGCCATTAGCTCACAATCCAGTGTCGCATAGCGTTGTTTTTTTGTTTGGGAATTTGAAATGTGGGCCTTCTGTGTCTGGTCTGTTGCAGCGAGCCCACCCTGCTGGTACGAGCCTGCAACCAGCTGGGCCAGTTCCTGCAGCACAGGGAGACCAATCTCCGTTATTTGGCTTTGGAGAGCATGTGCACGCTGGCCAGCTCTGAGTTCTCCCACGAGGCGGTGAAGACGCACATAGACACCGTGATCAACGCTCTGAAGGTGAGTCCTCCCCTCAGCTGTGACCTTTTGATGGGTCTGATCAGTAAGGGAGTCTCAAAAGTGACGCTGGGATTGTTCTGCACCCTTTCTGTGGTTATGTATGATCACCTAACTGATAGTTTTCTCTAAAAACAAGTTATTGATTAGATTTGTTTGCTCTATGAAGGATTCATAAATCCTTTTTAGTACTGAAATGGTGTCAAAGAGAAGTTGGAGAAAAGCGCCTACCGACCTACAACAGGAAGTTGTTTCATCGAGGTCCCTATCATTCTTTAATTCTGTTCATTATAACTCTGTTCTTATTCCATTAAGGGTCATTGTAGCTGATGATAATAATAATAATAATAATAGTGTAATATAATTTTCCGTGAAATTAGGACATTTTCCGAGATGGTTATCCTACCGTGAAAATCTTCCACTGTTTCAACCCTAGAAGTTGAATCAGCGGTTTTCCATGTTCAAATGAATGTTCCCAGATCACTCTGCCGTCACAGTTTCAAATAAAATGAGTCATCGCTTGTATAGTTGTTGGTCAATTTATAAGTATTTATGATAATTCAACATAATCTACAATGTGGTTGTCTGTGACACGAAGCTTACTCAAGCCTTTTTGTTTTTGTAAACGTTTCCAGGCATTCTCTTTAACCTTACGACCAAGCTGATCAATTACATCTCCACGGGACCTAAATGCACTTTCTTTACACAGATGTATCATTGCTACTGTAGATGTATGACTCAGCAGAAGTGTGTGTGCGTCAACCACCAGCTCACTCTCACACAAAAGGCACAGTTTCCGTTCATTTCAATCGTGGAATACTTAAAGACATGATTTACCCCAATTTCCAACAGCCTGGATTTAATTTAGCAATTTGGTCAGATCGATTGGCCACAGTGGCGTTTAAGAAGCTGCAGCTGAGGAGACGTTTTTTAACACGTTCTGTTCCCGTTTGTTCTTCCCCGTCCAGACGGAGCGAGACGTGAGCGTTCGCCAGCGGGCCGTGGACCTGCTCTATGCCATGTGCGACCGCAGCAACGCCAAGCAGATCGTGGCGGAGATGCTGAGCTACCTGGAGAACGCCGACTACTCGATCCGAGAGGAGATAGTGGGTCCCCGGCCTGTGCACCTTTCGGCCCCCCTCTGCGCGCGGCCCCCGCCCTCAGACGGTTGCTTTTTGCCCCGCAGGTGCTCAAGGTGGCGATCCTGGCAGAGAAGTACGCCGTGGACTACACCTGGTACGTGGACACCATTCTCAACCTCATCCGCATGGCCGGCGACTACGTCAGCGAGGAGGTGTGGTACCGCGTCATCCAGATCGTCATAAACCGAGACGAGGTCCAGGGCTACGCGGCCAAGACCGTCTTTGAGGTGAAGACTACGGATTTGTTTGCTCGCCGTCTGGCTCCTCGGTGTTGAAAGGCCACTTTTCTTAGCTAACTTGCGGGCGCCAAGAGAACAAAATGTGGGATTTGCCTACAACAAGCCATGTATGACATATAAGGGTTCAGTCACATAAGGCAGTCATCCCTCTCTTCTCTCTTTTTTTTTTTTTTTTTTTTTTGTCCTTCTCCCGGTTGTTCAGACTAACTCGTTTTATAGTACAGGAACTATGAATGTCTGTTTTTTATTTTATTTTTTTTATGGGTAGGTATCTGCTAAATTGTGCCTTTTTTCCAGCCTTTGTTTGCTCTGGATGCTCCAGCTGCCACAAGCGCCCCATGTTGCCTCTGTTAAATAACAGTTGACCCTCACGAAAAACGAATAAGTCATTAAAAAATATTACTGGAAGCCATCGAAGTCAAGCTGGGATGCATCTTTTTCTGGAGCCTTGCCATTGGGAAGCAAGTGAGGGTTGTATCCCGGTTGCTGGATTATGTGTGCTCCGCAAGGACAATGTTGGCTGGCTGGTCTTCACCACTTCCATTCTTAACCATACTTGCAGTGAGGTAGCCGTGTACATTCCTAACGTCGTCCTTCTGTGTGCACACTCGTAGGCGCTGCAGTCTCCCGCCTGCCACGAGAACCTGCTGAAGGTGGGAGGTTACATCCTGGGAGAGTTTGGTAACCTTATTGCGGGTGACTCGCGCTCCAGGTAAACAGAATCCACCCTTCAAGAAAATCATATTATTTTGCCTGAGTTGATGCTACAGCTCTGGGCTTGGTTCAACCAATCTACAAAAAACTATTTTCTCTCTCACTTCAAGAGGTGTTGAGCCATGTAGATGGTTTTGTTTTACCAGGTTTTGAGATATCTGAAGAGAGTTTAGTTTTCTGTCCTCAAAGCATTAAGCAATTCCACAGCAATGTGATCACTGTCAAAGTTTTCACCAGGACTACTTCCTCCGTACGAAGTAGTTTTTGTGAAGCAAAACTATCTGCATAGCTAGATACTGGCTAGAAAATGTCTTTTTTACAATTTAGGTGAACTAAACCTTTTTAAAGAAATGCTACTGACGCCAATATGCTGTCTTCCAACCAAATATGGCGCCGTGTTTACCACACAGAACCGAGTAGAAGAAGCTTGATGTACCAGAGCAATGCTCGCTTCATTCCGTGTCCAGCGCTGAGTCTGAATGTCCGGAGGTTTCACCGTTTCGTGTCTTCTCCCATTCAGCCCTCTGGTCCAGTTCGACCTCCTCCACTCCAAGTTCCACCTGTGCTCTGTGCCGACTCGGGCGCTGCTGCTGTCGGCCTACATCAAGTTCATCAACTTGTTTCCCGAAGTGAAGACCACGATCCAAGAGGTCCTGCGCTCCGACAGCCAGCTCCGCAACGCCGACGTGGAGCTCCAGCAGAGAGCCATCGAGTACCTGAGGCTCAGCTGCATCGCCAGCACCGACATATTGGTGAGTTGTAATTGAAATACTGATTACACTTGAAGGTCTCGCACACGCTCAAGCTTTCGCAGAAACAGTGGTGAGGTTAAAAAAACAACAAAAAAAACAGGTATATCTTTCCTGAAGTTTGTCCACTTTTTGATTGGAATAACTCATTGATTGGAATAACTCATAAGTCATAATAATAAGTCATTTCTTGCACACCATGAGTCAATTTCTATCCGTGAGACGTAAGTAGTTCAGACCGCTGTACATGTATCTGTGACTGTAAACATTAAATGTTACTGCTGGCCGAAGAATGACAATAGCTGTTACGGCCGCGCATGCGCCACTAGTATCAAGGGATTCCCCTGGGTCCTAAATCCCTCCAGGTTTAGCTCCCTATGCACTAATCAAAACAGCTGCTGGCCAGTTGCGAGCAAGTAGTGAATAACGGTGGCGGTGACAGCCCTTTTCGGCGTCAATAAATTAATGTGTTTATTTGGAGAAAAAAATACCGTGATATACCTTGAAACCTCCACAATCTTACAAAATACCGTGATATGAATTTTTGGCCATACCGCCGAACCCTAATTGGTATCCCTCAGCTCATTAGAGATTAAAAAAGGAAAGAAATCTATGTTAACTAAAACCTTCAGGGAGAAACAGCAGAGACGTTATATCACACAGGAAGATGCGTCACATCCATTTTAAATGTGATCGGTACATGACTGGTGGAGGGAGCAATCGTGGTCGGTCACGATAAAGTTGGGATTGGGAGGAGGAAATGCCGGTCAAAGCATCGGCAGGTCTGGAAAGTTTAATAACCACCAGCGGGGACACGTTTCGCCTCATCCTGTTGGCTCAGGGTGCTCCGATTGCTGGACTTGATCGCGGGATCTATTGGCAGCCTTGTGGAGCATTATTTATTAATTTTTCACCCACGTTGTATGTTATGTATTCAAATTAAGAGATGAATTGACAACTGTTTATTCATTGGCATGCGACATGTGCAACATATTCCACGCTCTCTCGTAGAGATGCTTTCTCTCAGCAGCCCCATTTTTTTTGTAATCAAAGACCTGCTGTGTGTGTGTGTGTGTGTGTGTGTGTGTGTGTGTGCACTTAGTCCCAGCATGCTGGGCGTTTTAAACAGACATCGATCCCTCCCCTCCCCCGTTCCATGTTCGTACCTTTTTTCGGCAGAACTGCAGGCGGTATAACGGCGTAATGGAATAACGGTCCCACCTGGAACAGGCGGTCTGAAAGAGGCTTCAGAGGCACAACTCCATTGGAGACGTTTCAGTGTAGAGGGGTCGTCTGATCCGCCTTCACAGTATCGTCTCCCCCTCTCTCTCCACAGGCCACGGTCTTGGAAGAGATGCCCCCATTCCCAGAGAGAGAGTCGTCGATCCTGGCGAAGCTGAAGAGGAAGAAGGGCCCGAGCAACCTGCCCGACGTCGACGACACCCGGTGGAACGGCAACGGCAACGTCGAGCACAGCGAGAACGCTGAAGGCACGAACAAGGTAAACCCCGCGGTGGAGCTGTACATTTATTTGGAAACCCATCCAGGGAGAAAAAAAAACTCTAGATAAATGTCACCAGTTTCTCACACAATTGAGCACGTTTAAGGATTTCTGAATGTGCATGCACCCTGAAAACAAGCCTGCTTCACACAAACAATATTCTTTAAGTAATATCCTTTCAGCATCTCCTGTTCTTCACCTTTACTTGTCTTCTCGCCTTCCTTCCCTGTCTCCCCCTCTCTGTCCTCGTTGTCCTCTTTCTGTTTCTTCTCTCTTCTTTTCTTTCTCCGTCAGTCTTCTCCTTCACTGATGGCAGACCTTCTCCCCACCAACAGACCCCGCCCTGCCTCCTCTAGTCCCACCATGCTCTCTGCTGGGACCATGGTACACCGATAGCTAGAAAAGACACAGCGTGTGATGAGTTACATAATTAGGCAGCCACTGTTGTCATCCATGTTCCTTCCACTTCTTTCTTGTTTACACGAACCAGCACCGAAGAGGTTTGGGTTTAGTCTGCTTACAATTATAAGGTTTTGGCAAATCTTATTTTACTTTCTTCTGCACGCGCTGCACTGCATTAAAGTCAAACTGAGGTCTGAGGTCACAGGACTACCCGCCGCAAAGGGTATTACTCTTCTTCTAGCCATCACCAACACACCTTATCTCCACAAGGCAACACGAGAAGAGAAGAGACGGGGAAGTCGGCGCCGTCTTCGGCAAGCTGGGGTTAACCAGCGTCCACCTTTTTGTGTCGGCGGAATAGAAACTGAACAGCAGAGCGTTGAATGTTTTTAAAGTGACACTGTTTTTATTTGCGGTGGATGGCGAACTATCTAGAGAAAGTATCAACATGATACAATGGCGTAACGATTCTCCGAATCCGTTATTCGGTTCACACCAGAGTTTTTTTCTTCTTCTTTTTTCTGTGTCTTTTCTCCGGAAACCTTTCCGGTCTCGTTTTCAGAAGCGTTCCACCACTAATCAACAAACATGATGCCGTTCTTCAGCCAATAGCGCCTCACAGAAGCTGGCAGGGCGTCACTAACAAATAGCTGTCGTGTCATTATACAAAGTAAATTCAAGCTTGAGTTTGTAAAATTTGAACATTGAAGTCAAAGTAGGGAATTAAATAGATTGTTATGGGATTTAGGACATTGTAAATGTTGTGTAAAGTGACTTTGAGTACTAAGAAAAGCACTTATAAATTCAATTTATTTATTATTATTATAATAAATATATAAAAAACGATACACTGCTGTTCAGATGTCGTCTGTACATACTGTGCGTTAACGTGGATATCTTTTGACGTTTCTCTCCCAGGGTTCCGCCCACCCCTTCACAGACCTGCTCAATCTAAGCTCCACCCCTTCAGCAGGAGCCAGTCTGCTGGTCGACGTCTTGTCCGACAGCTCCAGCCCTGCGTCCCTAGACGTGTCTGAGGAGAACTTCTCCAGGTGAGGACCGCACTGTGAGCTTCGTTTGCCGAAAATTAGCAGTGACAGCTGGAGGACGCACAAGAGACACATTCAATAAAAGAATGGTCAAAATTCAAACTGCAGAGGCCCGAGATATCCTGACTTTTACTCTTGCATTCCAAAGTGGAACAGTATAGTGTCTTTAATTATGTTTCCGCGAGGCCATATGGGTTTTGTGGTTGTACATACTCCTCTGGAGGAAATCTCTTCCAATTTGGAACAAACGTCCACTTGTACTCATCATGAACTGATGAGAATTTGGTGATCAAAGGTCACTGTGATCTCACAAAAAAAAAGGATCGGATAAAATGGATGGAAGTGATGTTACTTGGTTGACGAGGTCATACAACCGCAAGGTGGTAATTCGGGATGCTCAACTTGCTTTGCCTTGGGGGCCACTTTTGCTCAAACAACTGTCAGGGGGTCTGGTGGATCCTCCTCTGGTCCTTTTTGTTAAATAAGCTCTATTAGTCTACTTGGATACTTTTATTGTATGCACTCTGGCACCTTTTTATTTCATTTATATTTGATGAAAAACGCCATCGACTGTGGGGTAATACGCTGACAAATTCCCCGACTTCTTCGTTGTACATTTGTAACTGTGTGCTTGTGAATTCCAGGTTCGTTTGTAAGAACAACGGCGTTATCTTTGAGAACCAGCTGTTGCAGATTGGGCTGAAGTCAGAGTACAGGCAGAACCTGGGTGAGCAGCTCTCAACAGTATTTGTCTCCAATGTGTTGTGTTGAGCTCCTCAGACCTCGCCGCTTCTGACAGGCTAGCATTGGAAAACGAAAATATTCTGATGCAGAATGGGATTAGTGTTTCTCAAAGATGGTTTCCTTGCTGTCCCACAGGTCGCATGTACGTGTTCTTTGGCAACAAGACCTCCACCCAGTTCCTCAGCTTCTCCTCATCGGTCACCAGTAGTGACGCTCTCAAGACTCATATCCTTGATTAACCACTCACAGGTGGCTTCTTGTCCCAGACTCCACTGGCCCTTTCCAGCCACAGTGAAAGCTGTTGTTCGTAGGGTGAGATGCATGCTCGTGTCATTTAAGTGTCCGTAGAAGCCTTGACCGTGCCGTCTCCACAGCTGAATATCCACGCCAAGCCGGTCGACCCCACGGTAGAAGGCGGGGCTCAGCTCCAGCAGATTCTCAACATCGAGTGCGTGTCGGATTTCACAGACGCACCGGTGCTCGACATTCAGTTCAGGTCGGTGGATGCGTACTTTGTTGTAGATCTTCCTCTTTCTACTTTTAGTTCAGTTCCATGTGCTAATTTCTGACCGCGTGTGTGCAAACAGATACGGCGGAGCTCTTCAGAACATTGCCGTGAAGCTCCCTGTGATGCTCAACAAGTTTTTCCAGCCCACAGAGATGACATCCGAAGACTTCTTCCAGCGCTGGAAACAGCTCGGAGTGTAAGGCTCAATGTCCATTATCAACGCACCGCTGTCTCCTGGTTCCTCTCAGCGTTCGTCCCTGTCAGAAAATAAAAAAAGGCCGATTGCTTTAGTTGTTTGAAATGTCAATCCGTATCATTGGATCGACAGAGATCCGAAAGTCACTTTATATTTTGTGTTTTTATGGCTGAATGGTCTTTAGTTAGTTATGTCATTGCTATCGGAAGTTCAGTTCTTAAAGGGACAGCTCACCCCAAAATCAAAAATACACATTAGTCCTCTTACCTGTAGTGCTTTTTATCAATCTAGGTTGTTTTGGTGTGCTCATCACAGCGCAAGATGTAAACATAAATGGCGTCCTCCTCATCTGAGCTGTAACGCTAGCTAGCTCAGTGGCGCTAGGTGAGCTAGCCGTATCGGTTAGCTCACCTAGCCTCTCGTCCATAAACCGTTGCACGCCTCCTTCCTTCAATGCGGTTGCCGGTGTAGTTTTGGAAGATAGAAAATAGCTCCTCCCTGAAACTGCTCACAACAAGGTCTGTGTATTATTTTAGTTGCCAGGTCATGATTTCTGGAAAAAGACATTGCTGTTGAGTTTTTCAGACATCATTATTTTGAGTGCCATCTAGTCCCATCCTACTAGAGAGACGGCAGACATCTCTGCAGCCGAATCTCGCACCAAAACAATCTAGATGGATAAGTAGCTCTACAGGTCAGAGGAATACGTGCCCCTTTTTTTAAAGTGAACTTTGCTAACTGAGGTTTTACATATTTTTTTGGACTGAACGAAAGATTAACCAAACGGATCCTTTCCAGATAAATCAGTAATGAAAATCAGCTGCACCGCTTGTAGGGTTCAGACAGCCAGTTCTATTTCAGCTCTGGTTCCAAGTGGATAAAATACCTCACCGTCTCTCCGCTCGCCTTTTCTTAACATTGTTCATCACACTCGGAGAGCGGGCTTCTTGTTTTTCTGCATGTGTTGCATCCTGTGGTTCGTCAGTGGTTCTATATGAACCTTCTATTCTTCTATCTTCTTCTGTTCTATATGTCCTCTTCCTGTCCTCCTGGAGATAAGTGACTCTTCTCTCTCTCTCAGTCCTCAGCAAGAGGTTCAGACTATCTTCAAAGCCAGACACCCGATGGACACAGATGTGACCAATGCCAAGGTAAAAAGAAAACTCACTTCTAATACGGGGGACTGTTTAGCATCATTCATTGAGAAAATCTGCGTAAAGAATTTGATGGTTTCTAAAGCTGAATTTATAGCGGCTTTTCTAAAAAAACATGGCGACGCTGTTATTATTTTATTTTTCGTGTTATTTTGCCGGCATTACCGATTTACACCGGATAAGATGAAGTACTTAAGATACCAACGCAGGGCCCCCTTTTTAAATATCTCTTCTGTGACTTATTTCGTAGATCTTAGGTTTTGGCGTCGCTCTGCTGGACGGGGTGGATCCCAACCCCACGAACTTTGTCGGATCCGGAGTCATTCACACTAAGAGCACTCAGGTGGGCTGCCTCCTCAGACTGGAGCCCAACGGACAAGCAGAGGTAAAGAGACACACACACACACAGACTCATTATTGTATTGAACCTTCATATAGTTGCTGCATAACTGTGTGTTTCCTATTCAGATGTACCGTCTCACCCTCCGGACCAGCAGGGAGTCTGTGTCTCAGCGACTGTGTGACCTCCTCTCTGACCAGTTTTAGACTCAACGCAGCACCAGTATTTCTACACCTTTCACTCTCCGAGTCTCTCTTTAGATAGAATTGATGTATTGTACAGTGTAAATTCGTTTTCTTTTCTTTTTTTTTTTTTTATTTGACTAACTCCACATGTAAATGAAGTGAAATGTATTTTCCGCACATAGCTTTACTAATATATCACTGCTTTAAACCTGCCTTGTGTACACACACTGAGCACCTTAGCCAAGATGTTGAGGACGGTGAAAAAAGGCTGCGACTGCTTTTCTGCAGCGTCCCGCCGCTCCACAGTTCTTGAAATGGTGTGTTTTATTGCTCGGGTGCTGCCTTTCTCGTTCAGACATTTTGAAGAGTTTGTTTGGAGGCATTATTGAGATTGAGTTAGTTGAACATCTCCGTAGCTTTGTAAGCTTAATTGCCAGTGATCTCAGTTTGCCTTTCTATGACATTTTTGTGTTTAACAAAAAAAAAAGAAGATGATTCACAGAACTGGGAAGCTTTCCTCAACTTCTTGACCGTTTTGCACTTGATAGTTAAAACAAAAATCACATAAGTAGAGCTACAGAAGCCCTGAGAGGAAAAGAGGATGGAGCAAGCAAAGAAAATACATCCTGGGATCCATTTTCTAAGTCTGATCTAAATAGTTTTCTCTCCTGTGCTTGAAAAGATGATCTCGCTAAATTCCCTAATTATTTCATTACTAGTGATTTTTGTAATTCTCATTTTGGTCACGTGAGTCTACGTCCATGTTCTGACTCAAAGCGTTCATGTTTTCCTCCGAGTGAACTTTATGTCGCATAACTTGCATCCGCACTGTATGTTCAGAGTGCGTGGAGATATTAAAACTCACTTGGAAGAAAACATGAAAGCGTTCAGTAAAGACGAACCGACCGGAACTTGAAGGTTTACGGAAAACAATTTAGATCAGACTTTTTAGATCGGAAAGAAAAAAAGGTCCTCACTTCCCTCCCGGGGCTTCGGTACAGATAGATTTAGACAAAATCATCTTTAATTCTTAATGATGTCACTAATTTGACACGTCTGTCATCTCAGGAGAAAAAGCTACGCTTTGCATTGTGGTATTTTAGTTTTTGCAACAACAACAAAATAGCCTTTTGAATGCAAAGATTTTTGGTGGTGGGATTTTTTTTTTTGCTTCACTGTGCACGAAGTTTACACACAGAATTCAGGCACTGCGATAAAACGGCAAAGAAAATCAATGTAGAACACTAGGCAGCGAACGGATACAGATCTGTGACCGTCGTCCGATGGGCCGGATGCAGTCTGTGGGCACGAGCCCCCCCCTCTCTCCCTCCGCTAGCTGCGCTTTCTATCTGTAAGGGTTATTTGAAGACGACCGCAACAAAAGTCAAAACAAAGAGCAGAACGACGACGGGCGCAACCGGACCGTTCTCCAGGGCTCACAGTGGAGGTCCAGAATATCTACCGCACCCTCAAATAGTAAAGAGTAATATTTCATTTCAATATATATATACATATATAAATATATACTTTTACCTAAATGCATTTATTCACAGAACACTGCCAAACTGGTAATATTTCTACATTTCAATAACGTATGGTGTATTTTGTGTTTTATAAAATGTACTTTTCTCATAATCCATGATTTGTGTATTTGATGCTTTGCGTGAGGCCGGCTCTGTCCGAAGGCAAACAAGAAAACCGTCCCACCGCCGGGTTGGTTATCAGCGGCAGCAGGACTCCAGGAAGCCCTAAACCCCATGAAACGGCAACTTGTCACTTTTACACTGCTTTTTTTTGTGTGTGCATATTCAACAAACGAAACATAGAAAGGTTCGTGGAGGAAAAAAAATGTAATCGGATTGGGCGACACTATCTTAATGCTAAGCTAACGACTCCTGGCTGTAGCTTTATATTCACCAGATAACGGCGCTATTGATGCTCTTCTCTAACAACAAACAAGGGTCTGTACCAAAATGTGAAACTACTCTTTAAAGAGCTTTTGTCCTAAATATTGATGAAGGGATGGCTAGAATACGAGTAAGGGTACTTTAAGAAGCTTTACTTTGATGTCGCCGTGTCTCAGCAATGGCTAAGGGGCCATATCCAGTGTATGACATAATAATCATTGTTTTTATGTACTTCAAAAGGGGTGAAACTTCATATCTTGATAAATACAACAAAGTATAGCTGTAAATTACCACTTGATACTAAGCACTGATGTACTTTCCAGCCTGTTGTGGGTCCAGTACCATAAAGTGCCGGCACAAACCAAATACTGAACTTTGATTAGCTGGGTTGCTGGAAACACGACGAGGTGTGAAGGCAGCGCTGTCTTTGATAACCTGGGTCTTGTTTTCATTTTATTTTTTTTGTCTCGTAAACTTCTGTTCTGGTTTGGTGCACAGCTTTATACCAGGGTCCCAACGGGGCCCCCAACAGACAAGCCACTACTTTCATTGTTCAGCTCCGCTCAAGAGCGCCGCTGGACTCCGACACAAAGCAGAGCTCAAGGAGATGCTAAACTACACTTCAGATATTTGGGCCCCATGACATTAGGGACCTCATCTGGGGTCCTGGGTACTACATCCAGCACACACTCAGTGCTTACTATCAGTTACTGTACTGCTTTACTACTTTACAAATTGTCTCAGTGCTGATGTGGTGTTTTTTGTGTGCCTTCTAACAAGTGTTTCGGTCTCTGTGCCGGACGGCTGGATATCTTGTTGCTATTTAAATGTAATGTCATTTCAACATCCAAAAGATGGCCTTTGTAAACAAATTAAAATATATACTTCTTCCTTTTTAATGGAAAAAAACATGATTAGTTATACTGTATCATTCTACAATATGTTCAAAATGTACTCTGGATCTCTGCTATCAGCCGTACTGCTGGCTGACTTACCCTCAGTACTACAAAGCACCGCGGCTTCAGAAGACTTCAAAGATGGCCGCACCAATTCCCCTCCCTGCTATGTATCACCTGTGCTTTAGAAAAGCTCTCTACGCCACAGGGACAGTGAAGTGGGAACATTTGTGTCACAACTTAAGTTAGCCATCAATCTTGATTTTTTTTTTATTTAATTTTTTTATTGGCGCTACAAATTTATATATTATACTTTTTTGTCTCGATTGGAGAGGCATTTTAGCGTCATTAAATTCTCAATAAGGTCACTTAAGCTTCTCCCCCATCTAAGAAAGACTACGTTGTCATCATGTGGGTCCTACCCTCACGATCTTCATTTCAAAATGACTGCGCGTCGAGTAACTGGTATCTAATTACCAATACTGGACTGGTTTCCATGTCCCACCTCTGCAGAGGCCTCCAATGCCACATTGCTGCATCGATGACCTCTTTCATCGCTCACGCGAAGCCGGAACAAGATATTGGGGGTTTTCCATCGTCACTTGAGTTTTATTCAGCGCTAAAAGCGCAACTTCTTGCAAAAGACTCAATGTAGCAGCCATTCTAGTTATTGAACACTAATCATTGTTAAAATAGCAATACTTCAGTTTAGGGTTTTTGCCACTGCCTTGGCGTTCCACTGAAGCGAGTTGTTCTTCTTAACGACGCGTATTAGCTGTCAAATGTTCTGGGTCGTCGTCGAAGCATTGGAACTGCATTATAGTCACTCAATACTTTTGTCAAATTTTACACAGAGACTTATGTCACAGAAGTCAACGCTGATGGATTACATCCCAATGTCTGGTGTCGATATTAAACGCCTTAAATTGGAGGCGCAGTTGTAATACAGCCTAGATTGCTCGATGAGTCATCAACGACAAACTTAATTACCATCAGGGACACCGATGAACTACTTTTTGGCAAATAAGTGACAACCAGTGCAATACACGTGTGATTATTTAAAAAAATCTACTTTGAATTCCATGAACTTTAATTTAGGAAGAATAAATGAGGAGATACATCATAATTTGAACTTGGTATATCATAACATGGGCTCACCGTGAGTATTTATTTATAATGCAACACATTCGTCTTTCACTTTCAATAATGGCAACAACGAGCTTCCATATGATTTAACTAAAGTGTACTTAATTTAACGTGTGTGTGTGTGTGAACTCAATAGGATAGCACATAAGTCATTTAAACTAAAAAAGGCCAGGTTGATATATAGGGGCTCAAGAAAAACACGTTTGTGGAACATGATGGTAGTTGTTTTTTTAAACTCTGATTCGCTTAAAGGCTAAAAAGGAAGGAATCGTAGAAGATGTAGGGACTGCACCTAGAAAAGTGCAACAATCTACTTTCACAGAATCGGCGGATAGTTTCGGTCTGGAGACGGGTGCGTGGCGCCGGCACAGAAGATTTCACACGCTTGTCCCCGATAGAACCAGCTGATGAAAAGTAATTCAACTCCATGAACAGGAGTCAGACTGCGCAAAGCTCTGTAAGTAAGAGTGAGAAGTGTTTTAAGTGGATCCTTACATGCTACATGTAAAGAGATCCGATTATGGGGGTAAGGTGAGACCGGCTGTTTGACCCAGTGAGTAGTCTGGCGGCAGACCATCAAGAGAAAAGTGCGTTACGGTGGTCCATTTAAGAGATAAAGGCTTGTTTATGCCTCTCTTGTTCAGCCGTCGGAAATACACATCTCAGTTTACTTATATTTCTTAAGTCGAAAAAACAAGATCTAGTTAGCGGCTCATCATGGGTGCCGTCCACTCCCTAATAGCGTTAAGGCAGTACAGCAGCCGAGATAACCTAAAAAAGTCTCCCGAGGTTCGAACGAAGGGTAGAGTTGGGTATCATCCACATGTAAGTGATGTGCAATATTAAATCTGTTCATGTTCTATCCCAAGGGCAGCACATTTAAAGAGAACAGGACAGAGCCCTGCGAGACACCACCGGAATTATATGCAGACTTTTTCCAAGGGAATTACCCACAATGCATAGCAATATGACGTTCAGTCGGTTACATATACACAACATTAAGGATGAAAGATGGAACATTCAGAGACTGGGCCTCAGTCTCTAACTTCAGGCTCTGAGAACAAGAGGAAATCCAGGCCAGATACGCCCATCCAATCAAGTAGCTTTGTAATCAGGATATGAATGTCGACTACGGACAGGAAGTACTGACACGCAACAGAAGACATTAGCATATCGTTAGAAACGCTCAGACTGCCTAGGACCGGGTCTGATCCCAGACAATGTGCCTCTCTGTGCAGCAGTGAGTTGGTTGGCCACAAACATGTTTAACAGAAAGGGTAGGTTACTTACATTTTTATTCATATGGACTGGATATCTTCCAGATGTGTGTATTTTTCTAAATGTGCCTTTTACAATCCAGAGAACTTTAAACATACTATTAATCAATCAAAAGCACAATAGCTTTAACGGTTTATTTGATTTGAAAATTCTAAACTTCTTGTTTATTAAAAACACCCGATACAAAATGTGGGAATTAAGAGATTATATTCTAAACCAGATGAAATGATTCTCCAGGTACAATATCTAATTGTAGTTTTGCTTATTGAGTTTAAAAAGCAGAGGAAAGTATACGCTGACATCATTTCTTCATACAAAACATTTAATAATTGTGCATTTATTAGACAGATGGCTTTCTATACAGTGACTTCTTTGATGAAGTACTCGGGTATTTTACTTAAATAAAATTATTGAAGTGTTGGCATTAAAGTATATCTTAAGTACTCTTTTAAAGCAGATCTTTATTTTCAGAATAATATCAATAATACCACTAGTTTATAATTGGCTTAGCATTACGGTGGCGCCAATTTCAAATCAATATATACACTGCTGTGTGGCTTAATCCATAATAATGCCTCATAATTTAATAGTTTTTTTTATTTTTTTTATTTAATAGTTGTGGTATACAATGGAAATACTTCAGTAGAGTACAAATACTCTACATATGTGCTTGAGTAAATATATTCCGCATCCCCTACTGCTGTTAGCGTACACAGCTAGCTGCTCCATTTGGCACAGAAATCAAAGGGAAACTTCCATGAGTCACAGTTTCTTTTTCCCCCCCAACTAAGTACAAAAATATGCGGCGAGGACTCCGGTTGTGCCTGAGCCGCCCTGAAAAGTCCACCAGTCCTCAGAACTCAGTCTTTGTAGCGCACCTCTGCTTGGAGCTCCTTGGTGACGTAGTTCAGCAGCGCGGCGGTGACCTGCTGCTGGAGGGTGGCGTTGCCCATCACGAGGGCGATGAGCTGCGCCGCGTCCATCCAGTCCAGGTTGCTCAAGATGGCCGCGACCTGATCGCAGAGCTTCTGTCGCTGGCTGGGAGGCAACTCCAACAGGATCTGAGGCAGAGGCCTGAACGTACCGCTGGTCAGCCAGCTGCCCAGGAGACCGCCGACCGCTCCACCTGGAGACAGAGGAAAGTTAGATCAGCGTTTTCAAACCTTTTTTGAGCCGCGGCACTTTTTCTACAATAAAAAAAATCCTGCGACATAACAACAACCAAAAAAGTTACTAAATGTCACATTGTAGCATAATACAGCACATATGGTTGGTAATTATTGCGCTACCTACTGGCATGGAAGAGTATTTCATTACTAGACCAGCCACTATATTGCAGACTCAGACCATCAACAATGGCAAATTATTTGCGGCAACTAAATAATATTTTTTTGGACCAATTAAGTGAAATTGGACATTTTCCCACGGCACACCGGACGATCTCTCACGGCACACTGGTTGAAAATCACTGAGTTAGAGGGTCACAGCGGCCACTGTTCTACCTGTGGAGGAAGGGGACGGGGGCAGAGTACTTCCTGTCTGTCTTCCTTCGGTTAATGTTTGGTTCACTCTCACCTCTACAAGGTTACAAGGTTTTTATTTGACATTGCACAATGAAATTTAGATTGTAGTCCCGATTTGCCGCACAGGAAAGACAAACAAACTATTATATATGGAGTCTCACGGCCAGAGGAAAGAAGCTGTTCTGCTGGTTTGTCAGCTGATACTTGTGTTCGTCTCTTCAGACGGCAGTAGGCTGAACAGGATATGGTGGGTTTTGTCTTTTTAATATCGCTTTCGCTCTTCGCAGACGCCTCTTCTCACCAATATCACTGATGACGAGGTTTTCATCACGGCCGTAGAGCCCACCTGTCCTGGTCCTGTCCCCTACACACCTCCATGCCAGCTTGTAATGTTTCCAGTCAGGAAGCTTTCCATTGCTCCTTTGTAAAAGTTGACAAGCACTTGTCACAGGAAGCTGCTAACTTGCTCCCCTTCAGCTTTCAGCGACATTGAGCAGCAGGTTGTTTCTCTGCGCTCCACTCTGCCGAGGTTGTTCATTTCCTCTCTATACGAAGTCTCAATGTTGTTAGTAAACCTATAACGTCGTCTGCGAACTTCACAACAGTTCTCTTCATGTTTGGGGCAGCAATTGTGGGTGTACGGCGTGAACAGGAGGGTTCTGACCTCAGGGTTCTATGCTCTAAATAAGTATTCTTACCAACAGCGATCCCTGGGGGTCCACCGAGCAGCCCGCCCACGAGGGCCGTTCCTCCCGCCACCAAGGCTCCTTTGGTGGAGTTTTTCACTGCCACCTTGATCTGATCTTGGGCCGATAGTTCGCAGCACAGACGCATGACATCATCCATTCGCGCCGCCATCCCTGTGCTGGGACACGACAGGAAAGAAGACGGTCAACTTTTGGTGAGCAATAGACACACAAACAGTCCTCACAACTCTGGGGTCGAAGAGCTCAAGTTTGCCATCACTGGGATTACACCAACTGTATTATTGTTAATGCCGTGGTCTACATACTGAAAGGGAGTGTTTACAATCTCTGATCTGTAACTGATCTACTTTAATGGGATGGGTGTGCGTCCTCAAAGCCATCCCATCAAAACCCCTCAGTGATGAAACACTATGTAACTATGCACGACTGGCACAACACATTCGGTTTCACTTTTACTTGTCCCGGTTCAACATAAGCGGCACATAAACAACTCCAACAAATGCATCGTACAAATATTTAAATATAGTACGACTGTATTCTATTCCTGAACAAATTGTACGCGCGTTATTGATGATTAACAAAAATCCGCCTTTAACTTCTTATTTATTTTTAAATCACCTGGTTTCTGAATAGTTTGGCGGGAGAGATTAGTTTTGGTTGCGCTCGCGAGTGAGTCGAGTAAGCGTCTAAACTTGATATAAAATGACTTAATGTACGCATGATATGCTACCAAAATGTTATTTTAATAGAAGGTACCTAAACGACAATGACAAGGAGGGTTAAATAGAAACGGTTGCTTTGAATGCAACACATGCTCAAGTTTCGTTTCTATTTCAATACCGAACTAAATAATTCTTCCCAAGTACCTTCTCGAGTTCTTCGTCTCCATTTGGGAGACAGAAGACAGCTGACACCGCCATAACGCTCAAGAACTGTCTAACGCTACATTGTTACCTTCCGTCCTGTCCTGAATGCGCTGCAGGGGGAGTTTGTGCTCTTTGCGAGCGTTCGGCTTTGTTAAAATGCACAGTCGACCAAACTTCTGTGCTGTTTCTGCACTCTTTGTGAACCTCCCTGCCGGTGAGTGGCGGTCGTCCCACTTCCTGCTTGAAAAAAAAAAGCTATCAGAGAGTAGATACCGGACAATCGAGGCAAGATGAGCATTATTATCAGAATGCTGCGGGATTGATATCGTCCGGTATCATCGCTTCTCTCTGCGGGTCCAGTTAGAATATAATCCCTTTGACACCATAGAGGCCATTAGCAAGGCGTTTACTAGATAGATGAGTCTTATATTAGCACATTGTGCGCTTGCGCACTACACAAACTGGTTGTTTTGGTGTAGGAGGTGAACTATCTGGATTTAGTAGGGTCTTCAAACTCTTCAAAAATAAGTTAGCTCGCTTGTCCGTACTTTGCTACTTTCTCCATAGCTCATTCACTTACATTAATACCTATTAAATACGTTAATTTATAGGAATGGTTGTAGCATTACTGCCCACTTTTACATCAACGAACAGAGGCTTTGAAACTATTAGTCCACTTTTTGCACGTCATTTTTCGGCGTTTATTCGCTCGGTTACTGGTCCCACTGTTGCAGTGGGAGAAGACCGCGAACGTGACAATGCGGATAAAACACAGACCGTATAGTAAGAAGGATGAAACGTTGACAAAAACAAAAACAAAACGTAATATTTCCGTCGACGCTTCAAATGTCACTTCTTCATTACGCTGAGGAGGAGAGAGAGAGAGCGGGTTGGCTCGTGGATGCGTGACGCGCGCGCGCCCCGCCTCCTTTGGGCTGGGTGACGCTGACGCGGGGAGGACTCTCGCTGATAAACAACTTCGACATCAAAACAGTCTCTGAAAAACAGCAACACAGCGGGATCCCTCTCTGCGCCACGGCCACACCCGGATACCAACACACTCTGTTTCTTGGTCAGGTACGTCAACATGCATTTACTGGGCTTTAATGAGCCCCGTATTGTATTTGTATGTTGTGTATATTAAGTACAGTACAGTACAGTACAAACCGTGATGCGTTGGTGTACATGAAACAGCAGGACTAATGGTGCATCATGTTCTTTCCACTGCGCAAAACTCACCCGATTCGAGCAGCTGTGATTAAAACAAATAAAGTGACGCTAATCCTAGCAGGCGGTCAGCTGTTTGACTGCGTATATATCAGGCTATTATTGGCCCGTGTGTGTGCGTGCGTGTGCGTGTGTTTGTGGGGGGTTATGTCTGTGTTTACAGGGAGAGGTCTGGTGGCAAGCGCTTGACGAGCAGGCGGTAACTTTTGTCTGTGTGTGTGTGCTTGTGCGTGTGTTATGTATGTTATGGGGGTTATGTATCTATGTTTTGTCTTCACCGACGACAGCAGCCACTCGCTAATACTTGTGATTATGGCCATAATGTGTATTTTGCGATGTATACCCTCAGGGTGCTACAAACAGAGGAAATCACAGGTCCTCTTGTAACATTCCTTTGCGATCAGCTGACAAGGAATCGACAAGTAAACGTTGCACCTTCCCACACCATATTGGATAGATGGGATGACGTCACTGCCTCGCGATCACCACTTTGACGAGCTTCTTTACTCATTGTGACAGGCGGTGAAATGCTGCCTAACAATAGCAAAGAGACTCAAATATCTTAGGCCCAAAAGATGGAGACAAGTTGGAGACCCGGTACCAGGAACTGACTATGCGCCAGAGCAGGGAGAGGGTCGTCTCATTTGGGACAAAAAGGGTCAGCTGCAGTGTGAGGGTCAAAGTGACTCTTCCTCCCAGAAGAAATCTGAGCCAGCATCCCAGATTGTATAAAATGGCGGCAACCAGTGTAATTGCAGCCTCTTGTGTCACCCTGTTCCCTCTCAGCTGTTTTCCCCTGACTGGGCGTCATAGCAGCTACGACATCAAAACTCAGGCCGCTCAGGTTTCTGAGCTTAGCAATGGAAGCTGTCGTTGATGCTGAGCAGGCAGGTGTCCATGAAAGGCAGTGTCTTTATTGGGGACCGCCTCAAGGGGGAGCATTTGTGTTGCTTAACCGGCCAAAGACACAAGCAAGCGAGGCGGAGGACAGATCCCCAATCAACCAGGTGATCCCTTTCTCATCTGTGATAGGGATTCGTTTCGATGTGGTCTGCTGAAAGGAAACTCTCCGAGCTGCTCCACTGTGTCTTTGGTGCATTTTGTGCGATCCACATGCCCACTTGTTGTTAATTCCCCCCAGATTGCAATAGAGGCACCAAGATGATCGGCAAGATTCTCTCTCATCTGCTCGGGAACGCCGGCGAGGACTTTGAGGCGGCGGATGACACCGACCAGGAGCTGATGGAGTTTGAGGAGGGAGGATGGATCATTGTTAACCTCCAAGGTGAGAAACGGCCCCGGCATGAGGGAACGCCATCATGGCGCTTCATCCACACCCGTATGTGAACACAGATCCGCTGGAACCGGGGATGTTGTTTTCTGTACAGAGAGCGGACCGCTGACGGCCTCCGAGGCAGACCCCCTGGAGAACCTGCTGATCGAGCATCCCAGCATGTCCGTGTACCAGATGAGATGCGGGGCGGATGGAGCGGAGGAGGAGCCGGGCTCTGAGGAAGACGACGACGAAGAAGAGGAGGAGGACACCTCCAGGTTGGTCTCCATTGAGCTGTCTTATACATTACATTACATTTCATTTAGCTGGCGCTTTTATCCAAAGTGACTTACAATAAGGACATTCAACTATGAGTACAAACTCAGAACAACAAGAATAAAGAAAGTACAATTTCCTCAGTAAAGTTAAACTACAAAGTGCTATCAGTAATTGCCATTTAAGTGCTACTGAAGCGCTACCTTCCTTATTCAAGCTGTAGTTGAAAAAGATACCTCGATGTCTAAGTCCTCCAGCCAATCATGCTTGTTGTATATAGGCTATAATATTAAGGAAACGCAATGCGCAAGTACATCTGTCTTTTTTTATTTATTTTTTATTTTATGGATTTATGGACACATACCCCCTTTCCCTGCATTATAGCTGTCAGCCATGTTGTTGTTTTTTCACCACTGATAAACAGAAGTGACCGTATTTGGAGGAGAGACGACGTAAACTTCTCTGGTAGCAACAGTCAATCATCAACAGCATACTCTAACTCAGTGGTTCTCAATTTGGGGTACGTGAGATTTAAAAAAAAAATATATATATATATTTTTTGAATTAGCATCAATCCAAAAATCCTTTACAAATTGTATTTTTTTTAATAAATATTCAATAAAATATAAGTGTAAGTTCATGAACTGAATTGTATATATTCTATATTAAATCAGACACTGATGGCACAGCGTTATGTATTACATGTTTTTTCAAATAAAAATGGATTATGTTGGTTACTTGGCTGAACCAAATATTCCTCACGGGGTACATCAATAAAAAAAAGCTTGCATACTGTGTTGAATAAAGACTTGGAACGAGATTGAGGCCATAGACTCATGTCCACAATGTTTACTGAGGGGGTTAAATGAAGTGAGGAGTCTCCCCCTGCTGATCAGTAGAGAGAATGCAAGTTTAAAGACACTTCTGCATTGGTTTTGATACTTCCATCTCTCACATGTTGCACAGCACCTGATGTTTTTAATGAACACTCGCTACAACACTGCGCTGTGTCCCTCCAGGCCGGTGGCAGTGAGGCGGCACGTGTCCTGGCGTCTGGCCGCCTGGGGCATCCCGCTGCCCTGCAACGTCCAGCTGCTGGCGGTGCAGAGGGCCGAGACCCAGGCCGAGCGGAAGAAGCTGAGCCGCGGCGCCCTCCACAGGCAGAACCTGGCCAAGGCGCGCTTCTCCCCGGCAGAGAGACGCTACGGCCACTTCAAGCAGCCCTGCCAGCGCCTCTGCAACTACTGAGGAGCGGACGGGACTTCCCGCGAGCGAGGAGAGCGTTTGGAGTTGCAGCGCGGTGCCGTGACTCTCAACCACTCAGGGGGTTTTCTCACCACTATTCCACCTCACACAGTTAATTCTGCGCGTCCACCAAGGTAAACCACTTTCCACGACTGAACCGCAGCTAGTTTTTTTTATTTTAATAAAGGCAACCTGCACTGCACCTCTCTAACGCCCGAAACCCGCTGAGGACGACGAGTCTTGATCTCCTGACATCATGAATGAAAATGAAATGAGAACAGCTGGGTGGATTCAGATTGCTTAGATATTAGTAGGGGTGGGGCTATTGTGTGAAAGTTATTGTGTGACACTGATCAAAAAATTATGAAAAAACGACATGGATTTATTAATTGTGACGCAGTTGGATTACAGCATGTTTTCGACTGGTTGGTTGCATTCAGTATGTTTTATCTTATGTGCCTTAGCTTTAGACAATCTTGTGAATGTGAGTGTGTTCAAATGTAGTTTCATACCACAGTGTAACGTATTCATGTGGTGTGGGGAGAAAAAAAACACCTGTGAATTCTCTCATATGGATGCTGCTTTTGTTTGACTCTGCTTGAGGAATCATGATTTAAAAAAAAAACACTGTTTTATATTGAGTCCACCATTTTGTTCTTTTGAGCAGGTGGGTACTGATTTCATTCATTTTACACATGTTGGCTATTGAGTGTAAATACAGTTGAATATTATGTGTTTTTCTATTTGCGTGTATTTCTAAAAATGTACCAAAAAAAAACATTAAAATCTTGTTTTCTTACGTTGGCGGTACGTGTTTAATGTGACACTACACACAAGTACAAGTACACGTGTTTAAGGCTCTGGGGTTCTCATTCACGTAGGTCACGTATCTTTCCCATGAACCTCTTCACCAGCTCCGGGTCGACTGCGTTGGCCCAGTGGCCGCCCTCCTTGAAATGAGACCCGACGATCAGGCCGTTTGCATCGAGGTAGCGCTCGACGTTGTCGTAGGTCACCCCGGAGCCGATCAGCACAGGGATTCTCACGGACTGGGAAACCTCTGAGAAAAGACAAGAACAGATGAGCAGTGCAACAGCTTTAAAAATACAAAAATACACACAGTTTAAGCTTACACAAATCCCTGATAATAAAAAAAAAATAACTCTTGATACCTAATGGTAATAATACAAAAGGCACACAAAAACTTCATCTCCTACCCTTCTCTCATCAACATGGGTGCATCTTAAACATATTCAAACAAAATCTACACAAAACAGAGCGTTACAACCAAGAACATCATCAGTTTGCTAAACTGCATCTGAGATTTACAGTTATGTCGTATTAAAAATTCTGGGCAATGAATGCTAATGTTCAGGATTTCTGTTTCAAAAAGTCAAAAAGTTTATCTTCCCCAACTGCTCGGGAGGTTGAAATTCAGAAGTCCACCTCAGAGAAGTATTCAGGTATCGTTATCAATCAGGAACTTGTCAATCTAATCCAGGTTGAAATTTAACTTTAGTTTCTTTTTTTTTTAAATAAATCCTGCTTCTCCCTCCTGTGTGTGTTGTTTTTTTTACTCGCCGACTGCCGTTTTCTGAGTCTTGGATGTGGAGGAGTGAGCAAAGGGGCATTCAGTGCGTCGCAATCTGCAACCACACCGCTAGATGCCACCTAGATCCTACACGCTGTCCCTTTAAGTCCATTTTAAACGATCGGGAAAAATATCAATCTTGGTCAGTGAGATTTGCTCTTAAATCTTTCACGGAAAATGTTACAGAAAATGTTACAAGTTTATGCCTTTTACTTTTTTTAATTCAGCACACTGACTATATATTGTGCTCACTCATTTGTAGTCTGGAACAGTTGTTTGTATTGTTGGTATTTATTTTTGTAAGAATTTGATGTAAAACTATATATTCACAGTAAGAGGAGCCTAAACCAAGAGAGGCTGAGATACACCCAGTGAACTTTGGACACGGGAGTAGGCTGACCTCCACAGCAGCACGTGAGCTCCTGTATCTTTCTGTCTGACCAGTTTGAGATATTTGTGCTACCAAGATAGAGTGCGTGTGTGTGTGTGTGTGTGTGTGTGTGTGTGTGTGTGTGTGTGTGTGTGTGAAGGAAAGAGATGGGGGAGAGTGTTTGTGTGTGTTTGTTCACCTGTGTGTCAACGCACAAGTGCTCGCGTGGCGTGTATTAAACATGTGCCTGTTTAAGTGTTGACAGTCTCGTATGTCGTGTTGGAGACTCCGTTTAAAACAGCAGCCCTGCTGTTGCCATGAGACAGACATGGTCGGACTCCTGAATGGAGTAAAGATGTAAAGAAAAATACTCCATTACAAGTAAAATTAACATAAAACTACAGAGGTGGTGAAAGTGCAGGTACTCATAACAAAGTTTGTATGTTAGTATTGAATCAAGAGGTTTAAATCGCAATACAACTATTTTAAAATACTAATTTACTTTTTGAATGACAAGGTTTTTGAATCAGGCTTTGTAAAAAACGTGTTGTGTGTAGATCTTAATCCCCAAAGTAACTATAGCTGATTGATTTTGTCGGCCAACAAGCTGTGGACATATTTACATATTATACACCACATATAGTTGATATGACATCCAGTAGATGTGGAGCGACATCTAAAGACGGTAGCAATCTTCTCTCGCCGTATGTCATTGTTAATTGGAGTTTTTATTCTTTATCATTTATATAAACCAAATGATTCATTCAAAAGATGGATGTCAAATTGAAAAAATGGCTTGTGTTGCAGCCTTGTATTGCTGTCCAAAAAGATAATGCCCAAAGCGTCTAGCAGTGCACGATCAAAGCGTCCACGCGGCTCATACGGGGTCGGAAGGTGTTCGTACCTCTGAGCTGCCGCGGGTCCGCCTGCGCCCCCGTGGCCGCCCCCGTGACGATGAGTCCGTCTGAGAGGAAGAACTCTGCGGCGCGGGCCGTCTCCTCGATGCTCACGTCCGACGTCAGGGCGTGGGAGCTGGGAACAACACGGCAGACACGAGTAGAACTAGTCTGGGACAAAAACTGAGACTGAGTCTGGACACCAGGTTGACATCAGTCTGTCTCTCTGTCCTACACGGTCTTATATGACTCTCATTGTTTGAATTATGTATAAATAAGAAAAAAAAATGCAGCTGTACGTCACATGAAACTGGGGACGTTATGCTTCACTATTGGGCTTTCAGGCCGCCTCTGGAACTCTCTTAATTGAAATGCATATTTTAAAGTCAAAAGAAATTATGAATATGTCTTAGCTTGATGAAGGATTTATCCTTTAACTTAATTTCATTTTCAGCAGTTTGACCAATAAACTACACATTGAAAACCCTGCCCGACCCAGTTGACGGCCAAGGTCAAGCAAATTCATTTTGAGGTGACAAAGTTTGTCTGGTCACCTCAAAACAAGTTCTATGAATCTTCATTTACGAGCAGTAAACGTGGCTGGATCAAGCACTTAGTGCTGCGTTGCCAATTATGTCAGTATCATGATGAGGGGGAAAAAGTAGTTCAGAGTGAACCTCATCAGGTTTTGACTTACTAATCAGTCTGTACAGATGGCGATCTCACCTGTGCTTCTTCTTGATGTCGGTGAAGATCTGCACGTGCTCGGCTCCGATCTGCTTGCGGTACCTCAGTAAGTCCCCGGCGCAGGCGTTCAGGAGGCCCTCATCGGCCACGTGAGAAAAGACGAAACCCTCGGCCCTGATGAAATCCAGCTCTGTAACCACACAGTGCTATACCACGTTTATACCAAGTCTGACACACACACACAAGTGGCTGACCTTTGACCTTTTGTCGCCTCACATACAGCACAACAACAATTTAACTGATGTAAAGACCGGACCTGAAGCCAGAGCCACAGCCAGGGCCTGCTGGTTGGCAGAAGACAGTATTTGCACTCCGAGCGGCAGGCGAGGACAGACGCTTCTCACCGCAGCGCAGACTGCGGTCATACAGGCGGACACCTCAGGGCCCGCAGAGAAGGAGTACGGGATGTCGTGCATATTCTCGATGATCACGCCGTCCTGAGAGAGGGGAACGGTTACCGGCTTTCCTCCGGCAGACCTCGATATGTGTGAGAAATGTACACACGATGTTGAAATGACTTACAATCCCCGCATCACGGTAGATTTTGGCCTCCCTGCATGCTTCTTCAGTGATTTGGGATATCTTCATGCAACTCAGGGGGGTTCCTGAGAAATCAGAAGGTACAGCTCCCAGAATATGCAGTGATGCAATGCAACCAAGTACATCTGTTCAAGTACAGTGCTCCAGTACACAATGTACTTTACTTGAGTTATTCCATTTCATTCCACTTTACACTGTTCAAGATGCTATTGTAGGTTTTTAACTCAACTACGTTCATTTACTTTACACATTTTCCACACGAAAATAGAGGACAGTTACTAAAGTTTTTTTTATCAGTGTGGTTTTGCTACTTCTACTTGAGCAACTGAATACTTCCTCTGGCACTGCACATGTGAACATTGACGTGCAGTCCTAGTTTACCTGGTAAGGCTTGAACATGAATCATTCCAATAACCACGGATTTCAGGCGTCCAAAAAGATCCAAAAACTTCATGATCCCGTTTTTGTGTCGAACAACCAGAGAGCAGAGACAGAAGGGAAAAATGATCTTGTTTTTGTCTTTCTAGGTCACATGACTGGCCAAGGGTCACTTTTAGTAAATCAAAATAAAACAAAATTGAATAATAAACCGTCTGCAAAAGACACCCAGTTGTTTCTCTTACATCACCGCACTGCAACTGGATTCAAATATTGTTTTCAGTAGAAATACAAAAACGGTGTTTTCGTGACGTGTTCGCAATGGGGACGTGTGGATCCCGCGCTGTTTGGTGGGCGCGCCGGCAGAAGCATCGGCGGGCTAACATTGCTACTGTGTATTCGTGCTAAATAACAGATGCGCCTAAGGTGACGGCGGGAGACAACCCCGCGTGGAGTCCACGCAACAAAGTGGCACCATTGCTTCGCGATAATTCCGCCGCGTTAACCTTCAATTTGAGACTTAATCGAGAGGAGCGCGGCTTTGTTTACATCCGACAGACTAGCCACGCGGTGCCTCGGCACTTCCTCCTCGGAAGCCACGCCCCCCGCAGCTGTCACAGCAACGGTCACGCCTCCTCGTTTTGCCGGTTAACTTATAAACGTATTTTTCCTTTTCTTTGGCGCAGTATTTATCTCCCGCATAAGAAAGAAGGTCCTCCGCGCGCGACACGGAGGCGAAACGGGGCAGAACTGCGTTAAAATCGTGCCTCGGAGAGGCGGCGGACCCGGGGGTTTAGCGCCAAGTTAAATCCACTCCTCTCTGACGTTGACGCTCCAAGTCATCTGTTCCCGACTAGGCGCCAGCTCAGAGGAACTAGCTGCGGACTGGATGCACACACACACTCGGACGGAGAGCACCCCACAAGTTGCACACTCTTCACATCTATCTCCCAAGACGTAGACGAGAGTGAACTTCAATCTTGAGGTGAGTGTGGTGGAAACGAAACCTTCACTCGTCGAGCGATATGAGTCGGAGCTGCAACTTTTGTGTGTGTGTGTGTGTGTGTGTGTGTAGCCGCGCCGACTTGAATGCTAACTTCAACTCCAACCTCAACAAGTTGAACAGTGAATTAAAAAAATGTGAGTTTACGCGTTCGTGCCCCTGACATGGCGGGTGTGCTTCGGGCACGATGTTCCGACGTTTGTCCTCGTTTAAAAACGGGACATTTTGAGGGGGAAAACGCAAGCAGGCCGCCTCAGCTGTGCCTGTCGATAGGCCATTATGTGGCGAGCCAGCTGTCCGAAGTTATTGAGGGAGGGGGGGTGAAGAAATGACCAGCTTCCTCTTCAAAAATACGCGAAATAACCACGCCGAGCGGCCGACACTGTGTCCAGCGTCAGTCGGTCGGTGGTTTCGTGGACGTGCTCGTGTATTTTTGGCGACTTTTAACGCGGCGCACCGTTTCCATTTCCCCGCGCCAGGCTGCGTCGGGCTTTGTCAGAAGGAGGGAGTTGAGAGTGGGGGTTGGGAGTGAATGCAATGTGTTTGTTTAAACCCCCCAAAACCCAACTTTAAACACTTCTCATTCACAGGTTTACTCTGAAACGGACACCCACCCCAACTATACATATATATTTATATAATGCGAGGACAACGGTGAGTCTCTTCATTTCATTCATGGCTTTTTTTTTCTTCTTTTTTTAGCGCGTCAATCAAAGTGTGTGTGTGTGTGTGTGTGTGTGTGTGTGACGACAGAAAAGCAAAAGTTGAGTGGATGGAGCTTTAGCCATCCGGCTAGTTAGCTTGATGCTAAAGTATCTTGTTGTGTCCTCATTCGCGTATTAAACGTGTGAACGTGTGTGTGTGTTTTTTTTCTTTCTACGTGTCACCTCATGTCGTGTCTCATCTCTCCTGTGTTTGTTTCCAGGGAAGAGACAGAACCGACGTCTGTTGCTCCCGAGGCGCCCAGAGAAAATACAGTACGACCGAGAAAGAGGAAGGCAGATGTTGCCATTGTAAGTAATGTTGGTGTGCAAAGCGCTGGCAGGCGGGCCTGTAACTGGCCCCCACCGAGCTTCAGTAGAGGCTAGGCTGCTAATGTACAAATAGGCCTGCTTTGAACGACCCACATGTACAACTGGTGTTTATACATCCATTAGTGCTAGCAACTAAGTGTATTGTTCATTGCCATATTGCTGATTGATGCAGATGATATAGTAGCGCGTGTGACGAATGTATAGTTTAAGTTAAAGAGAAAAATGCTTTTATTGGAGCTTATGAAGCAAAACACCTGTGGGACAGGATTTCAGTTTCTGCCTTCCATGTGGAAATGGATTTGTTCAAACCAGCTCTGTGCAGTTTGAACTGAATCGCATGCATAAAACAATGAATTTGTATTTCTTTTTTTTATATTCTGTTTTTTTATTCTGTTTAATCCTCAGCATTTACAGGATCTGGATGATGAGGTAGCAGAGATGACGAAGAAAAAGCAGCGTGACTGCGAGGTAGGCTTTTTTTTATTTATTTTTTTATCTTTCTGCGCCTTGGCTCTGCTAATGTGTCCATGACCCATGATTTATTTTACTTCTTGGTCTGTATTAGATCAAATGCAGCACAACTATGAACTCGGTTGCTCATTCCTAGAGGAACATGTTTGCTGATCTGTTAGTTGTGCCTCAGCTAGCTCTCCACTCTTGACGTCTTGTTAGCTTGCTGGTTTCTTTTGTCAGGATTCAATGTTCCCTGCATCAACTCTCTGCTCTTCTCGCTCTCCTGTGAAGCTGGGCTGGAGTCCCGATGCCGGTTACACAAGTCCCCATAGGTGGATCCCCACACCTGACCAGGAAGAGGACCAACCAGTCGCCCTGATAAACGCGGGTTTCCCCCACTACAACTTCAACAACGTGTTTGTGACACCCGTACGCTGTGCGCCACTTCCCGCGCTGTGGTGAGTAATGTTGTTGTTGTTGTTGAATTATCTCGGCTTCGGCTTCATGCAACTACTGGTTTTACCCGATCTCACACACACATTATGGCAGACAAAGTAAGCTCGGCCATGTATTCTTTCACAGCATTCCCTTTTGCCTTTTTTAATCACTAAGGCTAAACTAACTTTGCTTTGTAGGAAGTAGATTGAAAAGTGTCGACTCCATATTTTCTTTGGATCTTGTGGTTAATGTCCAAGGAAAATCATACTTCAAATGCAAGTGATTTATGCATGTTTCACAACAACGAGGGGGAAGTCAAGAGTTGCATCATTTATTTTTTTACCATGTTGTCCGTCTCTGTTTTTATTATCAGCTGGGCCAGTAAGGATGTGGTATGGAACAACATGTTGGAGAAGGACAAGACCTACACCAGGGACGTCCACGTGCTGGACAAACATCCTCATCTGCAGCCCAAGATGCGGGCAGTTCTCCTGGACTGGCTCATGGAGGTCTGTAGCATGCGTCTTGGTGACCAGCTCAACAACCCTTTTCTCTCCTCTTTAACATGCAGCTGTAGATGGCGAGATTGTGAAAATGCTTGAACCTCAGGAAACGTCTGTAGAACTAACTCTCACTGTCATGTACTTCAGACGTTCGTGGAAACGGGCCTTGGCAGCGCTAGGCTTTTACAGCTTTCAGTCACGTAATGCCAAACAGTATCTTGTGTGGCAGTGGGGAGAAAAAAACCTGCTTTGACTCCTAAATATTGTAAGTCGCGTAATGTCAATGTAGGCAGCAAAACAACATGGAAGCAGTTTGTGACATTTCTAAATATTGACAACGTGCACAAGTGACTCCTTTTCAAGCACCGCCTTCACAATTCAGTTTCCTCTGTCTTAACCTCTTCTGAGTTCAATAAAGGAGTATTAAATGTGAAAGATGGTAGTTGGCAGGGATATTAATAGGTGTTCCAAGTAGCAATAAAGCTTTGCCTGAGACAGTCTTCCCCTGATGAAGACATGTAGTTCCATCATCATTGTGACCTTCCTTTGTGAATGTGGATCGAGGCCATGTGCGTGCGTTGACGTCCTGTTATGTGTGCACATTTTTTAGGTGAGCGAGGTGTACAAGCTGCACAGGGAGTCGTACCACCTCTCCCAGGACTACTTCGACCGCTTCATGGCCACGCAGAGGAACGTCTTCAAGTCAACGCTGCAGCTCATAGGCATCACCTGTCTCTTCATCGCTGCCAAAGTAGAGGTAAGACGGGTTGGTGCTGTGTAGAGTGGGATGACGAAACGCAAAAAAAACCTGGTTGTTACGTGGCCTGCAGTTCTGTCTTGGGCTAGCTTGCTTCAGGTGCTCTATCTTTTAGTTGCATTACCTCCTTTCTTCTCCAACATTTCATTTTGGTATGATTTGATTGTAATAACGCTCTTTTTATCTCCATCCCACAGGAGATGTATCCTCCCAAAGTCCACGAGTTTGCCTATGTTACAGATGAAGCCTGTACTGAAGATGAGATTCTCAGTATGGAAATCATCATTATGAAGGTAAAGAACGTGCACACATTAATCGTATTTATATGGCATCACCAATCTCCACTGGTTAGACTGGTAGATCTTAGCATGAAAGTAAGCATCTTGCAGTAACTGGCCCTCTAGTTTCCTGGATCATTAATGGTAGACGGCGGGTGTTCTCTTGTACAATTTTACAAATGCACGTCCGTCCAAAAGGTAGTTGTTTTGTCTTTACAACCCTGGAACGGTTGAGTGCATGTAGATGTCAAGTCTCAGTCAGTCGTATTGCTGTCAGTGATGGTTTTAACACTGTCGGTTCTCTCCGTCTCCAACACAGGACCTGAAGTGGAGTCTCAGCCCACAGACTCCCATCTCCTGGCTCAATGTTTACATGCAGGTGGCCTACCTGAAGGAGTCGGACGAGCTGCTCATCCCCAAATATCCCCAGAGTACCTTCACACAAATCGCAGAGGTACGTTTTTGCCTCACTGATAAACTGAGTACCACTCGGTACAACAATAACACAGAGCCTTGACCTAAACGGGACGCTTTAAATAGCGGTTATAAATTGCAAACTGCAGTTACCTTAGAGAACAGTATCTAGTCAGCAGTGGTTCAGAAACTTTAAATGTACTTTTGTCAAACGAAATGACAAAGTTAAACTTGAGGGTGAGATAGTCGACTTTGAATGACGACTTAATTGAGATAAAGCCAGTACTGGGTCTGACTCGTTTAAAAAAAAAAAATATATATATATATATATATATATACGTTTGCCGGGTTTAGACTACACAATATTACTTGGTCCAACTAATCCGTTTTAGTCATGAATTCTACGCGCTGGTCCCAGAACCATCTTAGCTTGCCGTCTTTAACGCTGTGCGTGATGTCATAGAGAATGAGGGCCTAGTAACCGACTTCAGGAACAAAAACATATTCAAACTATGGCAGTGTGTTTGATGCTGGGCTGGGCGATATGGACAGAGCCTTTGATGTAGGTAATTTTATATCTCTAACAACAAGTAAGAAAGGACGCGACTTTCCTGTTTCACAGTTCCACCGAGCGTTACCAACAACATCGTTCTTCTTTCGCAGCGACGTGTTTACGGTTGAAAAGCGCTCTCTGCCTTCCATGACTTTGACCAAAAAAGGAGCAAAGTCAAATTTAATTTAAACATACTAGTCTTTCTGCACGTTGGTGGCGGGGCATCACAGATTTCCCGTCCGCTGTGACGCCTTACTGATGGAATGATCCCAAAAATTGTCGTTACCGAAATCTTAATCTGTGATATGCACAGTAGTTATGTAAATACCACAATGATTCTGTAGTGGCATATTATGAGTGTTTGCCATATTCATTTTGAGGTCTGCACTGACATTTAATTACAGTTGTTAACCCGTTTTCTCTTCTCCTCTAGTTGCTTGACCTGTGTATGCTAGATGTGCGATGCCTGGAGTTTTCCAATGGCATCCTTGCTGCTTCAGCCCTGTTTCACTTCTCCTCTCTGGAGCTAGTGGAAAATGTCTCGGGTAAATAAAACTCTTCTTAAAGAACAAAAGTTTTATTAAAGCACAATGTTAAAAAAAAAAAAAAAAAAAAAGTTGAGTTGCCCGAGGTCTCACTTTTTCGCTCCTTTCTGTCCTGGCAGCTCTGAAGAGGGTGGAGGTGGAGGAGTGCGTGAGGTGGATGGTGCCGTTTGCCATGGCGCTGCGGGAGGCTGGTGGGTCGTCGATGAAAACCTTCACCGGAATCCCCGTAGACGACGTGCACAACATCCAGACCCATGCCTCCTACATCACGTGGATGGTACGTGACGGTATATAGTGTGTATGTTTTTAAAACGCAACGAGAAAATGCTGAAAAATCAATAACATAACTTTTGATTGATTTTAAAGTTATGATCTTAACAGGATAGTTAGTTTTGTGCTGTATGAGGACTTATCACTGTCAGTGTATAACACAGTGGATGTCAGTTCGAAGGAACGGAAGGGAGTATCGGCAATGTACAAAATCTATTTTGGAGTGTACGCTATTTAAAAAAATATATATATTTATAATTTTCTATCGGCGTACAGGACAAGGCCTACTCTTACCAGGATGTGGAGCTGGAGCGTCACGTCAGCTGCCCCGTACCTTCAGGTGTCTTGACTCCACCGCAGAGCAGCGAGAAAAGTGAGGAGTCGGTGCAAGTGGATTCCGCGCTGCTGAAAATCCGGCCCAGGATTCGAAATCCATCTCCGCAACTCTGCACCTTTCGAAGGACTGCAGCCAGCTCTGACACTGACAAGACGACGGCAAATCCTAATTAAGAGTTTTTACATTTTTAGCTGCAAGCGGAAGGAAAGACTCAAATGTGTTTACTCTGACCAGCGGGGCCACTGCAGTACCTGTGCGATGGATTTTCAGTGAGGCGACGAAATCTTTTGTCCCTTTTTCAAAGCCATGCTGATTACTCGGATCCAGATGCTTTTAAATATCTGCCGTGGTCGCACACACTTCGACTAAACTGAAGAAACAATGACTCAGTGAGCAAATGGTTTGGATTGCCCCCGTCCTCACAGGAATCTTACTTATTTAACCCTCCAGTGAAGATGAAACTACAAAGCTAAGGGCTGTTGGGACAACACGGCCCAAAAAGGATATAAATAGATATATTTTGAATAGCATAGCACCTAATTGCTTGCATTAATTATCAATAACAACTACATTTTGTGGTTGCCATTTTTATTTTCTATGCAGAGGCCAAATTGAAAGGACAGTTTGTGGAGTCTCTACTTGATTTAGTGTGTGTGTGTGTGTGTATGTGTATGTGTGTTTTTAGGAGGGAGGGTGATTGCTGTTTTTAATCTATTCGTGGCCTCATTTGCCCAAAACTATTCCTAGGGTCATATTTGGCTCTTTGTGCTGCTATAAAAGTGGGCTTTGCATGATGGAGGGGAGTGAGTGAGTGAGTGAGTGAGTGTTTGTGTGTGTGTGTAATTGTGTGGTGCTCTTGTTCTTGGTTCTACTCATGCCATTTTTATTGGACAAAACATGGCCATGTTTTGCTTAGGGACCAGTAGCTTGGCTACCTAAATAGACAAGTGAACCAGCCAGGCTTCAGAAGCTAAGATATTGATTGTATTTAACTTTTTTATTTTCTTTCCCCACCACCAACATGTAAGATTTTTATTTGACTTTTAAAAATAAAATGCTGCTACATATTTTTCATGGACGATGGTTTCTGAAAGACTTTGTTTAATTAAATCAGTTTTTTGAAATTGCAGCGCAACAAATCAACAGGCTCGTTCGTTTGAGCTGCGCCTCGCCTGGAATCCAGACGAGAGCAGCCGGCCGCGGCGTGAGGAGTTGTCAAAAAAACTGCGATCAAGTCGGACAGTTGTCAGCTGCCTTCAAAGTATAGACAGGAAGTCACAGAAAAAATGACTTCCTCTTAGTTCCAGTCTTTTGTCTACTTGTAGTTTACAGATCAAGTTTGGACTCATTCATGTGTTTATAAATATATATTTATGTAGAAATGTGTGTATAGCTGCATCCTTTATTCTTATGTCTGCCTGTGAAATACATTACTAGTAGTTTTGATGTGTGTTGTATAAATACGATTTTGTATCATCAACCACACAAGATGTGTTTTTAGATCAAACATGAGACTAATAGTCAACAATCCAGCGTTGAGTATTACAACTACACAAAAGGCTTTTCTACAACACGTGGTGTTTGCTGTCAGATCTAAGAGCCAATCAGCTCTGATGTGGCGACAGCCAGGCATTTCCCATCATGCACTGGGCCACGCAGCCGATGGAGAGCTACTGCGGCGCCTGGCTCTCAACTCACAGCCGCCTTGTTCTCATGAGAATAACGTTGACCACATGTGCATTACGTCAGCAAGTCAAGGCCAAGTCGGACACAAATCTAACCAGCATGCATTGCGTGCATGCCGATGATTCAGCGAAGAACTGGGTCATCTTAAACGAGCCTAATGTGACAAATGTTTCCATGAGATCACAATGGTGCCATTTGTAGTGTGTAACTTCCACGCTCTCACGCCAGATGCACGCTGGCTTTAGTCCACTAGATGTCAGTGTGACGCTGTCAGTTTGGATGCCTTTTCATGTTCTCACCAAGAAAGAGAATCATGCAAATATACTATCATCAAAGCACCGTAACACATTGACCAGATTATATAAGATATAAAGACCATTCAGTTTTGGTTCAGAGTATCTGCGGCTGAACCGTAATTAATTTGTAATGTAATAACGGAAAAACAGAAATTTGTATTTATTTTTTCATAATGAAGGAAAATGACGTCTGCAGACGCCCACGTATGCAAACATCTGTAGGAATGAAACGAAAGTGTAACATCAGAGATGGAGCATCTTTGGTAATGTAGTCCGCTGACTAAAATAAATAGAGCCTAAGGGCTTTTAAATACAACATTGTCAGAAGTGGAAATTTAAGAGACCTCTTTTAAAAAAAAAAAAGTTGGCACAGCTCAGGCCCTCAGTGATTTAGGGAACCGTAAGAATAAGGGTTGTGCGGTAAACCAGTGTGTGTGTGTGTGTGTGTGTGTGTGTGTGTGTGTGCAGAACAATATGTCACAAAGTATGAAAAAATATATTTTGTAGGGCTGCAACAACGAATTGATGAAAATTGGTTATCAAAAGAGTTGGAAACAAATTTCATTATCGATTCGGAGCAGAGCAACTGGCCGCCAGACGGGGAGAAAAGCTGATCAAAGATCTTTGTGACTTGTGGAGTCTTGGCCAATCAGCGTTGAGATGTCTACAGCGTCTTCATTTCCTTCAAACCGTTAGCTAACGTGTTTGGGTTGTGTATTGTCTTTAAAGTTACTTCATGTTCCGTTACAGTTCAGTCTTGCTTGTAAAAAAACGTAACGTGATGAAACATGCCGTCACCCCCCGGTCTGGTTCAGGTCACGCTGTCACTCGTTAACGTTAAACCGGCACACCGGCGGATCTGGCTGCAGGTTTTTTTTATTTAATTTTTTTATTCTCAAAGTAGAATGAAGCCAATTGTAATTGGGCTTAGCGAACAACGTGATGTCGAGGTCATAAGAGGCCCAGATGTTGATAAGATGATGTGGATGAAATAGTTTAAGGAAGAGGACGCTCCATATGCAGCGCAGTTTGATGCAGGGCGGAGATGAAGTCGAGGTCAAAACAGACGTGAGAGGAGCAGTACAGCTTCCCACTGTCCCCGTATTTAATGCATATTGATAAGGCAGGGTATTTTCATACTTGTGGCCAATCAGATGCCCCATTGACATTACCGTAAACCCTGTAAGGTTGGAGAAATGCACCCTGTGTTTTGTGACTGTTGGACTAGGTACTGTTTCAGCTTTTGGAAACGGTATGTATCCCTTTGCAGAGGCAATATCGTAATCAAAGAAGTTGTACTGAGTTTTTGTCTGTCTCCAAGGAGACTTTAGACCATTAAGCCCTGAGGTCATCTGTTATGTTAGTTTGCAGCTTGTTTGCAGTTTAGCTATAATTAACCAATTGCTCACCATGCTGAAATCAAAGATCAAATATGCCTGTTCATTGTTATTCTTGTTTACCACAGTCGTCTCAAAAGTAGGTTATCCTAACGGTCGGTTATTTATTTCCTCTTCCAGCCATGACTGCCATTGCATGGAGAAGGTGTGGCTTGTGGCCAATCAGAAGCACCATTGACATTACCGTAAACCCTGTAAGGTTGGAGAAATGCACCCTGTGTTTTGTGACTGTTGGACTAGGTACTGTTTCAGCTTTTGGAAACAGTATGTATCCCTTCGCAGAGGCAATATCGTAGTCAATGAAGTTGTACTGAGACGTGATTGTTGCTGGTTGAAAACTTAACCCAATTCCCGCCGAGATGACTTGAAATATAGTCAGCTATGGCAATTTTTGTCTGTCTCCAAGGAGACTTTACACCATGTAAATATTAAGCCCTGAGGTCATCTGTTATGTTAGTTTGCAGCTTGTTTGCAGTTTAGCTATAATTAACCAATTGCTCACCATGCTGAAATCAAAGATCAAATATGCCTGTTCATTGTTATTCTTGCTTACCACAGTCGTCTCAAAAGTAGGTTATCTTAACAGTCGGTTATTTATTTCCTCTTCCAGCCATGACTGCCATTGCATGGAGAAGGTGTGGCTTGTGGCCAATCAGAAGCACCATTGACATTACCGTAAACCCTGTAAGGTTGGAGAAATGCACCCTGTGTTTTGTGACTGTTGGACTAGGTACTGTTTCAGCTTTTGGAAACAGTATGTATCCCTTCGCAGAGGCAATATCGTAGTCAATGAAGTTGTACTGAGACGTGATTGTTGCTGGTTGAAAACTTAACCCAATTCCCGCCGAGATGACTTGAAATATAGTCAGCTATGGCAATTTTTGTCTGTCTCCAAGGAGACTTCAGACCATGTAAATATTAAGCCCTGAGGTCTTCGGTTATGTTAGTTTGCAGCTTGTTTGCAGTTTAGCTATAATTTACCAATTTTTCACCATGCTGAAATCAAAGATCAAATATGCCTGTTCATTGTTATTCTTGTTTACCACAGTCATCTCAAAAGTAGGTTATCCTAACGGTCGGTTATTTATTTCCTCTTCCAGCCATGACTGCCATTGCATGGAGAAGGTGTGGCTTGTGGCCAATCAGAAGCACCATTGACATTACCGTAAACCCTGTAAGGTTGGAGAAATGCACCCTGTGTTTTGTGACTGTTGGACTAGGTACTGTTTCAGCTTTTGGAAACGGTATGTATCCCTTCGCAGAGGCAATATCGTAGTCAATGAAGTTGTACTGAGACGTGATTGTTGCTGGTTGAAAACTTAACCCAATTCCCGCCGAGATGACTTGAAATATAGTCAGCTATGGCAATTTTTGTCTGTCTCCAAGGAGACTTTACACCATGTAAATATTAAGCCCTGAGGTCATCTGTTATGTTAGTTTGCAGCTTGTTTGCAGTTTAGCTATAATTAACCAATTGCTCACCATGCTGAAATCAAAGATCAAATATGCCTGTTCATTGTTATTCTTGCTTACCACAGTCGTCTCAAAAGTAGGTTATCTTAACAGTCGGTTATTTATTTCCTCTTCCAGCCATGACTGCCATTGCATGGAGAAGGTGTGGCTTGTGGCCAATCAGAAGCACCATTGACATTACCGTAAACCCTGTAAGGTTGGAGAAATGCACCCTGTGTTTTGTGACTGTTGGACTAGGTACTGTTTCAGCTTTTGGAAACAGTATGTATCCCTTCGCAGAGGCAATATCGTAGTCAATGAAGTTGTACTGAGACGTGATTGTTGCTGGTTGAAAACTTAACCCAATTCCCGCCGAGATGACTTGAAATATAGTCAGCTATGGCAATTTTTGTCTGTCTCCAAGGAGACTTTACACCATGTAAATATTAAGCCCTGAGGTCATCTGTTATGTTAGTTTGCAGCTTGTTTGCAGTTTAGCTATAATTAACCAATTGCTCACCATGCTGAAATCAAAGATCAAATATGCCTGTTCATTGTTATTCTTGCTTACCACAGTCGTCTCAAAAGTAGGTTATCTTAACAGTCGGTTATTTATTTCCTCTTCCAGCCATGACTGCCATTGCATGGAGAAGGTGTGGCTTGTGGCCAATCAGAAGCACCATTGACATTACCGTAAACCCTGTAAGGTTGGAGAAATGCACCCTGTGTTTTGTGACTGTTGGACTAGGTACTGTTTCAGCTTTTGGAAACAGTATGTATCCCTTCGCAGAGGCAATATCGTAGTCAATGAAGTTGTACTGAGACGTGATTGTTGCTGGTTGAAAACTTAACCCAATTCCCGCCGAGATGACTTGAAATATAGTCAGCTATGGCAATTTTTGTCTGTCTCCAAGGAGACTTCAGACCATGTAAATATTAAGCCCTGAGGTCTTCGGTTATGTTAGTTTGCAGCTTGTTTGCAGTTTAGCTATAATTTACCAATTTTTCACCATGCTGAAATCAAAGATCAAATATGCCTGTTCATTGTTATTCTTGTTTACCACAGTCATCTCAAAAGTAGGTTATCCTAACGGTCGGTTATTTATTTCCTCTTCCAGCCATGACTGCCATTGCATGGAGAAGGTGTGGCTTGTGGCCAATCAGAAGCACCATTGACATTACCGTAAACCCTGTAAGGTTGGAGAAATGCACCCTGTGTTTTGTGACTGTTGGACTAGGTACTGTTTCAGCTTTTGGAAACGGTATGTATCCCTTCGCAGAGGCAATATCGTAGTCAATGAAGTTGTACTGAGACGTGATTGTTGCTGGTTGAAAACTTAACCCAATTCCCGCCGAGATGACTTGAAATATAGTCAGCTATGGCAATTTTTGTCTGTCTCCAAGGAGACTTTACACCATGTAAATATTAAGCCCTGAGGTCATCTGTTATGTTAGTTTGCAGCTTGTTTGCAGTTTAGCTATAATTAACCAATTGCTCACCATGCTGAAATCAAAGATCAAATATGCCTGTTCATTGTTATTCTTGCTTACCACAGTCGTCTCAAAAGTAGGTTATCTTAACAGTCGGTTATTTATTTCCTCTTCCAGCCATGACTGCCATTGCATGGAGAAGGTGTGGCTTGTGGCCAATCAGAAGCACCATTGACATTACCGTAAACCCTGTAAGGTTGGAGAAATGCACCCTGTGTTTTGTGACTGTTGGACTAGGTACTGTTTCAGCTTTTGGAAACAGTATGTATCCCTTCGCAGAGGCAATATCGTAGTCAATGAAGTTGTACTGAGACGTGATTGTTGCTGGTTGAAAACTTAACCCAATTCCCGCCGAGATGACTTGAAATATAGTCAGCTATGGCAATTTTTGTCTGTCTCCAAGGAGACTTTACACCATGTAAATATTAAGCCCTGAGGTCATCTGTTATGTTAGTTTGCAGCTTGTTTGCAGTTTAGCTATAATTAACCAATTGCTCACCATGCTGAAATCAAAGATCAAATATGCCTGTTCATTGTTATTCTTGCTTACCACAGTCGTCTCAAAAGTAGGTTATCTTAACAGTCGGTTATTTATTTCCTCTTCCAGCCATGACTGCCATTGCATGGAGAAGGTGTGGCTTGTGGCCAATCAGAAGCACCATTGACATTACCGTAAACCCTGTAAGGTTGGAGAAATGCACCCTGTGTTTTGTGACTGTTGGACTAGGTACTGTTTCAGCTTTTGGAAACAGTATGTATCCCTTCGCAGAGGCAATATCGTAGTCAATGAAGTTGTACTGAGACGTGATTGTTGCTGGTTGAAAACTTAACCCAATTCCCGCCGAGATGACTTGAAATATAGTCAGCTATGGCAATTTTTGTCTGTCTCCAAGGAGACTTTACACCATGTAAATATTAAGCCCTGAGGTCTTCGGTTATGTTAGTTTGCAGCTTGTTTGCAGTTTAGCTATAATTTACCAATTGTTCACCATGCTGGAATCAAAGATCAAATATGCCTGTTCATTGTTATTCTTGCTTACCACAGTCGTCTCAAAAGTAGGTTATCCTAACGGTCGGTTATTTATTTCCTCTTCCAGCCATGACTGCCATTGCATGGAGAAGGCGTGGCTTGTGGCCAATCAGAAGCACCATTGACATTACCGTAAACCCTGTAAGGTTGGAGAAATGCACCCTGTGTTTTGTGACTGTTGGACTAGGTACTGTTTCAGCTTTTGGAAACGGTATGTATCCCTTCGCAGAGGCAATATCGTAGTCAATGAAGTTGTACTGAGACGTGATTGTTGCTGGTTGAAAACTTAACCCAATTCCCGCCGAGATGACTTGAAATATAGTCAGCTATGGCAATTTTTGTCTGTCTCCAAGGAGACTTTACACCATGTAAATATTAAGCCCTGAGGTCATCTGTTATGTTAGTTTGCAGCTTGTTTGCAGTTTAGCTATAATTAACCAATTGCTCACCATGCTGAAATCAAAGATCAAATATGCCTGTTCATTGTTATTCTTGCTTACCACAGTCGTCTCAAAAGTAGGTTATCTTAACAGTCGGTTATTTATTTCCTCTTCCAGCCATGACTGCCATTGCATGGAGAAGGTGTGGCTTGTGGCCAATCAGAAGCACCATTGACATTACCGTAAACCCTGTAAGGTTGGAGAAATGCACCCTGTGTTTTGTGACTGTTGGACTAGGTACTGTTTCAGCTTTTGGAAACAGTATGTATCCCTTCGCAGAGGCAATATCGTAGTCAATGAAGTTGTACTGAGACGTGATTGTTGCTGGTTGAAAACTTAACCCAATTCCCACCGAGATGACTTGAAATATAGTCAGCTATGGCAATTTTTGTCTGTCTCCAAGGAGACTTTACACCATGTAAATATTAAGCCCTGAGGTCTTCGGTTATGTTAGTTTGCAGCTTGTTTGCAGTTTAGCTATAATTTACCAATTGTTCACCATGCTGGAATCAAAGATCAAATATGCCTGTTCATTGTTATTCTTGCTTACCACAGTCGTCTCAAAAGTAGGTTATCCTAACGGTCGGTTATTTATTTCCTCTTCCAGCCATGACTGCCATTGCATGGAGAAGGCGTGGCTTGTGGCCAATCAGAAGCACCATTGACATTACCGTAAACCCTGTAAGGTTGGAGAAATGCACCCTGTGTTTTGTGACTGTTGGACTAGGTACTGTTTCAGCTTTTGGAAACAGTATGTATCCCTTCGCAGAGGCAATATCGTAGTCAATGAAGTTGTACTGAGACGTGATTGTTGCTGGTTGAAAACTTAACCCAATTCCCACCGAGATGACTTGAAATATAGTCAGCTATGGCAATTTTTGTCTGTCTCCAAGGAGACTTCAGACCATGTAAATATTAAGCCCTGAGGTCTTCGGTTATGTTAGTTTGCAGCTTGTTTGCAGTTTAGCTATAATTTACCAATTTTTCACCATGCTGAAATCAAAGATCAAATATGCCTGTTCATTGTTATTCTTGCTTACCACAGTCGTCTCAAAAGTAGGTTATCCTAACGGTCGGTTATTTATTTCCTCTTCCAGCCATGAATGCCATTGCATGGAGAAGGCGTGGCTTGTGGCCAATCAGAAGCACCATTGACATTACCGTAAACCCTGTAAGGTTGGAGAAATGCACCCTGTGTTTTGTGACTGTTGGACTAGGTACTGTTTCAGCTTTTGGAAACGGTATGTATCCCTTCGCAGAGGCAATATCGTAGTCAATGAAGTTGTACTGAGACGTGATTGTTGCTGGTTGAAAACTTAACCCAATTCCCGCCGAGATGACTTGAAATATAGTCAGCTATGGCAATTTTTGTCTGTCTCCAAGGAGACTTTACACCATGTAAATATTAAGCCCTGAGGTCATCTGTTATGTTAGTTTGCAGCTTGTTTGCAGTTTAGCTATAATTAACCAATTGCTCACCATGCTGAAATCAAAGATCAAATATGCCTGTTCATTGTTATTCTTGCTTACCACAGTCGTCTCAAAAGTAGGTTATCTTAACAGTCGGTTATTTATTTCCTCTTCCAGCCATGACTGCCATTGCATGGAGAAGGTGTGGCTTGTGGCCAATCAGAAGCACCATTGACATTACCGTAAACCCTGTAAGGTTGGAGAAATGCACCCTGTGTTTTGTGACTGTTGGACTAGGTACTGTTTCAGCTTTTGGAAACAGTATGTATCCCTTCGCAGAGGCAATATCGTAGTCAATGAAGTTGTACTGAGACGTGATTGTTGCTGGTTGAAAACTTAACCCAATTCCCACCGAGATGACTTGAAATATAGTCAGCTATGGCAATTTTTGTCTGTCTCCAAGGAGACTTTACACCATGTAAATATTAAGCCCTGAGGTCTTCGGTTATGTTAGTTTGCAGCTTGTTTGCAGTTTAGCTATAATTTACCAATTGTTCACTATGCTGGAATCAAAGATCAAATATGCCTGTTCATTGTTATTCTTGCTTACCACAGTCGTCTCAAAAGTAGGTTATCCTAACGGTCGGTTATTTATTTCCTCTTCCAGCCATGACTGCCATTGCATGGAGAAGGTGTGGCTTGTGGCCAATCAGAAGCACCATTGACATTACCGTAAACCCTGTAAGGTTGGAGAAATGCACCCTGTGTTTTGTGACTGTTGGACTAGGTACTGTTTCAGCTTTTGGAAACAGTATGTATCCCTTCGCAGAGGCAATATCGTAGTCAATGAAGTTGTACTGAGACGTGATTGTTGCTGGTTGAAAACTTAACCCAATTCCCGCCGAGATGACTTGAAATATAGTCAGCTATGGCAATTTTTGTCTGTCTCCAAGGAGACTTTACACCATGTAAATATTAAGCCCTGAGGTCATCTGTTATGTTAGTTTGCAGCTTGTTTGCAGTTTAGCTATAATTAACCAATTGCTCACCATGCTGAAATCAAAGATCAAATATGCCTGTTCATTGTTATTCTTGCTTACCACAGTCGTCTCAAAAGTAGGTTATCTTAACAGTCGGTTATTTATTTCCTCTTCCAGCCATGACTGCCATTGCATGGAGAAGGTGTGGCTTGTGGCCAATCAGAAGCACCATTGACATTACCGTAAACCCTGTAAGGTTGGAGAAATGCACCCTGTGTTTTGTGACTGTTGGACTAGGTACTGTTTCAGCTTTTGGAAACAGTATGTATCCCTTCGCAGAGGCAATATCGTAGTCAATGAAGTTGTACTGAGACGTGATTGTTGCTGGTTGAAAACTTAACCCAATTCCCGCCGAGATGACTTGAAATATAGTCAGCTATGGCAATTTTTGTCTGTCTCCGAGGAGACTTCAGACCATGTAAATATTAAGCCCTGAGGTCTTCGGTTATGTTAGTTTGCAGCTTGTTTGCAGTTTAGCTATAATTTACCAATTTTTCACCATGCTGAAATCAAAGATCAAATATGCCTGTTCATTGTTATTCTTGTTTACCACAGTCATCTCAAAAGTAGGTTATCCTAACGGTCGGTTATTTATTTCCTCTTCCAGCCATGACTGCCATTGCATGGAGAAGGTGTGGCTTGTGGCCAATCAGAAGCACCATTGACATTACCGTAAACCCTGTAAGGTTGGAGAAATGCACCCTGTGTTTTGTGACTGTTGGACTAGGTACTGTTTCAGCTTTTGGAAACAGTATGTATCCCTTCGCAGAGGCAATATCGTAGTCAATGAAGTTGTACTGAGACGTGATTGTTGCTGGTTGAAAACTTAACCCAATTCCCGCCGAGATGACTTGAAATATAGTCAGCTATGGCAATTTTTGTCTGTCTCCGAGGAGACTTCAGACCATGTAAATATTAAGCCCTGAGGTCTTCGGTTATGTTAGTTTGCAGCTTGTTTGCAGTTTAGCTATAATTTACCAATTTTTCACCATGCTGAAATCAAAGATCAAATATGCCTGTTCATTGTTATTCTTGTTTACCACAGTCATCTCAAAAGTAGGTTATCCTAACGGTCGGTTATTTATTTCCTCTTCCAGCCATGACTGCCATTGCATGGAGAAGGTGTGGCTTGTGGCCAATCAGAAGCACCATTGACATTACCGTAAACCCTGTAAGGTTGGAGAAATGCACCCTGTGTTTTGTGACTGTTGGACTAGGTACTGTTTCAGCTTTTGGAAACAGTATGTATCCCTTCGCAGAGGCAATATCGTAGTCAATGAAGTTGTACTGAGACGTGATTGTTGCTGGTTGAAAACTTAACCCAATTCCCGCCGAGATGACTTGAAATATAGTCAGCTATGGCAATTTTTGTCTGTCTCCAAGGAGACTTTAGACCATGTAAATATTAAGCCCTGAGGTCTTCGGTTATGTTAGTTTGCAGCTTGTTTGCAGTTTAGCTATAATTTACCAATTGTTCACCATGCTGAAATCAAAGATCAAATATGCCTGTTCATTGTTATTCTTGCTTACCACAGTCGTCTCAAAAGTAGGTTATCCTAACGGTCGGTTATTTATTTCCTCTTCCAGCCATGACTGCCATTGCATGGAGAAGGCGTGGCTTGTGGCCAATCAGAAGCACCATTGACATTACCGTAAACCCTGTAAGGTTGGAGAAATGCACCCTGTGTTTTGTGACTGTTGGACTAGGTACTGTTTCAGCTTTTGGAAACGGTATGTATCCCTTCGCAGAGGCAATATCGTAGTCAATGAAGTTGTACTGAGACGTGATTGTTGCTGGTTGAAAACTTAACCCAATTCCCGCCGAGATGACTTGAAATATAGTCAGCTATGGCAATTTTTGTCTGTCTCCAAGGAGACTTTACACCATGTAAATATTAAGCCCTGAGGTCATCTGTTATGTTAGTTTGCAGCTTGTTTGCAGTTTAGCTATAATTAACCAATTGCTCACCATGCTGAAATCAAAGATCAAATATGCCTGTTCATTGTTATTCTTGCTTACCACAGTCGTCTCAAAAGTAGGTTATCTTAACAGTCGGTTATTTATTTCCTCTTCCAGCCATGACTGCCATTGCATGGAGAAGGTGTGGCTTGTGGCCAATCAGAAGCACCATTGACATTACCGTAAACCCTGTAAGGTTGGAGAAATGCACCCTGTGTTTTGTGACTGTTGGACTAGGTACTGTTTCAGCTTTTGGAAACAGTATGTATCCCTTCGCAGAGGCAATATCGTAGTCAATGAAGTTGTACTGAGACGTGATTGTTGCTGGTTGAAAACTTAACCCAATTCCCGCCGAGATGACTTGAAATATAGTCAGCTATGGCAATTTTTGTCTGTCTCCAAGGAGACTTTACACCATGTAAATATTAAGCCCTGAGGTCTTCGGTTATGTTAGTTTGCAGCTTGTTTGCAGTTTAGCTATAATTTACCAATTGTTCACCATGCTGGAATCAAAGATCAAATATGCCTGTTCATTGTTATTCTTGCTTACCACAGTCGTCTCAAAAGTAGGTTATCCTAACGGTCGGTTATTTATTTCCTCTTCCAGCCATGACTGCCATTGCATGGAGAAGGCGTGGCTTGTGGCCAATCAGAAGCACCATTGACATTACCGTAAACCCTGTAAGGTTGGAGAAATGCACCCTGTGTTTTGTGACTGTTGGACTAGGTACTGTTTCAGCTTTTGGAAACAGTATGTATCCCTTCGCAGAGGCAATATCGTAGTCAATGAAGTTGTACTGAGACGTGATTGTTGCTGGTTGAAAACTTAACCCAATTCCCACCGAGATGACTTGAAATATAGTCAGCTATGGCAATTTTTGTCTGTCTCCAAGGAGACTTCAGACCATGTAAATATTAAGCCCTGAGGTCTTCGGTTATGTTAGTTTGCAGCTTGTTTGCAGTTTAGCTATAATTTACCAATTTTTCACCATGCTGAAATCAAAGATCAAATATGCCTGTTCATTGTTATTCTTGCTTACCACAGTCGTCTCAAAAGTAGGTTATCCTAACGGTCGGTTATTTATTTCCTCTTCCAGCCATGAATGCCATTGCATGGAGAAGGCGTGGCTTGTGGCCAATCAGAAGCACCATTGACATTACCGTAAACCCTGTAAGGTTGGAGAAATGCACCCTGTGTTTTGTGACTGTTGGACTAGGTACTGTTTCAGCTTTTGGAAACGGTATGTATCCCTTCGCAGAGGCAATATCGTAGTCAATGAAGTTGTACTGAGACGTGATTGTTGCTGGTTGAAAACTTAACCCAATTCCCGCCGAGATGACTTGAAATATAGTCAGCTATGGCAATTTTTGTCTGTCTCCAAGGAGACTTTACACCATGTAAATATTAAGCCCTGAGGTCATCTGTTATGTTAGTTTGCAGCTTGTTTGCAGTTTAGCTATAATTAACCAATTGCTCACCATGCTGAAATCAAAGATCAAATATGCCTGTTCATTGTTATTCTTGCTTACCACAGTCGTCTCAAAAGTAGGTTATCTTAACAGTCGGTTATTTATTTCCTCTTCCAGCCATGACTGCCATTGCATGGAGAAGGTGTGGCTTGTGGCCAATCAGAAGCACCATTGACATTACCGTAAACCCTGTAAGGTTGGAGAAATGCACCCTGTGTTTTGTGACTGTTGGACTAGGTACTGTTTCAGCTTTTGGAAACAGTATGTATCCCTTCGCAGAGGCAATATCGTAGTCAATGAAGTTGTACTGAGACGTGATTGTTGCTGGTTGAAAACTTAACCCAATTCCCACCGAGATGACTTGAAATATAGTCAGCTATGGCAATTTTTGTCTGTCTCCAAGGAGACTTTACACCATGTAAATATTAAGCCCTGAGGTCTTCGGTTATGTTAGTTTGCAGCTTGTTTGCAGTTTAGCTATAATTTACCAATTGTTCACTATGCTGGAATCAAAGATCAAATATGCCTGTTCATTGTTATTCTTGCTTACCACAGTCGTCTCAAAAGTAGGTTATCCTAACGGTCGGTTATTTATTTCCTCTTCCAGCCATGACTGCCATTGCATGGAGAAGGTGTGGCTTGTGGCCAATCAGAAGCACCATTGACATTACCGTAAACCCTGTAAGGTTGGAGAAATGCACCCTGTGTTTTGTGACTGTTGGACTAGGTACTGTTTCAGCTTTTGGAAACAGTATGTATCCCTTCGCAGAGGCAATATCGTAGTCAATGAAGTTGTACTGAGACGTGATTGTTGCTGGTTGAAAACTTAACCCAATTCCCGCCGAGATGACTTGAAATATAGTCAGCTATGGCAATTTTTGTCTGTCTCCAAGGAGACTTTACACCATGTAAATATTAAGCCCTGAGGTCATCTGTTATGTTAGTTTGCAGCTTGTTTGCAGTTTAGCTATAATTAACCAATTGCTCACCATGCTGAAATCAAAGATCAAATATGCCTGTTCATTGTTATTCTTGCTTACCACAGTCGTCTCAAAAGTAGGTTATCTTAACAGTCGGTTATTTATTTCCTCTTCCAGCCATGACTGCCATTGCATGGAGAAGGTGTGGCTTGTGGCCAATCAGAAGCACCATTGACATTACCGTAAACCCTGTAAGGTTGGAGAAATGCACCCTGTGTTTTGTGACTGTTGGACTAGGTACTGTTTCAGCTTTTGGAAACAGTATGTATCCCTTCGCAGAGGCAATATCGTAGTCAATGAAGTTGTACTGAGACGTGATTGTTGCTGGTTGAAAACTTAACCCAATTCCCGCCGAGATGACTTGAAATATAGTCAGCTATGGCAATTTTTGTCTGTCTCCGAGGAGACTTCAGACCATGTAAATATTAAGCCCTGAGGTCTTCGGTTATGTTAGTTTGCAGCTTGTTTGCAGTTTAGCTATAATTTACCAATTTTTCACCATGCTGAAATCAAAGATCAAATATGCCTGTTCATTGTTATTCTTGTTTACCACAGTCATCTCAAAAGTAGGTTATCCTAACGGTCGGTTATTTATTTCCTCTTCCAGCCATGACTGCCATTGCATGGAGAAGGTGTGGCTTGTGGCCAATCAGAAGCACCATTGACATTACCGTAAACCCTGTAAGGTTGGAGAAATGCACCCTGTGTTTTGTGACTGTTGGACTAGGTACTGTTTCAGCTTTTGGAAACAGTATGTATCCCTTCGCAGAGGCAATATCGTAGTCAATGAAGTTGTACTGAGACGTGATTGTTGCTGGTTGAAAACTTAACCCAATTCCCGCCGAGATGACTTGAAATATAGTCAGCTATGGCAATTTTTGTCTGTCTCCGAGGAGACTTCAGACCATGTAAATATTAAGCCCTGAGGTCTTCGGTTATGTTAGTTTGCAGCTTGTTTGCAGTTTAGCTATAATTTACCAATTTTTCACCATGCTGAAATCAAAGATCAAATATGCCTGTTCATTGTTATTCTTGTTTACCACAGTCATCTCAAAAGTAGGTTATCCTAACGGTCGGTTATTTATTTCCTCTTCCAGCCATGACTGCCATTGCATGGAGAAGGTGTGGCTTGTGGCCAATCAGAAGCACCATTGACATTACCGTAAACCCTGTAAGGTTGGAGAAATGCACCCTGTGTTTTGTGACTGTTGGACTAGGTACTGTTTCAGCTTTTGGAAACAGTATGTATCCCTTCGCAGAGGCAATATCGTAGTCAATGAAGTTGTACTGAGACGTGATTGTTGCTGGTTGAAAACTTAACCCAATTCCCGCCGAGATGACTTGAAATATAGTCAGCTATGGCAATTTTTGTCTGTCTCCAAGGAGACTTTAGACCATGTAAATATTAAGCCCTGAGGTCTTCGGTTATGTTAGTTTGCAGCTTGTTTGCAGTTTAGCTATAATTTACCAATTGTTCACCATGCTGAAATCAAAGATCAAATATGCCTGTTCATTGTTATTCTTGCTTACCACAGTCGTCTCAAAAGTAGGTTATCCTAACGGTCGGTTATTTATTTCCTCTTCCAGCCATGACTGCCATTGCATGGAGAAGGCGTGGCTTGTGGCCAATCAGAAGCACCATTGACATTACCGTAAACCCTGTAAGGTTGGAGAAATGCACCCTGTGTTTTGTGACTGTTGGACTAGGTACTGTTTCAGCTTTTGGAAACGGTATGTATCCCTTCGCAGAGGCAATATCGTAGTCAATGAAGTTGTACTGAGACGTGATTGTTGCTGGTTGAAAACTTAACCCAATTCCCGCCGAGATGACTTGAAATATAGTCAGCTATGGCAATTTTTGTCTGTCTCCAAGGAGACTTTACACCATGTAAATATTAAGCCCTGAGGTCATCTGTTATGTTAGTTTGCAGCTTGTTTGCAGTTTAGCTATAATTAACCAATTGCTCACCATGCTGAAATCAAAGATCAAATATGCCTGTTCATTGTTATTCTTGCTTACCACAGTCGTCTCAAAAGTAGGTTATCTTAACAGTCGGTTATTTATTTCCTCTTCCAGCCATGACTGCCATTGCATGGAGAAGGTGTGGCTTGTGGCCAATCAGAAGCACCATTGACATTACCGTAAACCCTGTAAGGTTGGAGAAATGCACCCTGTGTTTTGTGACTGTTGGACTAGGTACTGTTTCAGCTTTTGGAAACAGTATGTATCCCTTCGCAGAGGCAATATCGTAGTCAATGAAGTTGTACTGAGACGTGATTGTTGCTGGTTGAAAACTTAACCCAATTCCCGCCGAGATGACTTGAAATATAGTCAGCTATGGCAATTTTTGTCTGTCTCCAAGGAGACTTTACACCATGTAAATATTAAGCCCTGAGGTCATCTGTTATGTTAGTTTGCAGCTTGTTTGCAGTTTAGCTATAATTTACCAATTTTTCACCATGCTGAAATCAAAGATCAAATATGCCTGTTCATTGTTATTCTTGCTTACCACAGTCGTCTCAAAAGTAGGTTATCCTAACGGTCGGTTATTTATTTCCTCTTCCAGCCATGAATGCCATTGCATGGAGAAGGCGTGGCTTGTGGCCAATCAGAAGCACCATTGACATTACCGTAAACCCTGTAAGGTTGGAGAAATGCACCCTGTGTTTTGTGACTGTTGGACTAGGTACTGTTTCAGCTTTTGGAAACGGTATGTATCCCTTCGCAGAGGCAATATCGTAGTCAATGAAGTTGTACTGAGACGTGATTGTTGCTGGTTGAAAACTTAACCCAATTCCCGCCGAGATGACTTGAAATATAGTCAGCTATGGCAATTTTTGTCTGTCTCCAAGGAGACTTTACACCATGTAAATATTAAGCCCTGAGGTCATCTGTTATGTTAGTTTGCAGCTTGTTTGCAGTTTAGCTATAATTAACCAATTGCTCACCATGCTGAAATCAAAGATCAAATATGCCTGTTCATTGTTATTCTTGCTTACCACAGTCGTCTCAAAAGTAGGTTATCTTAACAGTCGGTTATTTATTTCCTCTTCCAGCCATGACTGCCATTGCATGGAGAAGGTGTGGCTTGTGGCCAATCAGAAGCACCATTGACATTACCGTAAACCCTGTAAGGTTGGAGAAATGCACCCTGTGTTTTGTGACTGTTGGACTAGGTACTGTTTCAGCTTTTGGAAACAGTATGTATCCCTTCGCAGAGGCAATATCGTAGTCAATGAAGTTGTACTGAGACGTGATTGTTGCTGGTTGAAAACTTAACCCAATTCCCACCGAGATGACTTGAAATATAGTCAGCTATGGCAATTTTTGTCTGTCTCCAAGGAGACTTTACACCATGTAAATATTAAGCCCTGAGGTCTTCGGTTATGTTAGTTTGCAGCTTGTTTGCAGTTTAGCTATAATTTACCAATTGTTCACCATGCTGGAATCAAAGATCAAATATGCCTGTTCATTGTTATTCTTGCTTACCACAGTCGTCTCAAAAGTAGGTTATCCTAACGGTCGGTTATTTATTTCCTCTTCCAGCCATGACTGCCATTGCATGGAGAAGGTGTGGCTTGTGGCCAATCAGAAGCACCATTGACATTACCGTAAACCCTGTAAGGTTGGAGAAATGCACCCTGTGTTTTGTGACTGTTGGACTAGGTACTGTTTCAGCTTTTGGAAACAGTATGTATCCCTTCGCAGAGGCAATATCGTAGTCAATGAAGTTGTACTGAGACGTGATTGTTGCTGGTTGAAAACTTAACCCAATTCCCGCCGAGATGACTTGAAATATAGTCAGCTATGGCAATTTTTGTCTGTCTCCAAGGAGACTTTACACCATGTAAATATTAAGCCCTGAGGTCATCTGTTATGTTAGTTTGCAGCTTGTTTGCAGTTTAGCTATAATTAACCAATTGCTCACCATGCTGAAATCAAAGATCAAATATGCCTGTTCATTGTTATTCTTGCTTACCACAGTCGTCTCAAAAGTAGGTTATCTTAACAGTCGGTTATTTATTTCCTCTTCCAGCCATGACTGCCATTGCATGGAGAAGGTGTGGCTTGTGGCCAATCAGAAGCACCATTGACATTACCGTAAACCCTGTAAGGTTGGAGAAATGCACCCTGTGTTTTGTGACTGTTGGACTAGGTACTGTTTCAGCTTTTGGAAACAGTATGTATCCCTTCGCAGAGGCAATATCGTAGTCAATGAAGTTGTACTGAGACGTGATTGTTGCTGGTTGAAAACTTAACCCAATTCCCGCCGAGATGACTTGAAATATAGTCAGCTATGGCAATTTTTGTCTGTCTCCGAGGAGACTTCAGACCATGTAAATATTAAGCCCTGAGGTCTTCGGTTATGTTAGTTTGCAGCTTGTTTGCAGTTTAGCTATAATTTACCAATTTTTCACCATGCTGAAATCAAAGATCAAATATGCCTGTTCATTGTTATTCTTGTTTACCACAGTCATCTCAAAAGTAGGTTATCCTAACGGTCGGTTATTTATTTCCTCTTCCAGCCATGACTGCCATTGCATGGAGAAGGTGTGGCTTGTGGCCAATCAGAAGCACCATTGACATTACCGTAAACCCTGTAAGGTTGGAGAAATGCACCCTGTGTTTTGTGACTGTTGGACTAGGTACTGTTTCAGCTTTTGGAAACAGTATGTATCCCTTCGCAGAGGCAATATCGTAGTCAATGAAGTTGTACTGAGACGTGATTGTTGCTGGTTGAAAACTTAACCCAATTCCCGCCGAGATGACTTGAAATATAGTCAGCTATGGCAATTTTTGTCTGTCTCCAAGGAGACTTTAGACCATGTAAATATTAAGCCCTGAGGTCTTCGGTTATGTTAGTTTGCAGCTTGTTTGCAGTTTAGCTATAATTTACCAATTGTTCACCATGCTGAAATCAAAGATCAAATATGCCTGTTCATTGTTATTCTTGCTTACCACAGTCGTCTCAAAAGTAGGTTATCCTAACGGTCGGTTATTTATTTCCTCTTCCAGCCATGACTGCCATTGCATGGAGAAGGCGTGGCTTGTGGCCAATCAGAAGCACCATTGACATTACCGTAAACCCTGTAAGGTTGGAGAAATGCACCCTGTGTTTTGTGACTGTTGGACTAGGTACTGTTTCAGCTTTTGGAAACGGTATGTATCCCTTCGCAGAGGCAATATCGTAGTCAATGAAGTTGTACTGAGACGTGATTGTTGCTGGTTGAAAACTTAACCCAATTCCCGCCGAGATGACTTGAAATATAGTCAGCTATGGCAATTTTTGTCTGTCTCCAAGGAGACTTTACACCATGTAAATATTAAGCCCTGAGGTCATCTGTTATGTTAGTTTGCAGCTTGTTTGCAGTTTAGCTATAATTAACCAATTGCTCACCATGCTGAAATCAAAGATCAAATATGCCTGTTCATTGTTATTCTTGCTTACCACAGTCGTCTCAAAAGTAGGTTATCTTAACAGTCGGTTATTTATTTCCTCTTCCAGCCATGACTGCCATTGCATGGAGAAGGTGTGGCTTGTGGCCAATCAGAAGCACCATTGACATTACCGTAAACCCTGTAAGGTTGGAGAAATGCACCCTGTGTTTTGTGACTGTTGGACTAGGTACTGTTTCAGCTTTTGGAAACAGTATGTATCCCTTCGCAGAGGCAATATCGTAGTCAATGAAGTTGTACTGAGACGTGATTGTTGCTGGTTGAAAACTTAACCCAATTCCCGCCGAGATGACTTGAAATATAGTCAGCTATGGCAATTTTTGTCTGTCTCCAAGGAGACTTTACACCATGTAAATATTAAGCCCTGAGGTCATCTGTTATGTTAGTTTGCAGCTTGTTTGCAGTTTAGCTATAATTAACCAATTGCTCACCATGCTGAAATCAAAGATCAAATATGCCTGTTCATTGTTATTCTTGCTTACCACAGTCGTCTCAAAAGTAGGTTATCTTAACAGTCGGTTATTTATTTCCTCTTCCAGCCATGACTGCCATTGCATGGAGAAGGTGTGGCTTGTGGCCAATCAGAAGCACCATTGACATTACCGTAAACCCTGTAAGGTTGGAGAAATGCACCCTGTGTTTTGTGACTGTTGGACTAGGTACTGTTTCAGCTTTTGGAAACAGTATGTATCCCTTCGCAGAGGCAATATCGTAGTCAATGAAGTTGTACTGAGACGTGATTGTTGCTGGTTGAAAACTTAACCCAATTCCCGCCGAGATGACTTGAAATATAGTCAGCTATGGCAATTTTTGTCTGTCTCCAAGGAGACTTTACACCATGTAAATATTAAGCCCTGAGGTCTTCGGTTATGTTAGTTTGCAGCTTGTTTGCAGTTTAGCTATAATTTACCAATTGTTCACCATGCTGGAATCAAAGATCAAATATGCCTGTTCATTGTTATTCTTGCTTACCACAGTCGTCTCAAAAGTAGGTTATCCTAACGGTCGGTTATTTATTTCCTCTTCCAGCCATGACTGCCATTGCATGGAGAAGGCGTGGCTTGTGGCCAATCAGAAGCACCATTGACATTACCGTAAACCCTGTAAGGTTGGAGAAATGCACCCTGTGTTTTGTGACTGTTGGACTAGGTACTGTTTCAGCTTTTGGAAACGGTATGTATCCCTTCGCAGAGGCAATATCGTAGTCAATGAAGTTGTACTGAGACGTGATTGTTGCTGGTTGAAAACTTAACCCAATTCCCGCCGAGATGACTTGAAATATAGTCAGCTATGGCAATTTTTGTCTGTCTCCAAGGAGACTTTACACCATGTAAATATTAAGCCCTGAGGTCATCTGTTATGTTAGTTTGCAGCTTGTTTGCAGTTTAGCTATAATTAACCAATTGCTCACCATGCTGAAATCAAAGATCAAATATGCCTGTTCATTGTTATTCTTGCTTACCACAGTCGTCTCAAAAGTAGGTTATCTTAACAGTCGGTTATTTATTTCCTCTTCCAGCCATGACTGCCATTGCATGGAGAAGGTGTGGCTTGTGGCCAATCAGAAGCACCATTGACATTACCGTAAACCCTGTAAGGTTGGAGAAATGCACCCTGTGTTTTGTGACTGTTGGACTAGGTACTGTTTCAGCTTTTGGAAACAGTATGTATCCCTTCGCAGAGGCAATATCGTAGTCAATGAAGTTGTACTGAGACGTGATTGTTGCTGGTTGAAAACTTAACCCAATTCCCACCGAGATGACTTGAAATATAGTCAGCTATGGCAATTTTTGTCTGTCTCCAAGGAGACTTTACACCATGTAAATATTAAGCCCTGAGGTCTTCGGTTATGTTAGTTTGCAGCTTGTTTGCAGTTTAGCTATAATTTACCAATTGTTCACCATGCTGGAATCAAAGATCAAATATGCCTGTTCATTGTTATTCTTGCTTACCACAGTCGTCTCAAAAGTAGGATATCCTAACGGCCGGTTATTTATTTCCTCTTCCAGCCATGAGAAGGCGTGGCTTGTGGCCAATCAGAAGCACCATTGACATTACCGTAAACCCTGTAAGGTTGGAGAAATGCACCCTGTGTTTTGTGACTGTTGGACTAGGTACTGTTTCAGCTTTTGGAAACAGTATGTATCCCTTCGCAGAGGCAATATCGTAGTCAATGAAGTTGTACTGAGACGTGATTGTTGCTGGTTGAAAACTTAACCCAATTCCCGCCGAGATGACTTGAAATATAGTCAGCTATGGCAATTTTTGTCTGTCTCCAAGGAGACTTTACACCATGTAAATATTAAGCCCTGAGGTCTTCGGTTATGTTAGTTTGCAGCTTGTTTGCAGTTTAGCTATAATTAACCAAATGCTCACCATGCTGAAATCAAAGATCAAATATGCCTGTTCATTGTTATTCTTGCTTACCACAGTCGTCTCAAAAGTAGGTTATCTTAACAGTCGGTTATTTATTTCCTCTTCCAGCCATGACTGCCATTGCATGGAGAAGGTGTGGCTTGTGGCCAATCAGAAGCACCATTGACATTACCGTAAACCCTGTAAGGTTGGAGAAATGCACCCTGTGTTTTGTGACTGTTGGACTAGGTACTGTTTCAGCTTTTGGAAACAGTATGTATCCCTTCGCAGAGGCAATATCGTAGTCAATGAAGTTGTACTGAGACGTGATTGTTGCTGGTTGAAAACTTAACCCAATTCCCGCCGAGATGACTTGAAATATAGTCAGCTATGGCAATTTTTGTCTGTCTCCAAGGAGACTTTACACCATGTAAATATTAAGCCCTGAGGTCTTCGGTTATGTTAGTTTGCAGCTTGTTTGCAGTTTAGCTATAATTTACCAATTGTTCACCATGCTGGAATCAAAGATCAAATATGCCTGTTCATTGTTATTCTTGCTTACCACAGTCGTCTCAAAAGTAGGATATCCTAACGGCCGGTTATTTATTTCCTCTTCCAGCCATGAGAAGGCGTGGCTTGTGGCCAATCAGAAGCACCATTGACATTACCGTAAACCCTGTAAGGTTGGAGAAATGCACCCTGTGTTTTGTGACTGTTGGACTAGGTACTGTTTCAGCTTTTGGAAACAGTATGTATCCCTTCGCAGAGGCAATATCGTAGTCAATGAAGTTGTACTGAGACGTGATTGTTGCTGGTTGAAAACTTAACCCAATTCCCGCCGAGATGACTTGAAATATAGTCAGCTATGGCAATTTTTGTCTGTCTCCAAGGAGACTTTAGACCATGTAAATATTAAGCCCTGAGGTCTTCGGTTATGTTAGTTTGCAGCTTGTTTGCAGTTTAGCTATAATTTACCAATTGTTCACCATGCTGAAATCAAAGATCAAATATGCCTGTTCATTGTTATTCTTGCTTACCACAGTCGTCTCAAAAGTAGGTTATCCTAACGGCCGGTTATTTATTTCCTCTTCCAGCCATGAGAAGGCGTGGCTTGTGGCAAATCAGAAGCACCATTGACATTACCGTAAACCCTGTAAGGTTGGAGAAATGCACCCTGTGTTTTGTGACTGTTGGACTAGGTACTGTTTCAGCTTTTGGTAACGGTATGTATCCCTTCGCAGAGGCAATATCGTAGTCAATGAAGTTGTACTGAGACGTGATTGTTGCTGGTTGAAAACTTAACCCAATTCCCACCGAGATGACTTGAAATATAGTCAGCTATGGCAATTTTTGTCTGTCTCCAAGGAGACTTCAGACCATGTAAATATTAAGCCCTGAGGTCTTCGGTTATGTTAGTTTGCAGCTTGTTTGCAGTTTAGCTATAATTTACCAATTTTTCACCATGCTGAAATCAAAGATCAAATATGCCTGTTCATTGTTATTCTTGCTTACCACAGTCGTCTCAAAAGTAGGTTATCCTAACGGTCGGTTATTTATTTCCTCTTCCAGCCATGACTGCCATTGCATGGAGAAGGTGTGGCTTGTGGCCAATCAGAAGCACCATTGACATTACCGTAAACCCTGTAAGGTTGGAGAAATGCACCCTGTGTTTTGTGACTGTTGGACTAGGTACTGTTTCAGCTTTTGGAAACAGTATGTATCCCTTCGCAGAGGCAATATCGTAGTCAATGAAGTTGTACTGAGACGTGATTGTTGCTGGTTGAAAACTTAACCCAATTCCCGCCGAGATGACTTGAAATATAGTCAGCTATGGCAATTTTTGTCTGTCTCCAAGGAGACTTCAGACCATGTAAATATTAAGCCCTGAGGTCTTCGGTTATGTTAGTTTGCAGCTTGTTTGCAGTTTAGCTATAATTTACCAATTGTTCACCATGCTGAAATCAAAGATCAAATATGCCTGTTCATTGTTATTCTTGCTTACCACAGTCGTCTCAAAAGTAGGTTATCTTAACAGTCGGTTATTTATTTCCTCTTCCAGCCATGACTGCCATTGCATGGAGAAGGTGTGGCTTGTGGCCAATCAGAAGCACCATTGACATTACCGTAAACCCTGTAAGGTTGGAGAAATGCACCCTGTGTTTTGTGACTGTTGGACTAGGTACTGTTTCAGCTTTTGGAAACAGTATGTATCCCTTCGCAGAGGCAATATCGTAGTCAATGAAGTTGTACTGAGACGTGATTGTTGCTGGTTGAAAACTTAACCCAATTCCCGCCGAGATGACTTGAAATATAGTCAGCTATGGCAATTTTTGTCTGTCTCCAAGGAGACTTTACACCATGTAAATATTAAGCCCTGAGGTCTTCGGTTATGTTAGTTTGCAGCTTGTTTGCAGTTTAGCTATAATTAACCAAATGCTCACCATGCTGAAATCAAAGATCAAATATGCCTGTTCATTGTTATTCTTGCTTACCACAGTCGTCTCAAAAGTAGGTTATCTTAACAGTCGGTTATTTATTTCCTCTTCCAGCCATGACTGCCATTGCATGGAGAAGGTGTGGCTTGTGGCCAATCAGAAGCACCATTGACATTACCGTAAACCCTGTAAGGTTGGAGAAATGCACCCTGTGTTTTGTGACTGTTGGACTAGGTACTGTTTCAGCTTTTGGAAACAGTATGTATCCCTTCGCAGAGGCAATATCGTAGTCAATGAAGTTGTACTGAGACGTGATTGTTGCTGGTTGAAAACTTAACCCAATTCCCGCCGAGATGACTTGAAATATAGTCAGCTATGGCAATTTTTGTCTGTCTCCAAGGAGACTTTACACCATGTAAATATTAAGCCCTGAGGTCTTCGGTTATGTTAGTTTGCAGCTTGTTTGCAGTTTAGCTATAATTTACCAATTGTTCACCATGCTGGAATCAAAGATCAAATATGCCTGTTCATTGTTATTCTTGCTTACCACAGTCGTCTCAAAAGTAGGATATCCTAACGGCCGGTTATTTATTTCCTCTTCCAGCCATGAGAAGGCGTGGCTTGTGGCCAATCAGAAGCACCATTGACATTACCGTAAACCCTGTAAGGTTGGAGAAATGCACCCTGTGTTTTGTGACTGTTGGACTAGGTACTGTTTCAGCTTTTGGAAACAGTATGTATCCCTTCGCAGAGGCAATATCGTAGTCAATGAAGTTGTACTGAGACGTGATTGTTGCTGGTTGAGAACTTAACCCAATTCCCGCCGAGATGACTTGAAATATAGTCAGCTATGGCAATTTTTGTCTGTCTCCAAGGAGACTTCAGACCATGTAAATATTAAGCCCTGAGGTCTTCGGTTATGTTAGTTTGCAGCTTGTTTGCAGTTTAGCTATAATTTACCAATTGTTCACCATGCTGAAATCAAAGATCAAATATGCCTGTTCATTGTTATTCTTGCTTACCACAGTCGTCTCAAAAGTAGGTTATCTTAACAGTCGGTTATTTATTTCCTCTTCCAGCCATGACTGCCATTGCATGGAGAAGGTGTGGCTTGTGGCCAATCAGAAGCACCATTGACATAACCGTAAACCCTGTAAGGTTGGAGAAATGCACCCTGTGTTTTGTGACTGTTGGACTAGGTACTGTTTCAGCTTTTGGAAACAGTATGTATCCCTTCGCAGAGGCAATATCGTAGTCAATGAAGTTGTACTGAGACGTGATTGTTGCTGGTTGAAAACTTAACCCAATTCCCGCCGAGATGACTTGAAATATAGTCAGCTATGGCAATTTTTGTCTGTCTCCAAGGAGACTTTACACCATGTAAATATTAAGCCCTGAGGTCATCTGTTATGTTAGTTTGCAGCTTGTTTGCAGTTTAGCTATAATTAACCAATTCCTCACCATGCTGGAATCAAAGATCAAATATGCCTGTTCATTGTTATTCTTGCTTACCACAGTCGTCTCAAAAGTAGGTTATCCTAACGGTCGGTTATTTATTTCCTCTTCCAGCCATGACTGCCATTGCATGGAGAAGGCGTGGCTTGTGGCCAATCAGAAGCACCATTGACATTACCGTAAACCTTGTAAGGTTGGAGAAATGCACCCTGTGTTTTGTGACTGTTGGACTAGGTACTGTTTCAGCTTTTGGAAACAGTATGTATCCCTTCGCAGAGGCAATATCGTAGTCAATGAAGTTGTACTGAGACGTGATTGTTGCTGGTTGAAAACTTAACCCAATTCCTGCCGAGATGACTTGAAATATAGTCAGCTATGGCAATTTTTGTCTGTCTCCAAGGAGACTTCAGACCATGTAAATATTAAGCCCTGAGGTCTTCGGTTATGTTAGTTTGCAGCTTGTTTGCAGTTTAGCTATAATTAACCAATTGCTCACCATGCTGAAATCAAAGATCAAATATGCCTGTTCATTGTTATTCTTGCTTACCACAGTCGTCTCAAAAGTAGGTTATCCTAACGGTCGGTTAATTATTTCCTCTTCCAGCCATGACTGCCATTGCATGGAGAAGGTGTGGCTTGTGGCCAATCAGAAGCACCATTGACATTACCGTAAACCCTGTAAGGTTGGAGAAATGCACCCTGTGTTTTGTGACTGTTGGACTAGGTACTGTTTCAGCTTTTGGAAACAGTATGTATCCCTTCGCAGAGGCAATGTCGTAGTCAATGAAGTTGTACTGAGACGTGATTGTTGCTGGTTGAAAACTTAACCCAATTCCCGCCGAGATGACTTGAAATATAGTCAGCTATGGCAATTTTTGTCTGTCTCCAAGGAGACTTTACACCATGTAAATATTAAGCCCTGAGGTCATCGGTTATGTTAGTTTGCAGCTTGTTTGCAGTTTAGCTATAATTAACCAATTGCTCACCATGCTGAAATCAAAGATCAAATATGCCTGTTCATTGTTATTCTTGCTTACCACAGTCGTCTCAAAAGTAGGTTATCTTAACAGTCGGTTATTTATTTCCTCTTCCAGCCATGACTGCCATTGCATGGAGAAGGTGTGGCTTGTGGCCAATCAGAAGCACCATTGACATTACCGTAAACCCTGTAAGGTTGGAGAAATGCACCCTGTGTTTTGTGACTGTTGGACTAGGTACTGTTTCAGCTTTTGTAAACAGTATGTATCCCTTCGCAGAGGCAATATCGTAGTCAATGAAGTTGTACTGAGACGTGATTGTTGCTGGTTGAAAACTTAACCCAATTCCCGCCGAGATGACTTGAAATATAGTCAGCTATGGCAATTTTTGTCTGTCTCCAAGGAGACTTTACACCATGTAAATATTAAGCCCTGAGGTCTTCGGTTATGTTAGTTTGCAGCTTGTTTGCAGTTTAGCTATAATTTACCAATTGTTCACCATGCTGGAATCAAAGATCAAATATGCCTGTTCATTGTTATTCTTGCTTACCACAGTCGTCTCAAAAGTAGGTTATCCTAACGGTCGGTTATTTATTTCCTCTTCCAGCCATGACTGCCATTGCATGGAGAAGGCGTGGCTTGTGGCCAATCAGAAGCACCATTGACATTACCGTAAACCCTGTAAGGTTGGAGAAATGCACCCTGTGTTTTGTGACTGTTGGACTAGGTACTGTTTCAGCTTTTGGAAACAGTATGTATCCCTTCGCAGAGGCAATATCGTAGTCAATGAAGTTGTACTGAGACGTGATTGTTGCTGGTTGAAAACTTAACCCAATTCCCACCGAGATGACTTGAAATATAGTCAGCTATGGCAATTTTTGTCTGTCTCCAAGGAGACTTCAGACCATGTAAATATTAAGCCCTGAGGTCTTCGGTTATGTTAGTTTGCAGCTTGTTTGCAGTTTAGCTATAATTTACCAATTGTTCACCATGCTGAAATCAAAGATCAAATATGCCTGTTCATTGTTATTCTTGCTTACCACAGTCGTCTCAAAAGTAGGTTATCCTAACGGTCGGTTATTTATTTCCTCTTCCAGCCATGACTGCCATTGCATGGAGAAGGCGTGGCTTGTGGCCAATCAGAAGCACCATTGACATTACCGTAAACCCTGTAAGGTTGGAGAAATGCACCCTGTGTTTTGTGACTGTTGGACTAGGTACTGTTTCAGCTTTTGGAAACAGTATGTATCCCTTCGCAGAGGCAATATCGTAGTCAATGAAGTTGTACTGAGACGTGATTGTTGCTGGTTGAAAACTTAACCCAATTCCCGCCGAGATGACTTGAAATATAGTCAGCTATGGCAATTTTTGTCTGTCTCCAAGGAGACTTTAGACCATGTAAATATTAAGCCCTGAGGTCTTCGGTTATGTTAGTTTGCAGCTTGTTTGCAGTTTAGCTATAATTTACCAATTGTTCACCATGCTGAAATCAAAGATCAAATATGCCTGTTCATTGTTATTCTTGCTTACCACAGTCGTCTCAAAAGTAGGTTATCCTAACGGCCGGTTATTTATTTCCTCTTCCAGCCATGAGAAGGCGTGGCTTGTGGCCAATCAGAAGCACCATTGACATTACCGTAAACCCTGTAAGGTTGGAGAAATGCACCCTGTGTTTTGTGACTGTTGGACTAGGTACTGTTTCAGCTTTTGGAAACAGTATGTATCCCTTCGCAGAGGCAATATCGTAGTCAATGAAGTTGTACTGAGACGTGATTGTTGCTGGTTGAAAACTTAACCCAATTCCCACCGAGATGACTTGAAATATAGTCAGCTATGGCAATTTTTGTCTGTCTCCAAGGAGACTTCAGACCATGTAAATATTAAGCCCTGAGGTCTTCGGTTATGTTAGTTTGCAGCTTGTTTGCAGTTTAGCTATAATTTACCAATTTTTCACCATGCTGAAATCAAAGATCAAATATGCCTGTTCATTGTTATTCTTGCTTACCACAGTCGTCTCAAAAGTAGGTTATCCTAACGGTCGGTTATTTATTTCCTCTTCCAGCCATGACTGCCATTGCATGGAGAAGGTGTGGCTTGTGGCCAATCAGAAGCACCATTGACATTACCGTAAACCCTGTAAGGTTGGAGAAATGCACCCTGTGTTTTGTGACTGTTGGACTAGGTACTGTTTCAGCTTTTGGAAACAGTATGTATCCCTTCGCAGAGGCAATATCGTAGTCAATGAAGTTGTACTGAGACGTGATTGTTGCTGGTTGAAAACTTAACCCAATTCCCACCGAGATGACTTGAAATATAGTCAGCTATGGCAATTTTTGTCTGTCTCCAAGGAGACTTCAGACCATGTAAATATTAAGCCCTGAGGTCTTCGGTTATGTTAGTTTGCAGCTTGTTTGCAGTTTAGCTATAATTTACCAATTTTTCACCATGCTGAAATCAAAGATCAAATATGCCTGTTCATTGTTATTCTTGCTTACCACAGTCGTCTCAAAAGTAGGTTATCCTAACGGTCGGTTATTTATTTCCTCTTCCAGCCATGACTGCCATTGCATGGAGAAGGTGTGGCTTGTGGCCAATCAGAAGCACCATTGACATTACCGTAAACCCTGTAAGGTTGGAGAAATGCACCCTGTGTTTTGTGACTGTTGGACTAGGTACTGTTTCAGCTTTTGGAAACAGTATGTATCCCTTCGCAGAGGCAATATCGTAGTCAATGAAGTTGTACTGAGACGTGATTGTTGCTGGTTGAAAACTTAACCCAATTCCCGCCGAGATGACTTGAAATATAGTCAGCTATGGCAATTTTTGTCTGTCTCCAAGGAGACTTTAGACCATGTAAATATTAAGCCCTGAGGTCTTCGGTTATGTTAGTTTGCAGCTTGTTTGCAGTTTAGCTATAATTTACCAATTGTTCACCATGCTGAAATCAAAGATCAAATATGCCTGTTCATTGTTATTCTTGCTTACCACAGTCGTCTCAAAAGTAGGTTATCCTAACGGCCGGTTATTTATTTCCTCTTCCAGCCATGAGAAGGCGTGGCTTGTGGCAAATCAGAAGCACCATTGACATTACCGTAAACCCTGTAAGGTTGGAGAAATGCACCCTGTGTTTTGTGACTGTTGGACTAGGTACTGTTTCAGCTTTTGGTAACGGTATGTATCCCTTCGCAGAGGCAATATCGTAGTCAATGAAGTTGTACTGAGACGTGATTGTTGCTGGTTGAAAACTTAACCCAATTCCCACCGAGATGACTTGAAATATAGTCAGCTATGGCAATTTTTGTCTGTCTCCAAGGAGACTTCAGACCATGTAAATATTAAGCCCTGAGGTCTTCGGTTATGTTAGTTTGCAGCTTGTTTGCAGTTTAGCTATAATTTACCAATTTTTCACCATGCTGAAATCAAAGATCAAATATGCCTGTTCATTGTTATTCTTGCTTACCACAGTCGTCTCAAAAGTAGGTTATCCTAACGGTCGGTTATTTATTTCCTCTTCCAGCCATGACTGCCATTGCATGGAGAAGGTGTGGCTTGTGGCCAATCAGAAGCACCATTGACATTACCGTAAACCCTGTAAGGTTGGAGAAATGCACCCTGTGTTTTGTGACTGTTGGACTAGGTACTGTTTCAGCTTTTGGAAACAGTATGTATCCCTTCGCAGAGGCAATATCGTAGTCAATGAAGTTGTACTGAGACGTGATTGTTGCTGGTTGAAAACTTAACCCAATTCCCGCCGAGATGACTTGAAATATAGTCAGCTATGGCAATTTTTGTCTGTCTCCAAGGAGACTTCAGACCATGTAAATATTAAGCCCTGAGGTCTTCGGTTATGTTAGTTTGCAGCTTGTTTGCAGTTTAGCTATAATTTACCAATTGTTCACCATGCTGAAATCAAAGATCAAATATGCCTGTTCATTGTTATTCTTGCTTACCACAGTCGTCTCAAAAGTAGGTTATCTTAACAGTCGGTTATTTATTTCCTCTTCCAGCCATGACTGCCATTGCATGGAGAAGGTGTGGCTTGTGGCCAATCAGAAGCACCATTGACATTACCGTAAACCCTGTAAGGTTGGAGAAATGCACCCTGTGTTTTGTGACTGTTGGACTAGGTACTGTTTCAGCTTTTGGAAACAGTATGTATCCCTTCGCAGAGGCAATATCGTAGTCAATGAAGTTGTACTGAGACGTGATTGTTGCTGGTTGAAAACTTAACCCAATTCCCGCCGAGATGACTTGAAATATAGTCAGCTATGGCAATTTTTGTCTGTCTCCAAGGAGACTTTACACCATGTAAATATTAAGCCCTGAGGTCTTCGGTTATGTTAGTTTGCAGCTTGTTTGCAGTTTAGCTATAATTAACCAAATGCTCACCATGCTGAAATCAAAGATCAAATATGCCTGTTCATTGTTATTCTTGCTTACCACAGTCGTCTCAAAAGTAGGTTATCTTAACAGTCGGTTATTTATTTCCTCTTCCAGCCATGACTGCCATTGCATGGAGAAGGTGTGGCTTGTGGCCAATCAGAAGCACCATTGACATTACCGTAAACCCTGTAAGGTTGGAGAAATGCACCCTGTGTTTTGTGACTGTTGGACTAGGTACTGTTTCAGCTTTTGGAAACAGTATGTATCCCTTCGCAGAGGCAATATCGTAGTCAATGAAGTTGTACTGAGACGTGATTGTTGCTGGTTGAAAACTTAACCCAATTCCCGCCGAGATGACTTGAAATATAGTCAGCTATGGCAATTTTTGTCTGTCTCCAAGGAGACTTTACACCATGTAAATATTAAGCCCTGAGGTCTTCGGTTATGTTAGTTTGCAGCTTGTTTGCAGTTTAGCTATAATTTACCAATTGTTCACCATGCTGGAATCAAAGATCAAATATGCCTGTTCATTGTTATTCTTGCTTACCACAGTCGTCTCAAAAGTAGGATATCCTAACGGCCGGTTATTTATTTCCTCTTCCAGCCATGAGAAGGCGTGGCTTGTGGCCAATCAGAAGCACCATTGACATTACCGTAAACCCTGTAAGGTTGGAGAAATGCACCCTGTGTTTTGTGACTGTTGGACTAGGTACTGTTTCAGCTTTTGGAAACAGTATGTATCCCTTCGCAGAGGCAATATCGTAGTCAATGAAGTTGTACTGAGACGTGATTGTTGCTGGTTGAGAACTTAACCCAATTCCCGCCGAGATGACTTGAAATATAGTCAGCTATGGCAATTTTTGTCTGTCTCCAAGGAGACTTCAGACCATGTAAATATTAAGCCCTGAGGTCTTCGGTTATGTTAGTTTGCAGCTTGTTTGCAGTTTAGCTATAATTTACCAATTGTTCACCATGCTGAAATCAAAGATCAAATATGCCTGTTCATTGTTATTCTTGCTTACCACAGTCGTCTCAAAAGTAGGTTATCTTAACAGTCGGTTATTTATTTCCTCTTCCAGCCATGACTGCCATTGCATGGAGAAGGTGTGGCTTGTGGCCAATCAGAAGCACCATTGACATAACCGTAAACCCTGTAAGGTTGGAGAAATGCACCCTGTGTTTTGTGACTGTTGGACTAGGTACTGTTTCAGCTTTTGGAAACAGTATGTATCCCTTCGCAGAGGCAATATCGTAGTCAATGAAGTTGTACTGAGACGTGATTGTTGCTGGTTGAAAACTTAACCCAATTCCCGCCGAGATGACTTGAAATATAGTCAGCTATGGCAATTTTTGTCTGTCTCCAAGGAGACTTTACACCATGTAAATATTAAGCCCTGAGGTCATCTGTTATGTTAGTTTGCAGCTTGTTTGCAGTTTAGCTATAATTAACCAATTCCTCACCATGCTGGAATCAAAGATCAAATATGCCTGTTCATTGTTATTCTTGCTTACCACAGTCGTCTCAAAAGTAGGTTATCCTAACGGTCGGTTATTTATTTCCTCTTCCAGCCATGACTGCCATTGCATGGAGAAGGCGTGGCTTGTGGCCAATCAGAAGCACCATTGACATTACCGTAAACCTTGTAAGGTTGGAGAAATGCACCCTGTGTTTTGTGACTGTTGGACTAGGTACTGTTTCAGCTTTTGGAAACAGTATGTATCCCTTCGCAGAGGCAATATCGTAGTCAATGAAGTTGTACTGAGACGTGATTGTTGCTGGTTGAGAACTTAACCCAATTCCCGCCGAGATGACTTGAAATATAGTCAGCTATGGCAATTTTTGTCTGTCTCCAAGGAGACTTCAGACCATGTAAATATTAAGCCCTGAGGTCTTCGGTTATGTTAGTTTGCAGCTTGTTTGCAGTTTAGCTATAATTTACCAATTGTTCACCATGCTGAAATCAAAGATCAAATATGCCTGTTCATTGTTATTCTTGCTTACCACAGTCGTCTCAAAAGTAGGTTATCCTAACGGCCGGTTATTTATTTCCTCTTCCAGCCATGAGAAGGCGTGGCTTGTGGCAAATCAGAAGCACCATTGACATTACCGTAAACCCTGTAAGGTTGGAGAAATGCACCCTGTGTTTTGTGACTGTTGGACTAGGTACTGTTTCAGCTTTTGGAAACAGTATGTATCCCTTCGCAGAGGCAATATCGTAGTCAATGAAGTTGTACTGAGACGTGATTGTTGCTGGTTGAAAACTTAACCCAATTCCCGCCGAGATGACTTGAAATATAGTCAGCTATGGCAATTTTTGTCTGTCTCCAAGGAGACTTTACACCATGTAAATATTAAGCCCTGAGGTCTTCGGTTATGTTAGTTTGCAGCTTGTTTGCAGTTTAGCTATAATTAACCAATTGCTCACCATGCTGAAATCAAAGATCAAATATGCCTGTTCATTGTTATTCTTGCCTTACCACAGTCGTCTCAAAAGTAGGTTATCTTAACAGTCGGTTGTTTATTTCCTCTTCCAGCCATGACTGCCATTGCATGGAGAAGGCGTGGCTTGTGGCCAATCAGAGGCACCATTGACATTACCGTAAACCCTGTAAGGTTGGAGAAATCCACCCTGTGTTTTGTGACTGTTGGACTAGGTACTGTTTCAGCTTTTGGAAACAGTATGTATCCCTTCGCAGAGGCAATATCGTAGTCAATGAAGTTGTACTGAGACGTGATTGTTGCTGGTTGAAAACTTAACCCAATTCCCGCCGAGATGACTTGAAATATAGTCAGCTATGGCAATTTTTGTCTGTCTCCAAGGAGACTTCAGACCATGTAAATATTAAGCCCTGAGGTCTTCGGTTATGTTAGTTTGCAGCTTGTTTGCAGTTTAGCTATAATTTACCAATTTTTCACCATGCTGAAATCAAAGATCAAATATGCCTGTTCATTGTTATTCTTGCTTACCACAGTCGTCTCAAAAGTAGGTTATCCTAACGGTCGGTTATTTATTTCCTCTTCCAGCCATGACTGCCATTGCATGGAGAAGGTGTGGCTTGTGGCCAATCAGAAGCACCATTGACATTACCGTAAACCCTGTAAGGTTGGAGAAATGCACCCTGTGTTTTGTGACTGTTGGACTAGGTACTGTTTCAGCTTTTGGAAACAGTATGTATCCCTTCGCAGAGGCAATATCGTAGTCAATGAAGTTGTACTGAGACGTGATTGTTGCTGGTTGAAAACTTAACCCAATTCCCGCCGAGATGACTTGAAATATAGTCAGCTATGGCAATTTTTGTCTGTCTCCAAGGAGACTTTACACCATGTAAATATTAAGCCCTGAGGTCATCTGTTATGTTAGTTTGCAGCTTGTTTGCAGTTTAGCTATAATTTACCAATTGTTCACCATGCTGAAATCAAAGATCAAATATGCCTGTTCATTGTTATTCTTGCTTACCACAGTCGTCTCAAAAGTAGGTTATCTTAACAGTCGGTTATTTATTTCCTCTTCCAGCCATGACTGCCATTGCATGGAGAAGGTGTGGCTTGTGGCCAATCAGAAGCACCATTGACATTACCGTAAACCCTGTAAGGTTGGAGAAATGCACCCTGTGTTTTGTGACTGTTGGACTAGGTACTGTTTTCAGCTTTTGGAAACAGTATGTATCCCTTCGCAGAGGCAATATCGTAGTCAATGAAGTTGTACTGAGACGTGATTGTTGCTGGTTGAAAACTTAACCCAATTCCCGCCGAGATGACTTGAAATATAGTCAGCTATGGCAATTTTTGTCTGTCTCCAAGGAGACTTTAGACCATGTAAATATTAAGCCCTGAGGTCTTCGGTTATGTTAGTTTGCAGCTTGTTTGCAGTTTAGCTATAATTTACCAATTGTTCACCATGCTGAAATCAAAGATCAAATATGCCTGTTCATTGTTATTCTTGCTTACCACAGTCGTCTCAAAAGTAGGTTATCCTAACGGCCGGTTATTTATTTCCTCTTCCAGCCATGAGAAGGCGTGGCTTGTGGCAAATCAGAAGCACCATTGACATTACCGTAAACCCTGTAAGGTTGGAGAAATGCACCCTGTGTTTTGTGACTGTTGGACTAGGTACTGTTTCAGCTTTTGGAAACAGTATGTATCCCTTCGCAGAGGCAATATCGTAGTCAATGAAGTTGTACTGAGACGTGATTGTTGCTGGTTGAAAACTTAACCCAATTCCCGCCGAGATGACTTGAAATATAGTCAGCTATGGCAATTTTTGTCTGTCTCCAAGGAGACTTTACACCATGTAAATATTAAGCCCTGAGGTCTTCGGTTATGTTAGTTTGCAGCTTGTTTGCAGTTTAGCTATAATTAACCAATTGCTCACCATGCTGAAATCAAAGATCAAATATGCCTGTTCATTGTTATTCTTGCCTTACCACAGTCGTCTCAAAAGTAGGTTATCTTAACAGTCGGTTATTTATTTCCTCTTCCAGCCATGACTGCCATTGCATGGAGAAGGCGTGGCTTGTGGCCAATCAGAAGCACCATTGACATTACCGTAAACCCTGTAAGGTTGGAGAAATGCACCCTGTGTTTTGTGACTGTTGGACTAGGTACTGTTTCAGCTTTTGGAAACAGTATGTATCCCTTCGCAGAGGCAATATCGTAGTCAATGAAGTTGTACTGAGACGTGATTGTTGCTGGTTGAAAACTTAACCCAATTCCCGCCGAGATGACTTGAAATATAGTCAGCTATGGCAATTTTTGTCTGTCTCCAAGGAGACTTCAGACCATGTAAATATTAAGCCCTGAGGTCTTCGGTTATGTTAGTTTGCAGCTTGTTTGCAGTTTAGCTATAATTTACCAATTTTTCACCATGCTGAAATCAAAGATCAAATATGCCTGTTCATTGTTATTCTTGCTTACCACAGTCGTCTCAAAAGTAGGTTATCCTAACGGTCGGTTATTTATTTCCTCTTCCAGCCATGACTGCCATTGCATGGAGAAGGTGTGGCTTGTGGCCAATCAGAAGCACCATTGACATTACCGTAAACCCTGTAAGGTTGGAGAAATGCACCCTGTGTTTTGTGACTGTTGGACTAGGTACTGTTTCAGCTTTTGGAAACAGTATGTATCCCTTCGCAGAGGCAATATCGTAGTCAATGAAGTTGTACTGAGACGTGATTGTTGCTGGTTGAAAACTTAACCCAATTCCCGCCGAGATGACTTGAAATATAGTCAGCTATGGCAATTTTTGTCTGTCTCCAAGGAGACTTTACACCATGTAAATATTAAGCCCTGAGGTCATCTGTTATGTTAGTTTGCAGCTTGTTTGCAGTTTAGCTATAATTTACCAATTGTTCACCATGCTGAAATCAAAGATCAAATATGCCTGTTCATTGTTATTCTTGCTTACCACAGTCGTCTCAAAAGTAGGTTATCTTAACAGTCGGTTATTTATTTCCTCTTCCAGCCATGACTGCCATTGCATGGAGAAGGTGTGGCTTGTGGCCAATCAGAAGCACCATTGACATTACCGTAAACCCTGTAAGGTTGGAGAAATGCACCCTGTGTTTTGTGACTGTTGGACTAGGTACTGTTTTCAGCTTTTGGAAACAGTATGTATCCCTTCGCAGAGGCAATATCGTAGTCAATGAAGTTGTACTGAGACGTGATTGTTGCTGGTTGAAAACTTAACCCAATTCCCGCCGAGATGACTTGAAATATAGTCAGCTATGGCAATTTTTGTCTGTCTCCAAGGAGACTTTAGACCATGTAAATATTAAGCCCTGAGGTCTTCGGTTATGTTAGTTTGCAGCTTGTTTGCAGTTTAGCTATAATTTACCAATTGTTCACCATGCTGAAATCAAAGATCAAATATGCCTGTTCATTGTTATTCTTGCTTACCACAGTCGTCTCAAAAGTAGGTTATCCTAACGGCCGGTTATTTATTTCCTCTTCCAGCCATGAGAAGGCGTGGCTTGTGGCAAATCAGAAGCACCATTGACATTACCGTAAACCCTGTAAGGTTGGAGAAATGCACCCTGTGTTTTGTGACTGTTGGACTAGGTACTGTTTCAGCTTTTGGAAACAGTATGTATCCCTTCGCAGAGGCAATATCGTAGTCAATGAAGTTGTACTGAGACGTGATTGTTGCTGGTTGAAAACTTAACCCAATTCCCGCCGAGATGACTTGAAATATAGTCAGCTATGGCAATTTTTGTCTGTCTCCAAGGAGACTTTACACCATGTAAATATTAAGCCCTGAGGTCTTCGGTTATGTTAGTTTGCAGCTTGTTTGCAGTTTAGCTATAATTAACCAATTGCTCACCATGCTGAAATCAAAGATCAAATATGCCTGTTCATTGTTATTCTTGCCTTACCACAGTCGTCTCAAAAGTAGGTTATCTTAACAGTCGGTTATTTATTTCCTCTTCCAGCCATGACTGCCATTGCATGGAGAAGGCGTGGCTTGTGGCCAATCAGAAGCACCATTGACATTACCGTAAACCCTGTAAGGTTGGAGAAATGCACCCTGTGTTTTGTGACTGTTGGACTAGGTACTGTTTCAGCTTTTGGAAACAGTATGTATCCCTTCGCAGAGGCAATATCGTAGTCAATGAAGTTGTACTGAGACGTGATTGTTGCTGGTTGAAAACTTAACCCAATTCCCGCCGAGATGACTTGAAATATAGTCAGCTATGGCAATTTTTGTCTGTCTCCAAGGAGACTTTACACCATGTAAATATTAAGCCCTGAGGTCATCTGTTATGTTAGTTTGCAGCTTGTTTGCAGTTTAGCTATAATTTACCAATTGTTCACCATGCTGAAATCAAAGATCAAATATGCCTGTTCATTGTTATTCTTGCTTACCACAGTCGTCTCAAAAGTAGGTTATCTTAACAGTCGGTTATTTATTTCCTCTTCCAGCCATGACTGCCATTGCATGGAGAAGGTGTGGCTTGTGGCCAATCAGAAGCACCATTGACATTACCGTAAACCCTGTAAGGTTGGAGAAATGCACCCTGTGTTTTGTGACTGTTGGACTAGGTACTGTTTCAGCTTTTGGAAACAGTATGTATCCCTTCGCAGAGGCAATATCGTAGTCAATGAAGTTGTACTGAGACGTGATTGTTGCTGGTTGAAAACTTAACCCAATTCCCGCCGAGATGACTTGAAATATAGTCAGCTATGGCAATTTTTGTCTGTCTCCAAGGAGACTTTAGACCATGTAAATATTAAGCCCTGAGGTCTTCGGTTATGTTAGTTTGCAGCTTGTTTGCAGTTTAGCTATAATTTACCAATTGTTCACCATGCTGAAATCAAAGATCAAATATGCCTGTTCATTGTTATTCTTGCTTACCACAGTCGTCTCAAAAGTAGGTTATCCTAACGGCCGGTTATTTATTTCCTCTTCCAGCCATGAGAAGGCGTGGCTTGTGGCAAATCAGAAGCACCATTGACATTACCGTAAACCCTGTAAGGTTGGAGAAATGCACCCTGTGTTTTGTGACTGTTGGACTAGGTACTGTTTCAGCTTTTGGAAACAGTATGTATCCCTTCGCAGAGGCAATATCGTAGTCAATGAAGTTGTACTGAGACGTGATTGTTGCTGGTTGAAAACTTAACCCAATTCCCGCCGAGATGACTTGAAATATAGTCAGCTATGGCAATTTTTGTCTGTCTCCAAGGAGACTTTACACCATGTAAATATTAAGCCCTGAGGTCTTCGGTTATGTTAGTTTGCAGCTTGTTTGCAGTTTAGCTATAATTAACCAATTGCTCACCATGCTGAAATCAAAGATCAAATATGCCTGTTCATTGTTATTCTTGCCTTACCACAGTCGTCTCAGAAGTAGGTTATCTTAACAGTCGGTTATTTATTTCCTCTTCCAGCCATGACTGCCATTGCATGGAGAAGGCGTGGCTTGTGGCCAATCAGAAGCACCATTGACATTACCGTAAACCCTGTAAGGTTGGAGAAATGCACCCTGTGTTTTGTGACTGTTGGACTAGGTACTGTTTCAGCTTTTGGAAACAGTATGTATTCCTTCGCAGAGGCAATATCGTAGTCAATGAAGTTGTACTGAGACGTGATTGTTGCTGGTTGAAAACTTAACCCAATTCCCGCCGAGATGACTTGAAATATAGTCAGCTATGGCAATTTTTGTCTGTCTCCAAGGAGACTTCAGACCATGTAAATATTAAGCCCTGAGGTCTTCGGTTATGTTAGTTTGCAGCTTGTTTGCAGTTTAGCTATAATTTACCAATTTTTCACCATGCTGAAATCAAAGATCAAAAATGCCTGTTCATTGTTATTCTTGCTTACCACAGTCGTCTCAAAAGTAGGTTATCCTAACGGCCGGTTATTTATTTCCTCTTCCAGCCATGAGAAGGCGTGGCTTGTGGCCAATCAGATGCACCATTGACATTACCCTGAGGTCGTCAGTGAAATTATTTTGCAGCTTAGCTACAATTTACTTAAGTCTCCTTGGAGACTGATCCAAATTGCCATAGCTTACTATATTTCATGTCATCTCAGCGGGATATGGGCTAAGTGTTCAAACAGCAACAATCAAGTCTCAGTACAAATTCATTGACTAGGATATTGCCTCTCCAAAGGGATGCATAATGCTCCCAAAAGATTAAACAGTACTTAGTCCAACAGTCACAAAATACATGGTGCATTTTTTTTGTGTATGGAGTTTTTCAGGGCTTGAACCCCCAACATCATAATGACAAGCAGAGCACTGCAACAAAAGGATATAACAGACATAAGTTGAGTTTATGTATCAAAGCATGACAACATCACCGGTCTACAGCATGTCCCATAGGTTCACTTTTGCTTCGTTTCTTGCAGTTGTTTTGTAGTTTTTGTTTTAATATACTACTCGTATAGGCCTAGACTGCTGGGGGACATCTTATGGTACAATGCTCCTCCTCTCTTCTTCTCTTCCTCTTTCGCTCCTCCTCTCCTCTTCTCCTTTTTCTTTCTCTCCTCCTGGATAAATTATTGTCTCTTCACTGCACATTACTAACTCTACTTTCTTTTTCCATGGATCGTGGCTGCCTGGAACCGGTCCTGCCTGCTGCCATGGCCATGCTGATGCCCCCCGTTCCTCTCTACCTCCTTCTGCTTCATGGATCGTGGCTATCTGGATCATGGACCATGTCTACTACTCATTATATGAATAATTTCTGTCATGTTCATTGAATGTGCTGTAACTTATGTTATTCATTCTGACCACATGACATCTATTTTTTCTGTCCATCCGGGGAGAGGGATCCTCCTCTGTTGCTCTCCCTCAGGTTTCTTCCCCTTTTTTCCCTGTGAAAGGGTTTTTACTATCTTGGTTGGGGGAGTTTTTCCTGATCCGATGTGAGGTCCCGGGACAGAGATGTTATGTGTACAGATTGTAAAGCCCTCCGAGGCAAACTTGTATTTGTGATGTTGGGCTATATAAAATAAACTGAATTGAATTGAACAAATAATATTATATGTTTAATACGTACAGTTCTGTGGCCGTAAACATATACAGATTCAGTTTTCTTCTCTTTGAATTGATATGATCCGTGTCTGACATTTCTTGATTATATCCATTTCAAATTCATGACATAAACCATACTTGAGTTAATCTGCTCTCACTTGCGATAAGTTAACTTTCCATTTTTTTTATGATTGCTTAGGCACTATCTTTGAAACTATAGGCTATTTTTGCAAAACTCTACACACTAACCACAACACCTTACATCAAACCAGCAAAACATTATATATCTTTTGCAAAAGCAAACAATTCTAGCAAAACTCTTCAAACTCTTTGAAAAACATTTGTTTTTGCGTCAATACAGTACACACAAACCATCATTTGAATAAGCACACGAAGCACCAACTACGCACTGATAGTATAAATGAAAAACACTTGTGTCTTTTGCTTTTTCTGTGTAGTAAACACACATACACACACAGAGGTATCCAAATGCATACAAATAAGAAAAGTTTAATTTTTGTTCCTAACATTTAAACAACAAACAAAAGCGCAGTAGAAGAAAACAATGACATTTGTGTTAGAAAAAAAAGAGCAGAAAAAAATTAGGCAAAATCTTGCCTTCTTGACGGCCATAAGACTTCATCTACGTCACATGCGATGTTGTCTTGAGCTAGGCAGCGTGGAAAGTATCGCCTGGAGGTCCGTATCCAGCCCTGGCATGACCCCTGATCGATGTCGCCACAAGCCTCCTCCATTGCCTGTAGAAGGGGTATGCGTTGGTGGGGCTGGCGATCATACACCTTGCCATGCAGAGAAGAATTCCTCAATAGGATTCAAGAACGGAGAGTATGGGGGGAGATTGAGTGCCATGAAAAGTGGGTGACCTGTCAACCAATTGCAGACCAGAGCAGCCTGGTAGAAACTAACATTGTCCCAGACGATTACGTACCTGAGCCGCTCTGGCCCCTGGTCATTGGGAATTAGTCTATTGTGGAGGGTGTCCAGAAAAGTGATAATGTGTGCAGTGTTGTATGGGCTTAGGATTGCATGATGGTGAAGGACACTGTTTTGATTAATAGCCGCACACATTGTTATGTTGCCACCACGTTGTCTCGGGACGTTGATGATGGCACGGTGTCTGATGATATTTCTGCCGCGGCCCCTTGTTTTTGCAAGGTTGAAACCTGCCTCGTCCACATATATTAGCTCATGATTTACTGCATCTGCATCTAGCTCCATGACTCTCTGTGAACAGTCGACCTCTTCCACCAGATATTGGTTTTCTTGCAGTTCTGTAAAAACATTTACGTAAATGGTTTTAGTTATAGATTCTTCTCATTATGAAAGTACAGTACATATTACGGTACCAGTAAGTCTACAGCACTTACAGTTACTTACCGGTTCTCATTTAGAAATATCCGGATGATACCTGCAACAGTATAGCGGCTCAGATTTGGTAGAACCCGTTGCCCAGCCTCCCTCATGGTGATCCCATGGTTGACAACATGGTCAACCACAGTCGATCTCATCAGTTATTGTGTTCCTGACTCCCCTTCCTCTTCCTCTTCCCTGTCCTCTTCTTATCCCCCGTCCTACTTCACCTCCTCCTCCTCCTCCACCTCTTACTTCTTCACGTCCTCGTCCTCCTCTAATTCTCACCCCTCTTACTCTCTGTCCAATATTGGCCTCCATTGTTGTCCAAACCAAATGTTTACCTGTGGCCTATTTATAGGGCTCAAGCTCTGATTTGTAAGTGAACTCATTATCTAAAAGTGTCCTTGCATGTGTCAATGTGGAAAAGCAATTGGAAAAATAGTGTAGCAATGTAGAGACCAATGTTTACAGTTTTGCTAGAAGTGTGTTAATGAATTGCAAACTGAGTGTAAAGCAGTGGTTTGTGTTTACAGTTTTGCAAAAAGTGTGTTATAAAATTATAAACTGAGTGTAAAGCAGAGAACAAGCATTCAATTTGGCACACTTGGTAAATGCATTGGCTAAAAGTGTTAATGGTTTCAGAAATCGTGCTTCAAGAATCACTGTTAGTGTTTAAGCATTCAGAAAAAAATGTAAGAATCAGATCAATAATACTTTGTTTGTCTAGTTCAAGACTGGCATTTCACAATAATCCCTGCTTATCTGAGCCACATGTTGTGTGATCAACTGCCACTCAAAAAACAGCTTGAGACTGCAGACTGTGAATAGCCACACAGAAACTAGACCGGCAACCACACTCAGGTTGTTAACCAGATCTCGACTTGTTTGTCTCCAGTGGTTAGTTTCTTCTCCGTGTGTTGATGCTGCCAGTGGTGTTGTTTGCTTCAGCTGAGCAGAGTTAAAAACCAGGCCAGACCTCCCTCAGGGCTTTGCCACCGTCCCATGTAAACAAGTTGCAACAGTGTATATTAGCAGACACTTTGATGTCACTGCTGACTTAGTTTCTCTTCTCTTACTCTTAAATATTTTATTGACTTAGGCTAATTCACGGCGGCAGAGTGAGATATTGAATATAACAAGGGCTTTGATTGCTGTTTTTCAAGAACTCAAAGGGATAAGTTTATCTCATGCCGTATGGTAATCACAAACATGGCGTATTAGCAGCACGTACTGTATGAAAATCTAGCATGATTTCCAGTTGACCAATTTGAGTTGCTGATGGGCCGGTGATTGTTTAGGGGCCGCCAGACAACCTGAAGTACCCCTAGACTGTGAGAACCATTTCTGTGTTAAAATGCTCAGGGACTCTTCATGTACAGTACATGCCGGTCGTTCTGCAATGCTCGTTTAAATGTGTGTGTGACTGCCTCCCTCTTGTGGCTACTCTAATTAAATGCAGGACCACTTGCCGAACCACAGATTCCCTCATTGGAGCATCGGGGCTCTTCCCTCCGAGAGAGCATTCAGAAATACATTTTGTCTAATTGGGATCAGAGCCACGTGTGTCTGAGAGAAATTAATGTTTTCAACATACCATTAACAATTCTATAACTGAATTATTTTCTTCAGTCACTGGAGGTCCCCTCTGAGTATTTGCCGATTTTTGATGGGATGTGTACAAAAATAAAATAAAAATCATTGGAATGGTAAGCGCCCACATGTAACTCTAGGGAGGTCACAGCATTCAGTCCAACAGGGAGGTTTAGGGCTCCCGAAACTTCTTTACATCTTCAAGGTCAGCCACTATTTCTCATATTTACGGCATATGGAAAAGGAATAGCAGAGATGATTAACTTGAATCCTTATTTGAATAAAGTGTTAGGTTAAATCCAAAGCTTTGCATTGATAAACTCCCCTTTTTGTGCAAGAAGTGCTTTGACAAAGTAATCCTTAGACCGGGAGTTTTGTATTGTGACAATACACAAAACAACTTTAATAGCCTTTGGCTATGATATGGTTTGTTTAGATCTCAATTCTGGAGATACTTACAAATAGGTCTTGCTTTCAAGATAGTTTGGGGGTCACATCTTCAGGTCCCACAACCAGCAGAGGACAGGAGGCATCCAAATATTATAAAATATTATTGTCCCATAGGGAAACAAAACTGTGCACTGCTCTGAATTTTTTTTGGAAAAGTGATCTTGGAGTATCATTTGATGAAGAAGATACACAGCCTCAAATTTGAGGACAACTGTTGTTCAATATCTTGTCAGTTTGAGGATAACATGTAACATTGTTACTACTGCAACACCGGCTTTCAGGCATTGGGTAACTGAAATGGGAAAGGTTGCTGCATATGAAAGGATGTCATGTAAGAATTGTAATAAGAAGAAAAATGTTGGCTGAAGTGTGGAGGTTCTATTGCTTTAGGTTCTATTGCTATTGCTGTGGAGGTTCTATTGCTATTATAAGCGCAGCAGAGAGTGAGGGTGGAAGCAAAGTCCTAAATTGTAATGAGGATTAATGCATGTATTTCTATATATACATATTGTATTCATATCAAGCCACATTATTGATGTGTGATTGCTGTGCATTCCTCTTGTTCTTTGGAGTTACACAGGGTGAGGAGGAGGAAGCAGTGGGGACAGATATATTGTGAATATCTACATTGGATTTTGGACTGTTTTGCATATTGAAAAACTAAAATTGCAAGTCATAGAAAAACATACCATCAACTAAGCTTCTCAAGTTGATGGTATGCTTTTCAAAGGCATCGTTTTGCAGAACTGATGTATTTAATTGCATGGATTGAGGCTGTTTATGCACAAGATGACTCGTGTTGGCTGATTTTTATCTGACTGGCATGTTTCCAATTGTCACAAACATCATAATTTAGTTCTCCCTCTTCCAATTACAATTTGTCCCTCTGCGTAAAGTATGTTATCTAGTTGGGCAAAAAAAATAAATAAAAGAGATCATCAATTATTTGAATGATGTGAATTCTCCACAAATGCACCGTTTTTACATGCATTTCTTCACATTGCTCAATAACTAACATGTCAAATTCAGAAATGTGAACAACGTTTCGTAGCCCGTAAAACCTTTCTGGAAATCCTGATAACGTACTTTACATGTGGCAGCACCTGAGAAGGTGCAGCACATTAACATAGCATCTCTCTGAAGAAGGGAAGAGATCATGATGTAATGATGACGATGATGTGTCTGTCGCCTTTGGTTCGTGTTTTAAATGAGTGTGGATACAGTGTACAGACCTGTTTCATAGCAGATATGTGTAAAGCTGTCAAAGCAGATGTGTAACTAATGGCATTGATGGTGGCTCTGTTCCATTGATTTTCACAGTAAGCCTTGCCAGTGAGCCACACTAGTGTCCCGGACTGAAACTGGCACACCTAAATGGAATACAGTCATTAATAATGTTATCGGTAACACCTGTGCTTTTCTTTCTATGGTCCAAATGTCTGCAGTATAAAAGGTCTTTAACCGTGTATGTGTGCTGAGGTTAGACTCTCTTTGTGTACTGCAAAGCATTTAACATTAAAAAAACAACGTCTGTAATAATAACCACCATTAAGTGAAACATGGTTATGTTTCCCTATTGAATCCATTATTCACTTTCCAGTCTTTTGCGATTCATATTTAGGATTAATTGTAAAAAGCAGATTTACAACAGCTTTAAATGGAACAGATAATTAGGCTTCACAGCTGTGTCCTGTGAGTACCATATGATCTAAAATATTTGAAGATATTTGTCAATGAGGAAATGCATCCCACCAGATACAAGATTTGGATTACATTTTCATAGATTAATGTATTATTTATTACCATTATTGTTTGATTGAATTCATTGTTTTATCTTCACGATGCCATTTAAATGACCCTTCCCTTGTAAAAATACAATAATATGTATGTATGTACAGTATATACATACATACAAATACACATATAACACTCAGTCTTACAGCACATGTGATACAGATCATGAATAGTCTGTTGTCCATGTAAAGTTTGAGAATTTATCCTATCGAAAGTTATTTCTCTCCTCCTAATATGTGGTATTCAATCATACTCAATTCTAATTAAATTGAAATCTGTAACATGAACTTTGAAGGCAAATCATGACATGAAAGGCTGTAGAGTATAAAATTAAGTTAATTCTTCAACTCGTTCAGTTCACATTAGTCAGAGATTCTTCAACACACCTTTGTATCTTCCGGTTGTAATATGCAATGGTCATATACCACTGTTTTTATTATTATCAGTGAACAGAGTCTAAAAGGACTTTATAATCCTTCTTCAATAAACATTAAAGTCCTCAGTTTTGGCTTTTGCCAGATATCTGCCCATCTCTGTATGCGTTCAGCCGTCATTTGGCATTTAAATACCTCCACATTTGTTCTAATGAAGATAATGTAACATTTTCTAGTATTTTAAAATGACTCTACATGCATTATAAATACGTCATGTCTTACTCTGTTTGGAGTTGGAGGTGGAAACCTATGCTTGTTCCATTTTATATCAAGAGCTGTTCAGAAGCATTTGATGTTGAAAACGTGACATAATCATGTAAATCAAATCTTTCAGTTGCAAGGGTATTACAATTAAGTGAGTACAAAACATACATGTTGCATACATTACATATTGTACTTATCCAATTGGAAGGGAATACAAATATGATCACAGCCTCGTACTTTGTTGTCTCTTCATTCAGTCTCTCAACAGCCAAACTGTTTAACATTGTTTCTGGGCTGCCAATGGAGCAACATATTTTGGTTTTGCTTCTGTAAGTTGGTCAGTGGCAGACACATGACTTCCAAAAATGTCTTGGCAAAGTGCTCCATTCTCATGTGATGCTTGATAAAATGTTCATAGATATATTGGAGTAATGTCGACCTCAGCAGAGAAGGACGTAGAAGTGGGAATCACCAGAGTGCCAATGATACCATATCCTCACCACACTCAAGTCATGCTACGATCTTATTGCACATAAAAAAAGTACATTTATATTTCGATATATTGTGATGTATTACCGTTTTCAAGTGCACATTTTTCCAAATCTGTTTAATCTAATAAGATAACATATTTTTCTCGGTTCATCTCATCAATTATTTTTATTGTTTGTCAAGTAGAAAGACTGACCAGCACTGTCATAAATGTTGCATCATGCACCTGACACTAAATGAACTGTTTGTATTTCTGCTGGTTGTATCTCATGTGGAGCGTGGTTGTCCTGAGACCACAAGGTAGCAAGTTCAATCCCCAGTCTCCCCATAGTTTTCATGTTGAAGTGTCCTTGAGTAAGACACTGAACACATAGTTGCGCCTCACGGCAGCACACTCCTTCTTAATTGCTTAGGATGGGTCAAATGCAGAGAACAGTTTCCCCAAGGGGATTAATTAATAAAGGATCATTCCTATTTCTTCTTCTTTCTTCTTACAAACAACTAGGGTTGGACCCAAATATCTGACTATTCAGTTTTGTGTTTTCCGGGTAGGGAGCACAACAAATGCGGGGTTCTGGCCGAAAGGGCTGAGCGGAAGCCTCTGGAGGCTGCATGACACGCTGGCTTGAAGCCAGACCCTGCCGGAGAGGTCAGTGAGTAATACACAGAGACAGCAGCCTCAAAATGCCGCAGTTAAGGATGGAAAGGGTCATCTAACGTGCGTTAAAGTACTTGATGAGAAGAGGAGACGCTGAACGCAGGCGTGTTCACAAGCTTTGACTATTTGCCGTTGATTACAACCAAAGATCCGGTGCCCAAACAGTCCTGCAGTCTAACCTCCAACCTCCCGTTCTGAAGAGTGAAGCCAATGCGGAAGTGTCTTAAACTAGCAGTCTTTCTAGTGGCCATCAGGGGGCGACTCCTGAAAGAAGTCAGATTGTATAGAAGTCTATGAGAAAATGACTCTACTTCTCTCTTGATTTATTCCCTCAGTAAACATTGTAAACATGAGTTTATGGTCTCAATCTCTAGTTTGAAGTCTTCTTCAATAGTAAATGATGGTCCATCTAGAATCAAGTAGACCATAAAACAGATACCTTATGGTTGACAGATCGCTACCACTACGTCCCTCCTTTGCAGTCCAAATATGGTCACTTCCCTTTACTGGTTCAAAATGGTGACAGCCATAATCCAAGGCGGCAATGGCCAAAGCTCCAAACTCAAGGCTTGAAAACATCAGTCCCCAAACTAATGGGCGACGTCATGACGACGACGTCCACTTCTTAAATACAGTCTGTGGTTCAAAGCCTTTGAGAAGCAATAGAAATGTTCCCAATCTCACATTTAGGACTTTTAATAAGGTAATGAGAGTAAAACCACTCTCATTACCCCCACTCCAGACGAACCAACAGGATCATGTATTGCCTGTATTCATTTTGTTGTCCCTGCTTAAGCAAACAAATACCTTATTAAATTGTATTTAGGGATTTGTAATTTGTTCAAGACACATTTGTGATTGTTCTTCAGTGGGTGTCACGCTTGCAGACATTACTTAAGTATCTGTATCTTCCCCTACAATTTAGACTGAGGGGGACATATTTGGAGTAAATCTTAGAGCTGCATAGTACAATAGAGCATGTGTGGATTAGGCCTATTTAATAATGCGAGCACAAAGGCACTCTGTTCTTTTAAGTCTTTATGGGATTTCATAATGCGTATATGCGTGTGTGTCACACATGAGAGGCAGCTTCCTGTCGATACTACTCCACACATCCCCGGTTCCTTTTCCATTGTAATTCCTTTAATTAAAGTGATTTTATTCACAGGCACACAGCTGGCACCGGCTACTTTCCATTAGCCATCTGAGTGGACGCCTCGTTCAGTGGGAGGACCCGCACTGGGGCTGCTTCCTATGGAGCACACAATACTATTTTCATCTCCCAGCTGAGTTTGTTGTGTGTTTTGAATTTATTAATCATTGATTTTAATGTGCTGCCTCTTGACAGTGGCAGCTACCCACGCATTAATTAATTCCTACTTCCCGGCCTTACAAAATGGCATTTAAAAACAATGAGAGGTCGGCTGGTGTTTCCTCTGACCTATAAATGTAAGGCGTCAAAAAAAGCAAAATGTCAAAATTTGCTTTTATTTGTTCTCCTCTTGGCAGAATTTATTGCCTCCTTTTATTTGATAGAGCAAGATAGAAACAAGGTTATTTTAGCTCTATTGAAATGATGTGTAAATACAGTTGTGTCACCTTTAATATTCCGCTCGTCTTTTTGGGAGGTTGTGAAATGCAATAATGTCTCTTTTGTCGGGCATGTTTCCCTCGGTGCACCTGCTTTGCATACGGCATCTGCCAGAAGCACTCTCAAAGGAACTGTGGGTCTTAAGTTGGGGATAAAGGTGCATTGCCATCGACAATAGGTAGTCTGTGTTTATCCTTTGAGGTCTTAAACAACTATGTGTACAAAGATTTGCCTTCCGTGAATTGGTGGAAATAGAAAAAGGGAGATTAAATCTTAAATTAAGCATATGGTGCTGGAATTTGAATGGAGTTGGGATTTGAATGTATTTATGGAAGTACATTATTTTTTTATTTATTGAGCAGACCTGAATTGTTCATCCATTTAAATGAGTGACTGGTCTGTGTGTTTGAAGAGATAAAAGCTCGCTCCTAATCCTTATTGACACTCCGGGATGCGTAAAGACAGCTATTGCTAAGTCCCTGCAGTGCCCTGCCCCATGGAAAGGGCCTCATCCCTATTCACACTGGGTTGTTTAAAGCTAAAGATTTCCTGACAGATTGCTCTCAACAGATTGATTAGCACATGTTGTGAGACAGACAACTCACCAAACTGCGTTGGGTGTACGTTTTGCATGCCTGCACGGCGGCGGTGGTGCTGCCCTGTGCGCATGCAAGCCCCGAGAAAAGGGGGGAGCCGTGGAGTGCTTATCGCACGCTTCAAAAAGCATTCCCGCTATAATTAAAAAAGCAAACAACCACAGTCGTAACCTGATGGCGTTTAGTGGGAGCCCCGTGGAGCTTCGCCACAAAAAAACTGCAAACAGTGCTGACAGCTGCAAAAGATAATACACTTGCTCCTCTCGGCTCACCTCTATCACACTCGAAAAACGACTGTTATGTAGGAAGAGGAGAGGTAAATAGATACTGTGTGCATACGCACGAAAAAAAAAGTGCTTATGCGTCACAAACCCACAGTACAGTGCGGCTGATCTGTTTGGATTGCAACACAATGAGCGTCTGACGCGCCCGGGGTTCTTTTGCAGGGCCACAAGCCTGTTTTTCTTCTTCTTCTCAGAAACAGCTGTAAAATAATCAGCCATATTGGTTTCGATGCCGAATCTGCGACCGGATTCGGTGAGCGTTCGCACATCCGCGCCACCTTGCATCCCCTGCCGTGTGAGCGCTTGGTTGCTGTTCTCCTGGTGCAGATGCGAAGCCTCTGGCTCAGCCTCGCTACAAAGTAAAAAAAAGAAAATCGTTCCCATGCAAATGTTGCACTGTTTGACATGTTCAATTAGACCCTTGTGAGGAAAACGATCGGCGCTTTTGAAGAGAGACAGTTCCCACTGTTAGTGCACCTATGAAGCCCTAAAGCTGCTTGGCCTTTCCCCCACCCTCCCTCCCCTCTCTCTCTCTCTCTCGCTGTCCTCCCTGTTCCAGTCTCCCCTTCCTGTGCCAGACCTCTGAAGGGAGAGAAAGAGAGAGAGAGAGAGAGATCCATCGATCAGTGGCGATCGTTGAGGGCCCGCCCCGCCTCCTGCCTCCTGCCTCGCATTGTTTTTATCTCATCTCTCAACCCTGTTGCCATGGCACTGAAGATGGCACTTCAACCCTTGTGCTTAATGATCTCTTGGATGATAGCCTACTTGTCAGGCATTCATGCCCTGTTCTGTTGAAATGCAAAGACAGAGAGGAATGAGCCGCCGCTGCTAGTGGAGGGGAGGGTTATTTGAACATTTTATTCTAAGCTTAACTGGTAGTGAACATGGCGTTATGGGTTATTTACCAAATGAGCTGTCTTAAACAGCTGTTTTGTTTCCTCTTCCTGGCCGGCTGAACCGTGTTCCCCGAGATGGACATCCAGAAAGACAGAGAAGCCAATTTGCATTCATTTAGTGTCTCCCTTTTGTTTTGCGGCATTACTTTAAAAGCCATCCCTCTTTTCTGGCAGTTCAGCGCTGGGTGAGGGATTACCGCTCATATAAATAGCTGCCATTGATTTGACTAAGAGAATGCTTTGTGTCATTATGAAGGCAGAAAATCCTAATTTGGAAATTGGAACACACAAAAAAAAAAAAAAAAAGAGCTGAGCGTTCAATTCAGATCCGTAATCCACCACATTGCATGAAATCAGGGGTGTTGCGCTACAATGCAAGATTTTCGTCATCGCCGTGGTGGAGACAAAGGTAGCGCCTGGAGCCATCGTGGTGGTGCTACTCAGCGAGGGAATGTGTCATTTTATTATGTTTTTAATCTGGCAAACCTCCCTCTGCGCGTTGCTGTGTGAAAGGCCTGCGTAGAGACAGCTCAGGGGTTGCGATCCTGGAAGAGCGGGGCTGAAGACGCCAACAATCATTACGAATCTGTGACGAAAAAGTCAATAATTAACAGCAAATATGTTCAAATTGCGAATGCAGTCATGCCTAATCACATATAACTTGGGGGAGATGATGTGTGCAACAATGATTTAAATATGGATTCAGGCATCTCGCCGAGTCAAACACATTAGTGACTGCTTATTGATTGAGATTCCTGGAAAAGAAGAGATATGCCGGCTCGCCATCGCTGGAGACGGAGCTGTTCGATCACATCTGACCTATTATTCATGTGAGGCAGGGCTACGGTTGTTGCTTTTGTCTTGGCGCAATTCCCCTCTGCGTCTTTAGGGATTCACGCTCATCGGCGCACGGAAAGGATCACTTTCTCGATTATCAAAATATGTCCATTAAAAGAATGAGTTGCAGAGAGGGCTTTCATTTAGAACGACTTAATTGGTTAAAACGCTGGTGGAAGGGCCTGATAACTTTGGTCTGTCGTCACTTTGAGAGGATGAAGAGAAGTCAAAAATAGCCCTGCCGGTCTGAGTTTAGTTAAATGTGTTAGCTTGTGTTTTTGTCTCCTGAACACAGGCTGGCCGCATTAGAAAGCGACTTAATCCTCTCCTCCCTGACAGAACAGAACACAATGAAAAACACACTCCTCTTTTTATCTGCTTTTATCTCCTTTTGTGCCGAGGAGCTTTAAAGAATCAGCGTCTTTATCTCTCCCCCACTCCCCATAATGCAATAGGGCGAATGCTTCCTGTGTGTCATAAATAAGGTATTGAAAGGTCCAATTGAATTAAACTAAAAGATCTGGGAAGAAAATGGGAAGTACTCTCACTTTTTCCCTCTCATTTTTAGACGGCGGGAATTGCTGTAAATTGACACTGAAATGGTCCGTCTCGCCTCGGCCCCCCCTCGCTGGCTCCATACGCCCCCTCAGCGCAGTCGGATAACGTGCATATTAACGGGCTCTGGGCAAAGTGTGTTGAAATGGGACAGAAATGCAGTAAATGAGATATCCATTGTCTATAGCAGATAGCATTTCCCCTCATCAGAGCGGCTTGCTTGATTTCCTCCCCTACCGATGCCTGATGGGTTTATGACGTAGCCACTTCAAATTAACTGACCGTGCCCTTGCTGTCTGCACACACACACACACACACACACACACACACACACACACACACACACACACACACACACACACTAGAATCTGCACAATTTGCACAGGTAGAAATAAAGGTGCTAACTAGAACCACAAAGCGTTCTTTCTCAACCCTAACATTGTCTTTAGTTTAACAGGTTAGCTGCAGGCTAACCCTATTTTAAACCCAAAAAAGGGTTTTCTGTTTCATTGTATAGTTGTCAAAAACAATGGCAAAAGTAGTGTAGAAGCAGCAATTCATATTTTTATATTAGCAATGGATCAAATTACTATGTAATATACTCTTCACTTCACCTCATTGTTAGCATCTTTATTTTAATTTTACGGCCTGCGATTTAACCGTTTTGGTTCACTCTTTCGGCTCTCATAAGTGCTGTCCTTCACTCCTTCAGATTAAAAAAGTTCAGCCGACTGTGTCTGCCCCGCACCAAACAGCAGACAAACAGTTAGCAACACAATGTAGCATAGCACCAGAACGTTTAGATGCTAAAGAGACAGATGCTTTTTTATTAAGAGTTGGCGCAAAACTGAGCTAAAAAGGGACTTACTGGACTTCATTAGGATGCGACTCTGAATAAGTGCTAATGTTGTTCTGTGTCTGGTGGACGCGTAAGTGGGCAACTGCCTGCTAAGGTGTCAGTTTTATAATGATAGAATAGAAGATTGATGCTGTGTTTTCAGGAATATTCAACAGCCTCAAAATGCATAAAAGAAGATGAAGAAGAAGAAGAAAAACAAAATACTGTACTTCCGAACTGCGTGTGAATTTACAAATGTAAAGCTAGAGGTTGTCAAGATATGTTTGGACCATTTTCAAGCTAATTTCACGTGTGCTGTACATGTATGTGTCAGTGCACTAAATCTGAACTGCAGGCAGGACTTCAGTTTCCTCAGCTGGGAAGACGTCAAAGTGCAGAGCGCTGGTGAATTTCCCACCCATACCTGTGAAATGTAGGTTAGATGTTTCGTGGAACTTGCATCAGTGTTTAGTGATTGTCATTTCTGCATCAGTGCGGCATTATGGGGATTCTCTTCCTTCGAGTGGCAACTGTCGCAATATTTTGGTGCGTCAAAAAAAAGAAAAGAGGGATGCATTGAATACACACGCTATTAATAATTAACTCTGTGCTTTATTCCCCTTTGAAAGTTATTATGCAAAATTAATATTTAATACGGGTACAGGCTGTACATGACAACTGTGCTAAGACAAAGGATAGTAATGGCACAAAGTTTGACAAGTCTTTCTGGGCTTGCTCAAAAATCATTGGGCCTTCATCTTATATTTAGCATTCAAAAGACGCCATGAGAGGGATCCCTATTTTTGTTCACTTTCCTATTCATGAGCTCTTCTTTCCCACCCTATGTGCAAAATATAAGAAGTGTTACATTTTGCATGAACATGCACAGCGGTGGGCTTTCGGGTTTGGAGACGGCAACTGTCATTAGCCCATCAGGATCTGGGAGCTGCTCTTGTGATCTACATCAGTCCTTAACAGACCCCGAAGCCACTTGGAGATCTCCAGAGGCGGGGCGCAGCAGGTCGATGGCAAGCGGCCCACCTTTCCTCTGTGGCACCTGAGGGACCCTCTGCCAGCCCATCATACCCTGGGCCTATGTCTATTGTGCTTTAGCAATGAATATCATCCTCCTATTTGCACATCTGAAGGGATATCATCATAAACCTGGTGATTCTGTGACGTCTGCTTGACCACCGCTGTTTCTTGGCAGATCTGCATCATATAGTTGCTGTGCTTAAACAGCCTGGTCTCACTCCCAGGGTGTAAAATACAGACGCTTTGCTCAGCGCCCCCTCTGGGCAATGATGCCTACGCAGAAAGGCGCCCTTTAGCGTCTGCACGGGACGCACCGCGCTTTAAACACTAGACGCAAAGCAACAGACGTAGTATTTAAGAACGGGAGGGACAAACAAACTCAGGACTTTGACTTTGTGAGAACGTCATCGCGTCTTGCATACTTATTTTAAGCCAGACCATGATTTTCTTTTTACCCTGACCCTAAGTGGTTTTGTTGCCTGAACCTAACAGCCACAGTTTCACAACGTTAACACTAATGAAACTGATCTCAGCTTTGCCAATAATCCGTCGACTTTCTCTAAGTGTGCTTAAAAATAACTAGGTTGTCAGATGTGTTTCCTCTCAAGGCGAAAGCGTCAACAGCGGTCAACACTTTGAAGCGGCGATGCAAAGAATGTTCAGTTATGCACTCACAGATATGGCGCAAATGGGAAAATGGGGCACGTACTTTCTGAGTACATACAAAGTGTAAATGCATAAGGAGACGCTCAAATCCTAAAGTCTTATTTCTAAGATAAAACTTTAAATCTAACAATCATGGAAACGTTGAAGTTTTTGGGGAAACTCCCAAATCACCTCATATTTAAATACACTTCCACTTTCACATAACACATACATTCCATGCACTTTATTTTAACTTTAATTTTACATTCTACTGTTAATTCATCTGTAAATATGCATGCTCCTATTTATTGTAATTGTTTATTGTTAAATGTTATGCACTTCCCGCCAGGAAAAATTCCTTGTATGTGAAAACATACCAGGCAATAAATGGTTCTGATACAGCCAACACAAAATGAGTCACAGCAATCTGACCTTTGTTAAAGCGTAGTACATTACACTGCAAACCGTCCTCCTGTAAAATGCTATCGGCTGTGATTACAACCCAAATCCCTTTTTTTAATTTTGTACATCTCTTTGTCTCAACATTTCCCTCTCCCCCCCCCCCCCCTCTTCGCTCTCATTTAGTCCTTCTCTCTTTACTCCCTCCTCCTCTCTCGTCTGACTCTCTTGTCCCATGATATGCCACAGAGAGACACAATTATCCACTTCATTTGAGTCGTGGTGCTAATGGTTGCGACTGGCCTCTTGGGGAGTTTGGGGGTTGGGGGGGTGATAGGTAGCAGTAATTGTAAATGGTGTAATGAGTGTGGAATGGCCACAATCTAGCGCTCCGCCATTACAGGTGACCCACTCCTGCCCCCCCTCCCCGCCTTCCCTTGAACATCACACCGACAACAAGTGAGCGCCCCCTCACCCCACCCCACACCCACACCCCTCTCCTTCAGGGTTCAGCAGAGACAGAGGAAATATTAGCCTCACAGACCATTACTCCCGAGTGGTTTGGCTGTTGCTCCTTCTTGCCTTGTTCTGTGGGTGGCCCCCTCGCCTTCTCTTTCACTTTTCCCCTAATCTGACATTTGTTTTTCATCTTCATCTTCTTTTTTCGTCCTAACTTTTGTCTTTTTTTCTGAATTAAATTAACCTTGGAGCTCTGCGCTGGTTTCAGTATTTGTACAAAGATGTCTCTTTGAGCCATGAAATAGAGAACATTGCTCATACTCACAGAACGGATGTCTCTCCCTTCTTTTTAATCTGTATGTCTTGAATCTATTTAGCTTTTGTATCTTGTAAAGGTATGAATAGTTTCCATCCTTTTATCAATAATGTGATTGGTTGATCTGTCGATCTGCCAGTATGTATATGACACAGTGGCAACTAATTGTTGTTTTTCTTGCACCTTTTCAACTTAATTACGATCATCATTTTTATGAATGCACATACATGCAATTTGGCCTTAGCATGTTTGGAGCAACTGGGGGTTCAGACATGCGGACTGTAGGAGGCCAGGGATCAAACCGGCTACCTTACAGGACGACCACTTTATTCTGTAAATCTTTTAATCTGGAAAGCACTTTTGTGTAGCTTGAAAAGTGCTATATAAATCCAATTATTTTCATAATTTGTATTTTTATTATTATAACTTATTGTTACTGCTCCTTTCTTACGTTCGACAAGAAAAAAAAGAAGCAGCAAAACAATTACCTACAATATTTCTGAAATACATTAACTTCAGGCTCTTTGCGTATGTAATGTGTCACTAGTTGGTACACTGTGGGCCCGACAAGGACATCTGACAGTGAGGACCAACGTGCTGCTGCACGGGTCCTTCAGGGCCGCTCCAACAAGCTAACTGATGCGTTGGCTAACACAAGCGGATCACTGTCCTGCTCGATAAAAAAGGGAGACGTAAATCTGAAGAGAGGAAAATTGGATTGTGATTTAAATGCCTAAATTACATTTTTATTTATATTTATTTTTAGTGACGTGTTCAAGTAGTTCACAATGCACAGCGCATGTTAGAATTCCTTCTCTAGAATGCAACTATCTCTGTACTGTTATAATAATAATAATAATAATAATACTTTGATTTTATATAGCGCTTTTTCGGAATACTCAAAGACGCTTTACATAGGAATCATTCACCCACTGATGAGAGGAGCTACCATGCAAGGTGCCACATCAGGATTATCTAACATTCATGATCGCCACTATACAGTGGTAGAGTATTGAGGAGGGCATTTGGAAATCATCATTGTATCATCATGTATTCTGGATGTTCACTGGCAACGACGTCAAGGGAGCATGTCCTCCCTTGGACGGTCATTTTTGGCTTGGTCAAAACATGTCAAATGATGGTTATTAGCATGAAAAAAATTGTATGTAATCATGGATAAATAGGAAATGGGAACAAATGGGGTGTCGCACCTGACACCTCAGTGCTTCCACTACAATCCTCCTTCCTTGAGAGCGGTTTGCTCCATCTGTCGGCCTAGACCGATACAGAACAGAATGAGGTATGAACAAACATTAAAAATACATATTTTCTATAGAATGTTAAGATAAGTGAATATTAACATTCAATAAGAAATCTCTGAAAATATACCACTGAGCTTTGGCTTTGCTGCGTGGTAATTAGTCTAGTCCTCACAATAGTACCGTATAGAATTAGCTTCGGCTATACAATGTGAACATAAAGCTATGTCTGCACAGCGCCTGTTAATTATAGGTAACAATGCTGTCATTCATTTTATCAGCTGCATCAGGTCCATTCAAACTGGCTCCCCCAGATTTCTTTTATATGTTTTCAAATACCAAATACTATTGATACTATGGCTTGGCTGGATACTTGATGGTTATTATTTTTGAGAGATGTGCATCCATATTACCCAGCATGCCCAGCTCATCAGCATTGGAAATGTCAATCCATTGCTTTCCATCTTGTGTTAATCCAGAGTTTTAACTAAACCTTGACTGAGAGACTAAATAATCATTGTCTTGTTTTAAAACTATGTTTGCCTATGAGGAGAGTTATCATGACCATATCTGGTCTGTCCCCTCAGCGGATGCTGCTGCAGTTTTATTTTGTGGATGCTGAAGAAATGAGAAATGAGAAAATGAGTCTACTTCTAACTCGATGTATTACCTTAGTAAACATTGTAAACATGAGTTTATCATCTCTAGTTTCAAGTCTTCTTCAAGACAGCATGGCGTTCATTTAGTAAATTATGGTCCATTTAGATTCAAACAGACCATAAAGCAGAGTATGCTTTAGGGCGGGCTTACTGTGATTGACAGGTCGCTGCCGCAGAGCCATACTCGGCCTCTCTAAGTCCCGCCTCCACATTCCAAATATGGTCACTTCTGTTCATTGGTTGCGAAGGACACAGCATGGCGAAGGCCGTAATCCAAGATGGCGACGAAATCGCTAAACTCAAGGCTTCAAAATGGTCCACTTCTTATTTACAGTGTATGGGAGACGCATGCGTGTCGGCTCTGTAGCTATGCTTTAACACGTAACGCACAACGATAAATCAACCTTAAATTGCGTTGTTTCACCTCCCAGCGGTCACAGATAATAAATGAATAACACGGCTTTAAATGAGCTCCCCCCCCCATCCTGTCCCTCACTCAATCACATAAACAGCAGCTGTTTGGGTGGTGGGGAAGCAAAAGGGGAGGAGGAAGACGAGGAGGAAGAGGAGACGCTCCTCTCTCCGGTGGGCGATGACATCCCAGCACCTGCGCGGAGACAGGTGAGCGAGCGCGCTGACGTTCCCCAATTATCACAAGTGACACAGTGTCAGCGAATTACCTCCCTGCCCGCCGACGCCTGGAGTGCCGGGGGGAGCAGCGGGAGGCCCCGGAGAATCTCAGGCAACATTCATCGCCCAGAGTTTGCCCGGCCGCCTGTGGAGGAGCAACACTCGCAGTGATCCCGCTCTCCACTATTCTCGTTCTCCCTCGCACATTAAACACACACGGACGTCTCTTTCCTCGCATTCTGTATGACCGCCTCTCTCTCCCTCGTTGTCTCTCCAGGTGTTTTAAGCTGCCTCGTCGTGGATTCCTGCTGTTTCCTGGAGTACGTAGGAGAGATATGTGTTCTCTTTAGAATTCCTCTATTAATTAACCGACCCCTTTAGTCCCTCTTGCACTGTCCACGTGACTCAAGTCCTTCATTTTGGTTTCGTTCAACAAGCAAGCTGAGTCGTGATAATGCGGAAGTCCAATTTGCTTCGTATGGCCTATGACAATCACTTATCTGAACACTTGTGGCTGAATAGGCTCTCGTAAACATTATATAACTTTGGTGAGTGTAATCTAATTGTGGGGCCTTTAAATGTCTAGAGTGAAATCAGCTCAACTAAATTTGGTGCCAAATGACGCTCTCGCAAAGGTTCAGACAGGGAGATTTTCTTCTGCATTGCCTGGAGTTTATTTTCTTTTATACTCTGCCGTTTGCTCCTCTCACGCATGCGCACTCATGATTGTCCTTGCTGTTATTGTCAATCCAACATGTTCTCAAATGCCGCAGCTTGGTTAGCGCTTCTCGGAGCCACGAGACACTCCACATGCGGCGCTGTTCATGTCCGACGCCAAACTAAAAGTCACGTGGGTCGCTCGTCACATGACTCCCTTTTTCACTCGCTAGGCACGTGATATTGCAAGCCGGTCAAGTTAACATCAAACGCGCTCTTTTCTTGAACCGAACTTCCTGTGAAGGAGAAGACGTTTATTTTGAAAAGACACAAATGTAAGCTGACGCGCCGTCCTTCAAGCGCCCAAAATTGACGTCAAGATTGTCATAGTTTTGAAGTGTAGGGGCGCTGACAGAGGTGCAGTATTTGTATTTGACGTATTGGGGTGAGAATGTTTTCTGGTCAATCCGTGTGTCAGCTGTTTTCATCAGCTGGTCACATCTTGATGCATGATTGAGGAACTACAGAGACATACTCAACTCCACACAGTTTCTTCAAGGTAAAAAAAGTATGAAACCAGAGTCAAATTCCACGTATGTGTAAACACACATGGCCAATAAAAATGATTCTGATGGTAGATTCAACCTGATCGTGTAGTGAAGGTATAGTGCGACCCGTAAGGTCACAGGTTAAACTCACGCTGCATAGAGAGATTTGGGATTAGCAAATGGTCATATAGTATAGTTACTTCTTATGGATATAAGAAAGTGACTTATATTAGCAAAAGGATATCGGAAAGGTCAAACTTGGACAAGTTGTGGGAGGAGGAAGGGACGAAATTCAGGAGAGAAGGCGAAGCTAACATTTTCCCCGTGGCAGGAGCCCCGCCGCTCTCATCAGTTCGCTGGGGGATCCGGTGGGACTGTCAGCGAACCACAACCTCCAGATAATCTTGGAATTGAGAGAAACTTCACTCTCAGTACTAAGGGAAGCCAAGTGCGGTGGTGATTGCCTCGTTCGTGCCACAGAGCGGCCCTGGTGTTTTGGTTGTCGTGATTCCATCAGACCATAAACAGTATGTTGGGTGCAGGTAATGACATGTTCTGTACCTAAACTGAAGAATCCAAGAAAAAAGAGCACACTGTGTGTATATGTGACAGTGCTCGTGGAGCTGATGCTGGGGGCTTGTCCACTGAGGGACCGGAAATCCAGGGACGAGAGAAGCCACGAGGTGCTCCGGGAGATCTTTGACTCTCTGGGAGAGGATATTAAAGACTTCATTGCCAGAGCGACATCTTGTGTCACAGCTGAGCCCTCCTCCCCCAGTAGCCTCCAGCATCTCCCCTCTCCTTTGTCCTACAACTCCCAGTGGCCTTTGCTCTTCCTGAGAGGGCCCTGAGAGAAGCGAGAGAAGCGTGTCGGAGAGCTACGGTGGCCTTTTGGGTAACGTCAAAACGCAAAAGGCCCCTCTCTAGAGCTGTGTGCTGTCCTCTGTCAAATATAGGAAACAATATGTATGATAAAAAAAAGGCTACGAGTCCTTGTCCACCCTGAAACGCCCGCACGGCTGAAAGACAGATTCATTGTTTGGTTTCATAGTATGAGGAAAGACAAACATTTACATTGGTCTGGTTTAAGGGGACAAACACTGTCTAATATCTAACAGACCATAGACACTTTTCTTCTTTCAGCTTTTAGTTGCGGCACATTGGTTTCTAATTGCCTATTATGTATTTGAATATAGCTTTTGTATACTGAAACCTCATTGCAGACATTAATATTTATTTGTACGTATTGTTTTATTCTGAGATAAATAATAAGAGGTTCCATGCTGAGTTACAGGGGCTCGGCTCCTTAAAGCACAGGGTTCACTGCATGGTAATTGGTTTAAATAAAGAATGATTTCTTTGCACCAGGAAGTCTTTATTTATAACATTTCAGTCCACAGACTGTAACAAGGTCAAGTTCATTTAGACAATCAGCACCAGTACCATATATTAAGACATACCAGTGGAAACAGCTGTATTTAGAGTTTGTATATATTACAGGGGATGTTTGTCTACCTTTTACCTCATGAGGGTCTTAGGAAAAGTGAATACACTGACATGAACAAGCCATGAGGCAAATCCACCATTATTAATATTATTATCTGAGTGTTGTAGGGACTCTGACTTGAGTAAAGGTTTGGTTTGATATTGTGCGACCATGGGGAAAGTTCTTCAATAAAGTCATTTATTTATAAAATTGAACAAAGAGTAATTGACACACACTAAACCTGGACACACGTGCAGGTAGCGCTGGTTGTTTAGTGGGTCTCCAGTAGTGGGTATTCAGAGGTGACCGGGCACACACACACAATGCTCAGAGAGCGTGAGAACCAGTGCGTCACTGGGGGGGTCATATTCCCACAGCTCCATATTGGGTTAATCCGGCTGTTGTTGGTTCACATGCATTTCTTCTCTGCTATATCGTACAGCACATATACAGAACAAGGGGATGGACACAAAAAACACAACCCAGCAGTGGCAAAGCGATCTGACATGAGTCAGTAGCCCCTGTCCTCCAGCAGGGGGTGGTATTAGCACTTGTTTCTCTCAGCTAGGGGCCTTTTGGGAGAGACAGCTGAAATGCCAGCACTGCCTACAGAGACAGAAGGATAGAGGAGGGATGGCAGAGACAGCAGAAGATAAGGGGGGTGTGGGGTAGAGGGGGTCTAACCAACGCAGCAGTATCAGGCATGTAGTCTTAACGGAGTCAGGAGAAGCTGATTGTTATTCAAAGTTCTGTGTGTGTCGGGGTCGTTAAACGAGTCGATGACAGGATTTCTACCGCAGCCCGCCGCTCGATCCCACGCCGTACCGGGAGCTCGCATCCATCTCAATTCCCTCAACATATGTGTTTGAACAGGAAATAAATCATGGTTCATCATTGGCGCCTCAAAACGCTGTCAGTCACTCCTGCTTGTCGTTCTGTTTCCTTCCCGCTCGGCTCGGCTTAATTCCATTGTATTCTGTTCTGTTTTCAAGAAAGACACTTCTCAAATTATGCAGGCCATCCCTAAAATCACCTCCTTCAGAGCCTAATCTGGGTCTGGTCAAGTAAAAAAACAACAACCCCCCACCCCCACTGATCCACAGTTAAAGAAATAAGCTTTTTCTCTTTTTTTCTTTCTCTTTTTTATTATTCCAGTGGATTTAAAGTCAGTCAGGAGCATTATCAGGCCGGGCCCAGCCGAGCAGAAGCATTCCATAACCCCCAACCTTCCCCGTCTGACCCCTCCCTTGCTTTTAACAACTGCCGACATAGTTTGGCTCTGTTATGTGATCATGCTTGGATGAAATCTGTCAAACAGCTCCCTGAGTTATTAGGCTGTCTGCGCCTGACCTTTCCGCAATCAAAGATATATGACTTAAGGGCTCGGATTTGCCATGGCAACGGCTCCAATTTGCCGCCGTGAGAAAAGGTCTAATTGTTGCAGAAATTTAATGATCTAGCCCCGACATCAGGGGCTGTGAGATTTTATGAACTGTTTACGCTATAATTTTCTTTTGTTAATGCATTCTGCCTTAACCCCTTCCCCGCCGGCTGCCTGCAGGGAGGGGAGGAGAGTGTGGCTGTGTGTGTGTGTGTGTGTGTGTGTGTGTGTGTGTGTGTGTGTGTGTGTGTGTGTGCTGAAGTAGGGAGGGAGGGGGCACACTGGGTGAGGGAGGGTGGTGACGAAGAGGCGGAGGGAGGGTGATATTTCTGCCCCCCAACCTGTTAGCTTGTGTGTCTGGCGCCTCTTTAAAAAGGGCAGTTTTGTCTTTAAGAAAAGCAGCTGCCTGCCGCATTATCTGCTCTCAGCGATGTAGACATCAGTAATATATTCTACAAGGTCAAAGACAACTGAGATTAAAATGTCTAATCAGTTAATTTGTTTTATTGAGAAGGACTGCCGTGTGATTGGACACACAGGGAGATAGAGGGGGGAGAGGGAGAGAGAGAGAGAGAGAGAGAGAGAGGGAGAGGCGGAGCAGGGGGTGGAAGGAATACGGAGAGATGGAGAGATGGAGGTGGCTCGGATTTGCACATTGGTATTTTGACTGATGCTGGAAAAAAATATGGCCGTGCCACTCAGCTATAGCTTGTTGATGAAGCTCTGACACCCTTTGTTTTTTTTTGTTCTCCCCCCACCTCATTCATTTTCAATCTATGGCACATTCATACAAGACTGATTTTATTAGTTGCCGAAATAGACTTATATTTTATACCTCATTAAATATTCAAAAATAAATTCAGCATATTTCGAGCTGTTCATACATATTCAGCTTCTGTAACAAGGATCAGACATTTTGATTGAGCCTGTACAGCGGAGACATTTTTTGAATTTTCTTTTTTGTGTGCGCAGATAATTCCATTCAGGGGGAATGAGTTGAATCACAATTGATCTCGTTGTTTTCTCCCCCTCCATCAGCCCACCAGCCACTTACAATTAAATGTGGAGAAATACATTTCTGTGGATGAAGTGGGCGACAGAGGGTATTGGTTTGTGCAGGCCGGCACATTTAGCAGTTCGAGGCTTCTGAAGTAAAAAATGTCTCCACGGTGAAGACAGAGGCGTTAAAGCGTTGGACTGTGTATTATATATGTGGGCAACCTGACTGAACACATGATATCACAGGGATTACCGTGATGACCTTTAATGCCTCGCGATGACCTATATCATCACGTTGGTGAGGCCTGTGATTAAATTAGATATTCTAGTTGGTTGTATGTAACTGTACCGCACTGTGCCGCCGTATCAATGTAAGATACAAAGTGAGATTTACCTCCACAAAAAAAAGGAGAAACATTTTAAGATTGGAGACGGAGCGGATCGTTCGTGCGATCGGTGTGAAGTGGGATGTGTGGTACATTGATTTGTTTAATTGACCTCATTTCGAACTTGTTTTCTTTGAACAGCAAAAATATGAATATCTGAATTTAAAGACGTCATCTTGGGCTTTTGGTGACCCGCTGTTTTCAAACATTTTACAATCCAATCGTTAATCAATCATTGGAGACATTTTCTTAATGATAACCCTCAGCGTCCGCTCTGGTTGAAATTCTTCAAAAGAGTTCGATGAGGAGACGATTTTATTGAAGTGTGTGGAGGCCGAAGCCACTAAATACGTCTCTGTTAAACAAAATGTGCACGAAACAGAACAGGTACAGTGCTGATACAGTGATACAGTGCTGTGGACAGCATGTGAACGGTGGAACACTTCCTCTACTTTATGCTCAGCAACGCGAGTGTGTTTGTGCATGCTCGTTTTAAATAAAGTAAAGGCGTCCCTGTGAATGTGACCTCCATTAGGAGCAGCTGAGGAGATCCATCCAGGGGCAGTTTGTTTTCCGGAGAGGAGCAGCGATGGCGGACGGCCCTTGATTTATTAGAACCGCGAGCCGAGTGACCGTGATGAAGTGCATTTCCATTAAAAAAGAACAAAAAAACATACAGCTTCATCTGGAGAAAGGAGGAAGAGCGCTTAAAGAGAGGAGGAGGAGGAGCGCGGCGAGGACGGAGCTGACCGCCGAGCTGCAATAATCACAAAGACGGGAATGGAGGCTGTTTTCAGTTTCCGCTTTTTAAACGCGCTCAAATGAGATATCTTACTTTATGTTCCTAAACCTAACATGGGGATGAGCGTGGCTGCGGGGTGGAAAAAAAAGAAAACAAGTGGGTTCGCAGGAAGAGAGAAAGTAAACGATTTAGAGAGGGAGAGAAAATTAGTTTTTTTAGACGGGACATTGATATTAGACGTTTAATCCTGTGTGAAGTTGTTAACATAGAGTAATGCCTCATACTTAAGCGGGGGAAACATTTTGGGATGGCCGGTGCCAACCCTTGCAATCATGCAAGGGTTGTGTAATGAAAGCAGGGTTTTACCACTGCATGGGACGGCACGCTGAGAGATATTGCTTTTTTTTCTTCTTCCTTCTTTTAAAAGAAAAAAGTGTATTAAATCTAAAAACATCCAAGATAAAAATCAAACTGAACACCCGATGGATGCGTTCTGTGGATGCTGCAGAGCTCGGTGTGCGTCCCCCTCAGACGGAGCGCACCGAACGGCCTCCCATCCCGCCGAAGTGATGGAGTGTTTCTTAAATGAAAATACACCTGTCTTTCGGACAAATATGTGCCACTAATTACCTGTCTAACCTAAATCTCTGGGCGCCAGATGTTGCTAAAACACAGCGAGACAGAGACAAATTGCGGCATGCTGTCGGAAGCCCCGCACGTAAATATAGTCGGGGCTTAAATCATCTTTTCCTTGACCCTGTTAGAGAAGTTGCTCAATGTGATTTTGGGAGTGTGCGGCACCTGTAGAAAAAAAAAAAAAAAACTAATTGTAAAGATAGGGCAGAGTGTCACATAATCCTTCTCTCTCTCCCTCTTCAGCCGGGCCATAAGAAGGATTACATTTTGATCTGTATCCTTGCTTCCAATTCAGATTTCTATTTCAGTTATGTTGCCTCCCCTCCTCCTCCTCCTCCTCCTCCTCCCCTTCCTCCTCCTCCTCCTCCTCCTCTTTTTTCTCCGGTCTCGGCCAGATGAGAAGAGGTGGACAAAAAAACAGCAGCTTGATTACTTGTTCATAGCCGTGAAGGCTTTTCAAAGCTGGAGTCGCAGAAGACGCTGAAAAAGTTCCCAGGGTCAAAGTTAGGGTACCCCATAAGAAGCCCTTTCATAGAGCGCTCACACTTCATCCTCTCGGTGCACCCTCCTCCTCTTCCTCAACTTCTCACCTCACGTCTCTGTTGCTCCCCTCTGCAGACATTTATCTGTGACGTGCACGACATCCGTCTGACATCAAACAGTTTTTTAAGATTTGCAGATGCACGTCAGGGCTGGGCGATTATGGCCAGAACAATGATCACGATGATCAATGTTGATAATCACATGTTATTCAGCACGACTACTTCTGGATTTTATGAATCAAAATACCTTTTAATGCACTTTCACGTTGAAATAAACGGAGCATTGCTCTCGCTGCACAGACCAAAATAAGACTGGAGATACAAAGCATCTCCTGGAAGCGAAATTGAATTGTGCCAACACTTTTTTTTACACCAAATTAAATCAAAGGAGCGCTGCTTTCCCTGTGTTACATGTTACATTCCTGTCAATTCACAAAAACCTTCGTCAAAATGAGATCCCTCCTTACCTGAATTCAGCGGATTTAAAAAATTTTTTTTTAATTTTGCATTTTCAACACAACAGAACATTCCTTGACATTTAAATAAACGTAATAAAATAAATAGTAAATAATTAAAACAGTAATATAAGTATTAATAGTTTAGCTTATAGGGAGTATGCATGCTAGCCTTTACATACATGCACATCTACACTGACAAATGCTGATACATATGCATATACATATACACAACCATCTACATCTAGGAATTCAGTGCATTTTGACATTTTTGATTACTCTTCTACTCTGGACTGTAGCTGCAACACGTTTTTTTCTAGCTGCCATCGTGCCATGACAGCAGCGGCATGACAGCTCCCCAAAAAAGTGGAGGCGAGACATCTTGACCGACCGTTAGTTTAGGGTTAGATGTGCAGCGGAGTTTTCGGGTTGCATTGTAAATGTCAAAATAGCAGTTGATCGCGTTCATATAATTGTGGGATTACTGAAAACCTGTAAGTTAAAGGGGGTAAGCAGGCACAAGCTCCGGGGGCCCAAGGGGGTCAAGCGGCCCCTGAGCCGGAGCCTTTGCAGGAAGGAGCTGACGATAAGGCAAAGAGCTAAAGTTAAAGGTGTACCGATCACAACGTTTTGTCCAATCCAGATCCGAAGCTGAGGTTTTACTAATTGTTATTGTATGTATGCATGTATGCATATATGTATTAATGCATTCATGTATAATTGTATACAGCCATATTGGCGTCAACAAATCACTGACGTTCAGGTGCAGTTTTTAGCGCGTGAGTTAACCTGTAAAAACTATATGTCAAACATGGGGGGAGGGGCTACTGCTCCAGTATGTAGGTAAGGGGGCCCCTTCATGTGTCTGCACCGAAGGGACCCATTCACTCAAGATCCGCTCATGCTTTATGCGCTTCATTTGCTTGCCGGTGTTGCGTCAATGTGACGACTGTCAGGCCTGCTGTCAAGAAAGATTCTGCTCTTCTCCCGTTCTCCACTGTGAGGTGGAGAACGGGAGAAGAGCGCTAGGTTGCTCGGGCGCTGTACAGGCCGACTAAAAACAATCAGTCGCCACAATGCCAAGCACCTACTCCGTCGATTCAAGCCAGAAACTGAATCACTACCCTGACCTCTGACCTCCCTGTGGACGGGGGTCGGACAAAAAACCTCGACTCCACTAGATAATGTGAGGCCCAGCTGTTCTTGTAACATGTGTCAGATACGCCATAAAGCTGTCAGGCCTCCCTATGTCTGCATTAATGCCCCCGTCCGCACATTTATCCCGCGCACTCGGCCAAGCAAGTGCGATGCTTCTTCATCTTAAATCCCCTCTCCCCTTCATGCTCGCGTCTCTGTCTCCTTCTCTTCCCCCGACCGTCCGTATTTGAATTAGAAGTGAAGGGGTAATAATAATAGGGGCACCACAAACAGCCGTGTTCGGCCTTTTCCTTAAAGGACAGGATAATGAGACGGAGTATCTATTTGCACAGCGTAATGTGTGTGTCTCCAGACGCCTGTTAAAAGACACGTGGACATCTCTCTCTCTCTCTCTCTCTCTCTCTCTCTCTCTCTCTCTCTCTCTCTCTCTCTCTCTCGGCGGCGGCGGCGGTGGGATGCGGGTCCGGGAGGGGTGGAGGATCACACGGAGCTGTGTTTTCCGGTGTTCTTTTTTTAACCCCGTCCACCCACTTCCACTGAACAGACTCTTCTAGCAGATGTGGAGGAATTTTGCAGATTCGGGTGGAGGTTTCTGAGTGGGAAGTGTCGGTTGGAGGGGTCAGGAAAGTGCAAACGCATTGGTGTAGCTGCATGTCAATCTTAATCACAGATCACCAATATGCAGCAAAGGTAAATATGTCCATTAAAGCACCCCCCCTTCTCGCCCTCCCCAGGGGCGGGATTATAAGCGGCGGGCAGCCTATGAAATGCAGATTCCCCCCATTCAGAATGCTACACACACCGCTCTCCTGTGTGATATCAGCCATGAGCGCTCATTCTAATTATTTGGGCAAATGTACTAATTAGCTATCAGGTGCCCTCCCCCACACACACACACACTCACACCCCCACCCCCTCCATCCTCACTTATCATCCTCCCCTGACATCTTTTGTATTCAAAATAGGCTCCCAGCATGGTTGAAATTTTTCAGGCCATCAGCAAATATTTACCAGTTCCATCTCATTATGGTCCGGGCTAAAATGCTGGCTGTGAATATCTTAAGGCCCCTGGTACACGGCATCTAAACTTTGCCTTGACCTTTTACTGCTGGCCGCTCGTGCTGGCAACCGAGCCGGCGTTTCAATATGTGGGCACGCATGCACAGGCGGCCCACGCATGTACGCGCTCACGCGGCATCTGTGTCATCGTGTCTCAGTGTGCTGTTTTCGCTGTGGACTTAAGACTCAAGCAAAGTGATGATTATGCATATGCACCTTTCCTCTGCATGGTTTAGCCTCGCCGTACTTGCCTCCTGCTCTGATCAATCTATTAACTTACATCCTGTTGTGTGTGTGTATATATATATATATATATATATATATATATATATATATATATATATATATATATATATATATATATGGTTTAGCACGACCAACGGAAATGCTGACGTCTCATATTTCCTTTGCTTTGGCGATTAGCAACTTGGTCCTTGTCAATACGCAGTAATGAATGAGCCAGATAAATGCAATTTGGGGGCATAATCATTTTTTTGTGATAGTTTGATATTGCTGGTCTGCATTTTTGCTTAAAAAGCAAAGTGATTAATCAATAATTAATTTTGAAGCAGGGGCACTGATAGAGGCGAAACGATGAAAACATTTGCCATAAATCTGCACTTTATTGCGGGGGCTATTGAAGGATCCGCGGCAAGTATGTTGTGAGCATTTTTCTGTATGGTTCGCAAAATGGCTGGGAGAAAATATTCATGTGTCTTATTTACTGCCAAATGTCTTTTTATGCGATGGATATTTGTGTACTTATCAATTTTATTTCAGCAGGGGAGCTCATCTCGGCAGAGTGTGATGGTGGTAAGTCAGCCGGAGGATCACAGAAGTGAGGGTGCCGTGGATGTTAGAGTATAATCCTCTTTCGTGAAGGCTTTTGGGACCAGGTCCCGTATTCTCTGTGACTGTATGAACTGGATGTCACTTTGCAAGTACTCCCCCGCATGCTTATGGAGCATTGGACCTGAATATGCTCTTCAAGGCCTCCACACGCTGTAAACTCCAGCGGAGGGTGAGTTAAATATGAAGTGCCAGGAGACTGTTAGCCTAGAGGCTAAAGGCAGGGGTTAGCTTGGCTAACAAACGGTTAGCTTGGTTCTGTCCGAAGGTAGAGAAAAAGAGAACCTTCCAACTCAACCCATCACATCCTGTTGGATTCATCTGCACAAAAAAATGAAGTGTAAAAATTAAATTTACTATTTTACATCTGTCCAAGAAAGTCTCGCCAGTGCTCGTTATATGGATAGTGTACCTTCAAAATAAACTTCCGCCGTGTTCACATGAAATGTACAGTGTCCGCACCTTAAATGCATTCAGCGTCTTTTCAAAATGAACTTCCCACATAGGTTTACTAAGTTTTTAGACTTGGTTAGGTTTAGGTAACGTAAGTTACATCACAAAAGGAAAGGCAAAATAACTCAACATCTACTTGGTTTCACACGGGACACAAACAGCATTCTAGTGTTTGTGTTTGTTTGAATCGTTCATCCACCCCAACCTCCCTAAGCAGACTTTCTCCCTCTATATATTACCTCAATTGTTTTTACCGTCTACTGAATGGATGGGTTAACATGGGAGCTCATCGAAAAGCTCGTCCGTCTCATACAGTTGCTTAAAGTTGAGCAGGACAACGGGAGTTGCACGACTTTTAGACAAAGCCTGGCTTGCTGTTCCTCCTCTTTCGGTCCTTATGCTAAGCTAAGCTAACAGCCTCCTGGCTTTTGCTTTACATGTAATGAACCAACGTGAGAGCCAACATGAGGGCCATGTGATGGTCCGCGGAGGTTCTGTTTTCTAGCTAGCGGTCCCTTGGAGGCAGTGAAATGGATCAACTTTAAATCACAGTGGCAGGAAGTGAAGGGGACTATTTATCTTGGTCATTACAGCTGACATAAGCATAACAGCCCGGTTTATTTTTTATTTTTTGTTGTGTAATGTTTTTTCTTCTTCATTTGGTAAGAATAAGAAGAATAAGAAGTGGACTTGAACTCACAAAAGACAGAGGAGCCCTTGTATATGCCTTATCACCAAACAAATAACTATTCTTTGAACGTTAAACACAGCTTCCACAACATCTTATTGCATAGTCAATCTGTGCTAATGGTAATACCCTTCTCCGATATTTTACATACGTCTAATACCAACCCTGCTCTTCAGTAGCTTATCCTCCTGCTTTACGGAGGCATCTCTGACTCAGAATCCAGAGTTATGAAACAAAAAGGGGTTTTAGCCCCAAAAATATCCCTCTACATCATCAGAGATGTATAGAGGTGTGTTTGTGTATGTGTGTGTGTCTGTTTAAAGGAGACAATGGTGTGAATTTAAAGACAATGCTGTGTGCTTGCCAGGGCTTTGAAGCCGAGCCAAGCGCCACCGTTCCCAGAGGTATTTACCCCCGTCTCTTCCTACCACATTGTTAAACACTACCTCTGTACGTTTTTATAACACCATTGTTAAGCTCAATAGATTTTTATTTGGCTGCTTTACCCCTCCCTCCCTCTATCTCCCCCCACCTGCACATACTCTCTCTCCGGCGAGCTGTGTTTGTGTGTTTGCGTTGCCCCGTCCTTTCACCTGGAAGTGTCTAGGTGAGTATTTATAGTTCCTTCGACAGCAGACATGGACAAGACCAAACATCCTCTTCCTCTCTGGAAATCGCAAAGACTGGAACGGCAAGATGTTGACTCTAAGATGTCTTGTGTCTCATCTTAACTCAGTTTGGCTTTGTGTGTGTGTGTGTGTGTGTGTGTGTGTGTGTGTGTGTGTGTGTGTGTGTGTGTGTGTGTTTGTGAGAGAAACTCTTTAGTATTATTTAACTTAAATCATACCCTTGAGTAAAAAGAATAAATAGGTCTGACTCATTTTCGGGTGCCGTGATCTCATACACTAAAAAGCATTTAGCTTCGACCAAATCTTACAGTCTTTTTTTCTTTTTTCAATGTAGTTCAGTTCAATTCAATTACACGCTTGATGTATTCCTACTTTTTCTTATCTATAAAATGTATTTATATATATAAATATATATACAACAAAGTTAAAAGGTACAGGCTATCCTGTGAATGTCCCCTGAAAAAAAGTCTGCTTTACTCCCATCAAAGCATGCGCTCTGTCTCTTATTAAACACATGTCAACTTACTCTGACTTCCTCAGTGAAGGGAGGGCTTCATAGTATTCCCTCCCACATTAGCTCATAGTTGGTTCAGGACAGTAAATTCCTCAGTCATGTGGCCGGCTGCCGTTGCGGTTCCAGAGCCGGTCCCGACCCGTGAACCATGTAAACCATTTGTCGTCGCCACACGGTCACACCTGACACCCCAGTGCTCCCACTGCAGCCCTCCCTCCTTCAGAGCGGCATGCTCCATCTGTCGGTCTAAGACTGAGTAGGCCTAGACAGGACAGAAGGAGGTATGAGCAAACATTATCGAAGAGAGTATTCTTTATAAAATGTTGAGATGTGTGAAAATGCACAATAAATACGAATATTTATTGCTCAGTACCACTGAGCTTTGGCTTTGCTGCCTGGTAATGAGTCCAGTCCTCTATGTGAACATCAGGCTTTGGCTGCATAGCACCTGTATATTATAATAATAATGGTATTAATAATTTTATCCGCTGCATCAGGTCCATTCAAACTGACCCCCCCCCCCAGATTTATTATTAGATTTTCATATAATAACTACACTGTATAATCTGATTAGTTAACCGTACTTAAAAAACGCTTTCAAACCGATTGCCTTAAAAGAACAAAGTGAAGGAACTTGTTACCAGCAAGTAAAGTTGACTATGTATTGTATGCTGTACTAACACATTTATTTAGTGTAGTATACTTACACTTGAGTTTAAGTGACTAAAAATAATGAGTAAGGAGTACTTAACACTTTACTCAAGATGTTCTTTTGACTAGTATAGCCTACTTTAAATTACTATTTCAAACAACTAAATAATTTCAGGTGAAATATACTTTGTGTGTATTCCAAACATTAACACATTATGGCTGTACAGTATACCTGCTTAAAATAGTATGAATTTTTCATATACCATCAAACCAGTGGTGCATAGCCATATCAACTGTTGTAGCTCTTCAGCAGGCAGAAACTTTTAATGTTGGGCGTAGTGTCTGAGCTACTTAGGTGTCAGGGTTATAACTTTAGTCATGGTTAAAACTTCACAACAACAATTAATAACCCACAACTAACTCTCGTTAACAGGGCAAAACACCACGACACAACAGTTTGTGACACATAAATAATTTGTAACACTAATAATTGTACATTTATAAAATTACACCGCCGAACTGCATGCTGGGTACAGCGTTCCCACTATCATGAAACTGTGTTTCACAGGAAGAGACAGACTCTTCCGACCAAATTGCGTTCGTCAACTTTCATTATCTGACAATTAAATTGGTTTCCAGGTGACCTGATTAGCTCAGGTGGACGAGTGGTTGTCCCATAGCCACAAGGTCGCCTGTTCGATCCCTGGTCTCCCCATAGTTCGCATGTTGAAGTGTCTTTCAACATTAGCAGCAGTGAAAAACACTAAATGTTTTACACACAGTTATTGTTTGTTTGACAACTTACCGAAAAAAATGAGACTCCTTTTGAGTCAGCTAGATCCACCGTATCTTGAGCGCGCACATGGACTGAATGTTGGCTTCTGCACATGATCAGACCACAGCCGTTATTTGTTACTTGAGTGTATCAAGTTAGCTTTCCTCAAAATAATTAGTAAATTGGTTATTTTCGACCTCCAGGTCGTTTTAAAACTAAGAGGAGAGCCAGACGGATATTTTGAGAGGGTCATTTTTGTGACTCTGACTTTCAGTTCAGGTTTTATGCAGTTAGAGGTACAATCATACTTTAACAGCCCGCACCAGAAAACCCTGTAAACATAGTGCCAAAGAGAAAGCTGTGAATCCCACGCTGAACCTGAGCATTTTCCTTTGACTTGACTCTCATTACGTTTGCCCTTCTTGAGGTCCATGCCTGACTTCGCGTCCCTTTCACTCCGCTCGTCGAGCCGGTGCGGAGAGAGTTCAGTGAGCGAGAGGAGGGTGGAAGAATGGATTGCTATGGGAGGAAGGGTGAATTTCGAGAGCAAGGGTGGACAAAAAAAGAGAAGGAAGTGAGAAAGCGGGTAAGGAGAAAGGCGGTTGTGCTTCGGCCATCTGTTGTGTGTTCCACAGCAGCAGAAGAAGGTGAAGTCTGTCCACATCTATCCTCTGGCCGCACATCACAGGCCCCGCCGTTGGCCCGCCGTCGGCCCCGCTGTCTCTGTGTGTGTGTGTGCGCGAGCGCAAATGTTTGTTTGTGAGTATGTACGTGTGTGTGTGTGTGTGTGTGTGTGTGTGCATTATGTGGCCAGCATCGACCCCAGACACGAGCTGCTCTGGCTGATTTAATGAGAAGGGCTGGGTTGCCATGGCTAGGGCAGGCACTCTCTCTCTCTCTCACACACACATACACACACACTGCTCGACATGCCCGTCCGATTCCCCGCGGTCATGTCACTCCTCTCCAAAAAATCACACACGCTTGTCGAAACTCACACGGCTCTCCTGGAAAAAGTCACGGGGTAAAATATGAAAATGGGAAGAAGAAGAGAAAAAAGGCCCGTCCTGAAAAAGCGTCACCACTTTTTGCATTTCCGCATCTCCCGAATTTGGGAGAGCGTCGAATACAACGGTGGTGGGGGCTGAGAAATGCTAATGTGCGTGAGTGTGAGTGACTTGCCCGGTCTCTCGCCTGGCCAGCAAGTGTGGCAGTGTTTTAATGATGCATCTGCTTGTGTCAAATGATTCTGGGCACATGGCTAAACCCAGGGCTGCTGGCCCCCTTTGATGTCACTGTGCACGCGCGCACTCACACACACACACGCATGCACACACGCACGCGCACATGCACACTTTCTCGAAAACGCTCACACAAGCACTTCTGCGTGTCAACCCCAACCCCCTCAACACACCCTTTCACGTACTCCCATCAACACTCACACACACACACGTGCACACATACACGCGTGAACACACACACACACACACTCCCATACAGCTATGTACCGGGCAGCGGTTCACTCGGGCCCCCTCTGGTGCTGTGGTGGCTGGTTTTAATGTCCCTGCCTAATGATCTGGCAAGCGTCGAAAGGTAAATGATAATTTGCTTTAAGTGGAGCCTTTAGGCGGAAAAGCCTTGTAGGGCTTAGCCGTCTCCCTGACATGACAGTGTTCAACACCAAGCAGGCACCTCGACAGATTCCATTTCTAATACGATTTCCTTATGAAAATCCATCGGATCGACTCGCCGAACGGTGCTGACTGTTGCGCGAACAGACATGCATCTGTATTTGTGTGTGTGTGTGTGTGTGTGTTCGTAATTCTGAGAGATCCTCGGCGAAGGCGTCCAAGGGGACGATTGAAGACAATTCAGTTGGAGGCGGACGGCGGCGGACGGACACAGCGAGAATTAGCCACAGAGAGACAGAGGAGGAGAAATCACTGTTTTTTTTTTTTTTTAAAGGCTGTGAAAGCACATTCTGAGGAGACAGCGTGAACATCCAGCCTTGGTGTCGTGTCTCTTTGTAGCAGAAATCTGGGCAGTTTCAAATGAGTTACTCATCACTGAAAAGGGGACTCATTATCACTTTTGTGTATTCCCTCCGTTTCCATTCTTCATCAGGCTTTGTAAGCACAAAAAAGTGCTAAAGCTGTTTTTTTTTTGTGTGTGTGTGTGTGTGTTGCCTGCTTCTCTTCACTGTAAATCAGCCAGGAGTTACTGATGTTACGAGCGGAGTGGAGAAACTGCTGAAACTTAAACGTCTTGACGCCACGGCATGTTGGGATTGTGACAGATCTTTTGTATTTCTTTTGTATTTCATTTTTTTGCATCCGAGCAAAACTAGAACTGATCACGCGACTGTTTTGTTGCGCCAGACGCACAGACACCGTCGGTCGAAGTGCTTCCAATTCATCGGCCACAAATCAACCCCCAAAATTATAAAGAAAAGAAAGAAATCTCTCTAAATGAGACGCTCACCAAACACCGCCAACGGCCGTTGCTCCGCCAACAAGCCGATCTCAGACGAGGGGATGTGAAGTCGGTGTAACGGGAGAGGGAGGTGAGAGTAAACATCAAAGGGAAGGTGAGGGAAAAAAGAGACGAAGGCTAAGTCAAACAGAAGGCAGTTTAGATCAGCGGGAAACGAGGCGAGGAGGTGAGCGCTTGACAGCCGGCGATACCGCGCGTGGCTGCAGGGCGGATGTCTTGTCCATCTTCTCCACTGACTCCTACTGTACTTTCATCCTCTTTTTTTTCATCCACTCTTCAACAAAAGTCTTTCTTCATCCAACCCCCATCACCCCCCCCCTTCCAAAAAAATATCCGTATCCTCTCTACACACCTCTTTCTCCAACGATTGAAATATTGCATATTCAGAATCATCTCTCACACATCCACACCTTCAACCTCTCAACGCCTTCATCAGTCCGTCTAACATTCCGAACAAAACAAAACGTCTTTGTAACACGGAATTTTAATCTATTCGCAACTCAGTTCAGTCTCATCGCCAAGCAGCGTGTCAGAGAGTCTGCACGGTTTTAGTAAAGTGATGTCGGCTGGTCCGCGCAGGTTGCCAAGCCAACTTTCAACTTTGAGTAGAAATGTCGCCACACAGTAGGAAAGAGTGATCTGATGACATCGTTTTTTGTAGGCCTACCCAGGAAGTTAGCATCACAAAACTCATTTTTGTACCCTCGCGAAAAGCAAATCGTGTACCGGTGCCCAACGGACCGAAACGCAACGCAGATTCCGGTGCTTCCTTTCAGTGCCTCCTTTCGGTGCCTTGATATTTAGGATTTAAGATCAAATAAAAATAATGTAATGCAGACTTATTTAAAGCTTCCATTGCATTTAGGATCGAATACCCCTGTCTGGTCTCAGTGCGCGCGATCATGTGACTGTCACGAATAGTTCACTGAAACGCTGTTTACATGTCTAGGGATTATACGAAGAAGGCCGGTTCACTTTTAAATGCTTTAGAAAGAGGTCTTAAAAATCTTCATTTGAGTAAATATTTTGCAGCTTAATCAAATAGTTTAAAGGAACTTCAACCTTTGTTTTTTGTATGTTTTGTGTCTAATACTTGACTTGTTTCTTTACAGGGCTTGTACAAAGGCAAGACAGTAGTCCATGAATATTAGCTATGACTTTCCTCGTTGTGGAAGTTGGTTTAAAGCGTTTTTATAGGTTACACCTATAGTCTACGCTACGGGCAGATCTCTGGGTTACACTCGTCCGTCTTTTAGATTTTTCACGGTACGTTTTGTTTGTTCGCCCTCTGGCATTTCGGAGAATAATGCAGCGCAGAGAGCGTATAAACGGCTACGGCTCTCAGTGCGAGTATAAATACAGCATGAACAGTGCAATCGTTTTGTGAAACAACTCAACTGTGCGACACTGGAGTTCACGCTCAGGCAGACGGTGTTGCCCGGGTGAAATAGTCTCTTCTAGACACTTGTTAGAAACCACCTTTGATACCAGCTTTGCACCCCACAAAAACTACAGCACCCTGTAGTTCTTCATTTTCACGCCGTATGTGGTACGGAAGTAACAACTGCAACAAAGTCTTTTCTTCTTAGGTAGGTTCGGAAATAAGTGGCCGCCATGATAAGAGCTGTTCAAAGGCCCAATCCCAATCTCCATACTCACGGACTCGGAGGCAAGCTTCCGTACAGTGAGGGTTTAGCTCTGCCCTTTATGAACCTACCTTTTGCTATGAATTACCCACAATTCATAGCATTTTTACATTAAAGACGGGGGTCACCAGTGGCAGCATGGAGACGTAAAACAAAGGTGAACAAAGAGGGCGGCATATGGGCGTTCAGTCTGGTAAATTACATTTCCTCAGAAACATAAAAGATTAAAGATGGAACATAAAAACACATGAAATCTGAAGAATAGAAGCAGAGACTATATTACCCAGATTTATTCATCAAACATTTGTCATTGAAGCTGTTTTGACAAAAACAAGTAAATAGATTATTTGAAATGACCTCATCTTGTGAGGAAATAGCCTGAAAATCATCAAATCAGGGAGTAAAAAATACAAAAGAAATACCCTCAATTGAACATACATTGTTTTAACATTGTTATGGTAATGTATACAGTATGTTGCAGCAAAGTGCTGTCCTATTCGAGGCCTTGTAGGGGGACATTGGGATTGGGCCGAATTCTGTAAATGCTAAGGAAAGGTGCTTCAGTGCTTCCTTTCTTAGTTCCTTTCACACCGGACCATCCTTTCCCAAAGGAAAGAAGATAATCCTGCCGCACAATTCATTGAAACATTTAAAGTGATGCACCATTTGGTGGTCCATTAGAAGTACTGATGGGACTATCTTGCACATGAAGGCTGAGCAATTACTTTCATACAGTCATAACCTAATGGGATACACGTCATGAATATGAATAGACATTTACAAACATTAAATTCAACTTAATATTTATTTATTTATTAAGTATCAAAGTAAAACAAAATGAACATTAATCCACCAAACTGTCAATAAGAAGCATCAGTGAAGAACACTAAACAAGCTAAGTCTCCAAGAATGATTACTGTTAACTGTTAAAAAGCTAAATTTAACCCAACGGTTAAATCTACATTATTGCATAATTGTCAGTTTTGGCTGCAAGCAGTGTTGATTGTTAAGTGTGACAGCTGCAGGAAGGAAGGAGCTCCGGTTTCTGCCCTTCACACACCACGAGTGCAGCAGCCTCTCACAAAAGGAGCTCTCTAATGTCGCCTGCATACAGCAGTGGAATACATTTCGTGGGGCCGTGTTTTAGTAGCACTTTCTTGAAGTCCTTCTTCGTTGTAGTTTCACCATGGCAGACCTACATGGCAGATCTACGTCTGTGACATCCACCGTCGAAACATAATTACGTAGTTTAGTGAAAATGCAGTAGGATTCTCTGAGCTATGCAGGTATATTTTCCTATATCCTCATGAAGTCTCCTACTCGTCTTTCCTTGACCTCATGACGTTTCGCATCGGGGTCAAGGAAAAGTGGTGAGGATCAGATGCTTCGACCTTCGTCCAGGCATTTTTTACACTACAGCCTATGTATCAAGCTCGGATTGGTTGAGCTTAGGTTCAAAATTGGCAAATTTGACAAGATTCAAAATTCACAAGGGGAATATTTACAGACATACTTAATGTCATAGAATAAAACAATACAATGTCTTATGGTGCGTTTACACCAAAAAAGTTGCGAAATATTTGTGCGATTAGATTACATGTAAAGGGGGGGTTCTTGTGTTTTTTTGTCTCTTTTCAGATGCCCACTTGTTATATCTGTCTGTGTTCAGGCAAACGTCACTCGTCGAGAAGCTGACTAACTATGGTCATAATGGTTTTTCTTCTTCTTTTGTCAACACCTAAGTGTACAAATATATATATATATATATATATATATATATATATATATATATATATATATATATATACACAGTATATATAATGTATTTTTGGAGACTTAATACTTACAATATGCAATACTGCTGTACTATACTGAATATTGTTTCATAATATTACACTTATATGCCATAATATGTCAAATTTACCAGCCTTTTTATTTTATTTTGACCCTATTATGTCATACTGTTATACCACTTTACTTTGAGGAGACGTCACTGTTGGTCTCAGATAAACACTGGAACAATGTTTCCACCAGTAAACCTGAACATGCACACCTCTCTATGTACTATATAGATTCTAAATAACTGGAGGATACACTTTCCTTCTACACGCAGGTCTTAAACGCTTGAATATAAACAGTAGCCCGGCCACCGTACGGAGGAAACTCATTTTGGCCATTGTTTTTCAATTAAAAAACAAGTTGGATAAAATCTCCACTTATATATCCACCTCTCCTTATATGTAGTCAGGTGTGGTAGACCTGCCAGTGCCGCTGACTCGCCGCTCTCCTGGCTGACTCAACACGCTGCCACGGACTCGCCGCTGCCAGTAATCACACTCGCTGTCTCTCAAACACGTTAGCTAACGTGTTAGCAAGCTGACGAGCTTGCTATTAAAAAACTGGTGGGAGGGAAATGAAGCCGCTTTAGACATCTTAACGCTGATTGGCCAAGACTCGACACGTCACATCAAATATGTTCTATTTGCGAAGATCACAACATCCGCTTTTCTCCGTGTCTCACTCCAATTTCAGAAACGCTTTGCGGCCAGTCTAACCAAACACCTGTTAAAAAAACAAAAATCATTGACTTCAAGCTATGCAAAAATGCTGACTCATTTCAGTGCACTTGCTTGAACACTTGCAGTTTTCTAGTGCACGCTTTCAAGTTGCTCAAACTTTCAGATCCTCTGTTTTTCTTAATAAAATGAAATATTCATGACTGAACTAAACAGGCAACTTTACACGAATAAGCAATCAAAGTTTCAACTTTAATTAGTTGAAGTTTGCAAAAACAAACAAACACACACACACACACACACACACTGTAAAACGCTTCAACAGGACTGTGTGGTTGTGGTTCCATCACATTTGATTGGCAGTGGCCTGATGTTGGGGTCTACTTTATCACTGTGTGAATATCCTGAAACATGTCAAACCAATTTGGAATCAAGCGGAAATGTTTGCACATTTTTCTGAGTAGATTAATAATCCATGACTGAACAAGCAGATGAATGCTCTTATGTTTTAATTTCCCCTTTATTTTCCAATAGTTAAACATAACGGCAATCGTTTCCTGTTGAACAATAGTTTTAGTGACATGCCGGGAAGGATATTGTAGGGATTACCCTTTTGAGACAGGGTAACGGATAGGAAAAGGAGGGAACAACACAAATAGACACGGAATGAGAGACGGAGAGGTAGACATATGATCATACAACACAGTTAGGATGTCAGTCCCTCACTCTATTTCTCCTCGGGCATACTTGTCACTACCTAAACTATTCTCTCAGTCACTCACTCTGTCAAGTCGGTGATTTCCTACACTCCCACTGAACGAAAAAAACAAACCCAAGGGTATCCAGGAGTGAAGAGGTCGCGTGAAGAGCTGAATGCCTGTTAAAAACCCGGCAATGTAATTTGTGTGCTCCACATTGAGAACTCTTTATTGTTCAAGTCTAGACAATAAAATTAATCTGTGATCTGAAAAGTAGTTTTTATCTGAGGTCGGGACACGTTATGTGTTTTCTAAATTATCCTCCTCGTTTTTCAGGAGCGGAACAATTGTGTCTAATTTTTTTCTCTAGGACGATTCCTTAAAATAAAAAATAAAAAGACTCTTGACAAAACATCTTTCTTCTGGGCTATTCTTTTTTTTAATCTCTTTACTTGTCTTTAAAGTAGTGGAGAAAAAGACATGCTTTTAAGAAGATGGGATGGTGGTAAAGTGATGGGAAATGTGATTTCCAGGCATTAGCAGTACATGTGTATGGTTGGAGTAGCCGCGGGGAAAAAGGAGACGCTGTTGCTTTAGCTGCTGATTTCTTTCCTGCTAAGGGCGAATGGAGGAGAGGCCCTGGGGGCACAAAGCCTCGGGAAATGTCTGGATATCTCTTAAGAGGCTGTTTCCCCCTCAGCTGTAATGGAGTGTGGAACATCGAAAAACGGTGTATTTGTAGCAAAAAAGTTCACTTCATGATCACTTAACTGTGCGGATCAGGAGAGAGAGAGAGAGAGAGACGGGGAGGCTGGTTTGCACTTTGTGTTTGAAGTATTGCTATCGAGGCATTTAACGGCATCAGAAGCAACAATGTGAGTCCGTTATAATGATCGCAATCAAAGGATGATATGGCGCAAACATGTACAGAGCTGCAGCTAATGGTTTTTATTTAAATGATATATTTCACTCCAGACAAGGAAATAGTACGGTATATAGTAAGAGTAAATAATAACAGAAGACCAGCGTTTTACTAAAGTGATAACCTCAAAGTTTTCAGAATGGTTGTTGCTTGATGATGTCAGCTGACGAATCAGTTGTCTCAGCGGGTTTTGATTAAGTTTCTTTCATCGGCTAAACATTGTTTTAGCTGTAAACATTAATTTAGCTTAACATTCACCTCCAGTTCCAGTGCTCCTCTCTTTCCCCGTCTGATATGTATTTTGTAATCTGCACTTTTGGTTTAAAGACATACAAACAAGCCAGGTGTGGCGAGACTACTGTCCACCTGCTGAATATTTTATAAATATTTTATAAATATATATTCATTAATATTAGCATTTTATGATTTAATAGCTACCAGCACCTTTAATAGCTCCTGAGAAAAATATCTCTTGCCGCCTGTTATTAAAAACCGAGAGAGCTGAGGGAAAACCAAGGCAACTGACACTTCTATCTGGAGTCATTGCTATAATCTCTAAATTGAATCAATAATTAATGTAATAAAATAACAGCTTAGTTCATCAGCTTTAACAACTGAACTTAGCATCATGCATTAACGTGGTGGACTTCTCCCATGGTCAAAGTTGTTTTTCTTTTCCAGCTGCAAAGTTCATTAATCAAGTGAAACCTTTTGGATAAACACTTCTGCTGATGGCAGACGTTTTGCTTGTGTGTATGTTCCCGGCGTGGCCTCCGCCCAAGTCAATTCATTTAAAGACACCGGCTAACTCCAATTGCGTGGGACCCCTCCTTTGATTTGCTGTTTTCCTTTCTTCGCCAGCCATCTTTGATTCCTGGGCCGATCCGCCTCCTCTTGCACACAGCTGCCTCCTCGCTTGTTGTTCTTGGCACCGCATCCAAAAGTCCTTCAAGCCTTTCTGCGGTCCCCCTCTAAAAAGGAGAGGGACATCAAAAGGGCTTTCGCAGGGCTCTGTCGACATGAACATCGCTGAACCTTCCTTGTCTCTCAGACGGGCGAGTGCAGTCGATGTGTGTTAGTTGGGCTGAGGGGGGGGTGATGGAAGCCCCTCCTTTGGCTCTTTGTGTATGAACGCGACAGAGGAGGCTGAGGGCCCTCTCCTCTTCCAACACAAAGAGCCCCAAGGTTGAAGCTCAGCCACTGATCCCCTTCCAGCAGCCACGTTCCTTCCTTCTTCCCCTTCCTCCTGTCTCATTCCATGCCATTCGCTGCCATTCGCTGATATTCGTTGTCGGTCGACAACAAACAGGTGCTGTTTGTCTGACCTTGACTCTTTGAAGAGATCATATACTTCCTCCCCTTTTTTGCTGTTAAAACAGTGTTCCTCTCCCAGCCCCTCCCCTCTCCTCTCCTCTCCTCTCTCAACTTCTTTCTCTCTGTCCATCTTTCCCTCTGCCATTTGTAAAATTGCTTTTCTTATGCAATTCTGAAAAACAACAGACTTTACAGTAATTCGGTCTCACTGTATCCTGTATGTATTGTATCCATTGCCAATTTTGGTAGTCCTTTGCATAGCCAGACCCATCTCCACAATGCTGTGTGAGAGCTGAAGAAAGGTCCCGCTCCACACATTGGATATTCTGCCATAGGGGGAAAATACTTTGGCTTGTTTGTATTTCTTTCAACCAATCACAACCGTCTTCGGCGGCGCCAAGCACAGGATGCAGCGTCAATGTCTTTAGAATAAAGATCCACAGTCTACGTCTGGGGATCAGACTAAATCAGGTATAGCTATATGTTCTGCTCTGCTGCCGAATTTCACCACGTTGTCCTGCTGTTTTTTTACGTTTGGTAATCATCTCAGGAAGAGCAAAAAAGCATTTTCTCTGACAAGCTAAAGCAGTTTTCCTTCTTGCGGTGTTTAAGCCAAAGTTTTCCCCCAAAACGCCAACTTTTAAGGAGGATAATTCCCATTGATCATGGTGATAACAGTTACTATCGTCTTTAAGAAAATTCCAACAACGGCATTTGGAGAAATACCTTGACATTGTGAGTGTGAAAGCTGTCCTCATTTGCGACATTGGCTTCCATGTTTTTCCACACACAGACGAAAGAGCCGGACCACCCATCGACACAATTTGTCCTCTTGACCTAATTTATTTTTTAATAGGACATTTTACATCCATTGCGTCCGGGCTCACTGTGTGTGTGTGTGTGTCGGGGTTGTAAATATAACTTTAAGATAGAGAATAGAGCTGCAAGACACAAACAGCTGTGTTTAAGCACCTCCCCCCTGCTGATTTGACAGAGAATCGTTCATAAATTCAATCTAGCGCCCTGCTAGTGCTACGTTCTTATGTGAGCGCTCTAATTTATAAATGCATTCTTTGATTTTGAAGCTCCCTGTGGCTATTGAGGCGTTGCTCCAATGGTCCACATTTGGATAGTGCAACTTATCGTGGTTATTTATGCACGCACACCAAGGAGTTTGATTGAAAGCACATGAGTTATTTACAAAATCTTTAACACTATTATTAATAGGCAGATATTTATACCAAATTGGGCTAAATATCATTATTTATTTGGAGAAACCAAGCTTTTCTATGTAAATGCTAATATTCCCTAATAAATGTGCAGCCATATTAAAAAAGCATAGGAGGTGGCACATTTAAATTTCCAATATATAAGGGGCGAGATTCACGTTTTTTTTCTGGATTTGCTGTATTAACTATATGTATTTACCAGCACATTAGTCCCCAAATTGCAATGGTCAAAAATGTACATACTGAAATCACATTCAAACACCTCATTTAGTGAATACGCCATGAACCTAACATGGACATCTTGTCATACTAATTCCCAATCTGGACATTTTTTTCTTTTAGTTTTTAGATTTTATATACACATCTTGAGTATTGTCAATTTAACCTGACTTTTTCGAGGTGCATCTCATGTAAAAGCAGAGGTGACATCTTGGGTCCTGCTAATCGGAACAGTGGTCTGTTCGCTGCATATGTCTGGTAACTGGGTGTAAATGTATCTAGCTGTTGTGTTTTGCCCTGCAACGCATCCCGTGTGATAATAGACCTGGCAGCAAACAGGGCAAAGGGGGGAGGCATAGGAGGGTTTTGCAGGGAGGGGGGTAAGGCGTTGACGGGGCATGGTGCGCGTGCGTGTGGCATCTACATATTCACATGGGTGCATATACATGTTTATATGCAGTTCGTTCCTCTGTGTGTGTGTATGTGTGTGTGACTGGGCTCCTCGGTTACCAGGGAAATGGATGTGTTGGCCTCATCAGAGAGTCTCCAGCTGGTGGAGAGGCTTCGGAAGCGGCGCCTTGGCAGCCACACGGTCAGGGGGGAGTTTGCATCTGTGCTGCCTTGGCACTGGACTGGATTGTGGTTGTGGTGGATGGAGTGTGTGTGTGTGTGTGTGTGTGTGTGTGTGTGTGTGTGTGTGTGTGTGTGTGAATAGGGGTTTGTGCATTGAAGGTTGAGGGGGCTGAGGGCCACCCCTTTTCACCTCTTAAGAACCCCTCACCTTGCACGTGCGTGCACACAAAACAACAACCACACACACACACATTTCTTCTCTTTCTATTCTTCCGAGAACCATCATTTACATCATTTACACATTGAGTATTTATGGCGCAACATTATCATTCATTTAAAAGTGTGTCCCTGGTCACTTGCAATTTTCACTCTCCTTCTTCCCTGTTTAGCTTTTAAAAACGGTGAAACGTTGCAGCATTTTTATGGTTGTTTATATGGAATTGCATGCGATGAGAGGATACATCCACGAGGGCAATGTTGACCGTTGCAAGTATCCTAACGGTGCAGACCTTTGGAACCAAAAGTGTGAAAATGCAAAATGGAGGAAGCTAACGTAGCTTGTTAGCTGCGTTGCACAATGCACTTTCATTCATTTAGGCGCAATGAACATAGACAAACTGAAAACAGCTATCCGATGAAGGTATCATAGTGTTCATATAACGGATGCTAATCCCTGATGGAGCTTTGAGAGCTAGACAATTGAAGGACTTTAGTAGTGTATCTGTTTGTGTCCTATATTCTCATCACAGACCAAAAGAAAGATATTTGAATACAATATTATCAGACGGCTTAGCTTGGCAGCCATTTTTCCAACAAGACGACAGTTAGCAAACCAGCTAGCTAAAGGAGCCCCCCCCCCCCTCGCCAGTTCAACGTTCTTTTAATGAAAGGACTTACAAAAATGATAAACAAAATACCAGTTCAGTACAGAGAAAACAGCATGACGCGCGATGACCTACTGACTTCGTAGTGTTAGCATATTCCCTAACTGGCTAATGTGTTAGCTCGCTAGCAACAACCTTTTCCGAGTCATTTTCCAAAAGTACACAGACTTTTTTAACGTAACTTAAATCTATACTCGCCTGGTGTTGTGTTGAAGAGACCCACATTATCAAGGGAGTGTAGGATTTCATCCTAATCGGATACAGATAGAGACAATGATAGATACAAAGAGACCTCTCTCTCCACATTTCCTCTGTTACCTCTTTATCTCCCCCTCCACCCCACACACACACACACACCACCCTTCTCCTTCTACTCCTCCTCTCAATCTGGCCTCCCCCTCTATTTTTTCCACCTCATTTTTCTCCCCTTCGCTCCATTATTCACTCTTCCTATTCACCCTCATTTATCCTTCTTTCCCCTTGTCTGCGGCTCTCTCCTTCTGCTCTTTTGAGCCCCCTCTCCTTGAAAACTTCCCTTCTGTCCTCCTCCTCCTCCTATCTATCTATCTATCTATCTATCTATCTATCTATCTATCTATCTATCTATCTATTTGGATCCTCCACATGCACACACAAACACACACTGTATTTATTTCAATCGAGCGTCTTATTCCTTGCTTATTCATCCCCGTCCCAGCTGTTTTCATCCGCCAACGACTGTCGTTAATATGTTTTTCCCGCCACATGTGCTGTGGATTATAGAGCCTAATGACAGCGATGATAGCAGGAAGTTGCAGGATGAGCGTTTCAGTCGGACTGGACAGCCGCGGTGGTTTGGACCGGGGCCCGCGTAATCACAGGCACCGGGTGAAACGCAAAGCCACCAGGAAATGAACCTCGACGGCGACCTCCGACCCCAGGCTGCTTCGCTTTGCTCCTGATGCCGGCGGCCGAGTGTGAGAGGCGCACGGTCGCGCCCGTGATCGCTGTGGCGCGTCTATAAATATGTTGTCTTTGAGAATGGAGCTGACACGGCAGAGGAGGGGGTGTGGGTGGGGGAGTGCCGAAGACACAGCGCTCAAAGTGGCTGAGTTAAGACAAGGCATCAAATAGACAGCATGTCAGTTTTCCTCTAATCCCTATATGCACACACACACACACACATTGTATCATTATCCTCGTCCTCCACCCCATCGCTAATCACTCACTCGGCCCGGATCGGACATATTTCTGATTTTCGGTACATTCTTGGTGTACCCGGCTGTCCCTTTTTGTTTCATGTCACTGTGGCCGCGTGATAGAATAAGTGTGCAAAGTCATGATGATAGTCATCTGTGGGTTAGATGAAGGAGCGGGGCGCGCGGCTGGATCGGGACCAAGAGCTACGGCACACCCTGTCCCTTCACATCATCTTTTAGCGATCGCTGGCGGAAGGACGGAGGGAATTACGCTCCTCTACTCATATTTCTGCCGTCGATAGCTTTAAACAACGGGTTAGTGTGTGTGTGTGTGTACACATTCCCCCGCGTGTCCGTGGCGTATGTGTTCCTCTGTGTCTCACACATGTTTGTCGGTGGAAATGGTTTCCACTGTTTGCCATTTCGTGAAAAAGGTACTTGCAGTCTAATGACGCCAAGAGCGGAACCACATAAAGATGTGAACCGTGTCGCGTCTGATATTAATACAGAGCCTCCACAGCCGGAACGAACTCCATGCATCGAATCTGTATCTGAAGTCCTTTGTCAGACGTACTCACAGCTTTTTTTGATTTAGACCTAGCCGTGGAGTACTGATAAAAAAAACAAAAGTAGGTAATATATTCAAAATGAGCAATTATTATTTGTGAAGAACTCATTTTATGCCTCTTTTGGGCACTACTGGCTTTGATTCTAGAAATATACTGTATATATATATATATATATATATATATATATATATATATATATATATATATATATATATATATATATGTGTATGTGTGTATGTATTGCATTGTTGTGTGTCCCTAATCACTATCAGGGGCCAATCCGAGTGTATTTCGAAGGATCGGTATCTGCATATAAGTGGAAATTAGATTGTAAAATGTTGATAAATGATTCGGTCGCGCCGGCGATCGAGTCCGCTCTCACGCTCACTGGTGGTGAAAAATACAAACTTGGCAAAACATACAAACTTGGCAGGTTCAGATGATGTTAGCAAAGGACACCGTTTAAAACATTCACAGCTTCTTCTCTTTAGCCGCCGGCGGTTGAAATCAGTTAATCACTAATTCATGTAAACTACGCGATTATCTCACAGTTAAACCTGTCATTTATATCACAAAAATAATCAAAGCTAATAAATGTTATATTTTTTTAAGCCAGGACCTCCAGTGTTTGGATAAAGTAGTGCATAAAACAAAATGAAGTGTGTCTAGAGCTGTCATTCCAATGCATTAAGCAACATTTAGGTAGATCATTTTCTCTTGGACTCGCTGCATTCCAGTCAAGCGAGCTACTTATTCATCGACCCAAACGATGAAATTTCATCTTGGGAAATACACATCTTGATCTGAATCAACTGCGTGTAAGGTGTATAGCCTCGACTACCTCACTGCGCATTATGTCATTGGTTAAAATAACCGAGGTTAGCTGTAGAGAGCAGCTCTTCTTTGCCGTTGTCTGGTCCGTGTCCGACTCTTTGGACCCAGAACACGTCCGAACGGCAGAAGCAGCTCTCGAGCTCTCCTGGTTTTGACCCTTTCGCTGCAGCTTTGCTGGTTTTTCGACATCACGGAAGGAACGATATGAAACATTTTTTAATTTTTATAACATTTTCACAAGATATATCATCATATTGCCCAACCCTAGTTTTCCGCCTCAAATAAAATAATAGTCTAATAAAAATGTGTAAATAACATTTAATTGGCCTGTAAAAAAACAACAACTGATACCTTGGTACAAATACGACCTAATTATCTTCCAAATATCATCATGAACACTTTCGTCCCCTGCTTTTAAAGACAAGGCATATGAATCAGTACATGACAGTCCATGTCGTTTATAGCCGTCTGTGTTTTTCAGAAAGACAAATACACACGCAGCAGACGGCTGTGCAGCAGTTATTTAAAATGAAGCCAAATTGATGTTTTAACCTTTACTGTCTATTGAGTATTGACCTTTTACTCCACGTTTTATTGAATCTGCCTCAAAGGATAATTTGGGATATTTTCCCCCAATGGCCCCAATGATTCCCAGCCTTCAGCACAATTGAAAATTCCGATGCACACGTCACCGCAGAGCTTCACCGAGGCCTTGGACCGGTCACACCTGAAGCCACCGAAAGCTTCAAAGAGCACCCCAGGAACCACACACTCCTGTATCACACATGTGCGTCCACACAACTGCTCGGCACTTCCTTTCTTATTGACGCACCTTTTGGTGCTCACCCATCTGAAAGTGAGCCTCTGTACTGTTGCAGCACTCTGTGTGTTCTGTGTGTGTGTGTGTGTGTGTGTGTTGACTGGTTGGGGAAGAGAGTTTCTGGTGCTTCACTTCCATGTTCGACAGCATGTTTGCGTGTCTCAGCTCAGAGCGTCTCTCAGCCTAATCCGTCCTTATCTCCCAGCGCGACAACACAACAAGAGGATCTTTAAAGAAGACATTTCTCTTCTCTTTCCGCGGCGCTGAGCCGCTCCAGCGATACCGTTTCAGCGCCGACTGCTCGTTCCGCTGTGTCTTTTCTCTTCTTACGAATTCATTTGGTATGAGCACACACACGCACACACATAGACACACACACGCACACACACACACACACACACACACACAGAGTGCCTTTAACTCGGCGGGAAGAGGAAGAAGAAGAAGTGTGTGCTTGGGTCTGAGCTCGCGTGGGATGTGAGCGCTGTTGTCATTCCAAAGCTCCTCCAACATCAAACTCAGACTAAAGGTTGTCTGCACGTCTTGACATTAGATAAATGCCTGGTCTGGTTGTACATACAGCTTTACCAATTCTCCGATAGGTCTCTCTCTCTCTCTCTCTCTCTCTCTCTCTCTCTCTGCCGACCTCGCTCGCTCGCTCTCTCTCCGTCCAGGCTGATCTAATGACTCATAGGAATGCATCGAGCCGCTTGTCAGAGATCAATCATCTTTCGTCAGGTCGTTCTACCGATTGTTTGAGTAGCGGGCCATTAGAGAGGAGCTGTTTGGAGGTGTTTTGTGAACCTAAGCGGCTCCAAAGGTCAGCTGGAGAGAGAGAGAGAGAGAGAGAGGCAAGGGGTGAAAGAGAAACATACAAAAAAATAAAAGGAAAAAAGTGTGCGTGTGTGTGTGTGTGTGTGTCCGCTCCAGACAGCGGGCGGAGGAGAGGCAGCAGACAGGTGGAGGTATGTGGAGATAGAAAGACAGGCCCTTGTCAGCCCCGTTGCGTGACTCGCGCTGCCCTTTGTTAGTGTGAATCCTTAAACAGCTCGCCGCAAGTACAGAACCTGAGATTAATAATTCCCACGCACCGCCTGACATCCACGCCTGATCTGAAATATGCATGTCGGAGAGAAGAAGAGAGACGGGTGGGGGGTGGGTGGTGGTGGGTAGGATGAGAAGGTAGAGGGAGTGGAAAGCGAGGGAGACCAAAAAAAAAAAGGGGGCCTTGGCGGAATGGCGGCTGCCGAAGCCGTTTCCTTTTGGAGGGGCGTCGGATTCTGTTTTATGTGGCCTGTCAATAGCCCCCTAATGAGGGAACCCACCTGTGATTCTGGCACGGCGCAATGAGAGAAACCCCTGGCCGTAAACTGCTAACAGGAGGTGGCGTCAACTTTTTCAAAGGTCCTCCCTCCCGATACAGCCGCGTCTCCTCGTTTGAAATGAAGTTGCGAGACGGTGTAATTTAAAGTTGTTCAGTAGCTGGATAGAAGACGTGTCCCCCCCCCCCTGCACACCACCACCACCACCTTTTTTCTTCGTTTTGAAAGAGACTCGCCGTGTGTGATTGTGTGTGTGTGTGTGTGTGTGTGTGTGTGTGTGGGTGTGTGTGTGTGTGTGTGTGCGGGTTTGTCTCTCACTCTCTCTGTGTGTGTGACACCTTCTGTCCTTTGAAAAAAAAAAAAGAAAAAAGGAAAAAAAAAGAAACGGACTGGGATTTCAGCAGAAACAACAATTGATGATTAAAAGGTTTTTTTTATTTTTTTTTTATTGCCAAGCTGTCTGCAGAGTTACAATCATAATGCTGAGGTCATTTGAACAGCCGGAAAAGTTTGCCGCTCATCCCCGCGCGGGGCTGCAGGAAGTAAAGCGCTGTGGCATCTCATTTTAAAACAGGGGGGGGGAGTGAGCTGACACCAGATATGAAACCCTGGGTTCTTCTGTTCCAGGGGGTTTCGGCTTCTGAACCTTCCGCTTTCACGGTAATCTGACCGCTGCGGTTGAAGTTGTGTTTATTAACGGGAGCTGATTTAAGGCGGTTGCGTCTCCCCAGTAATTGGCGGTGTGGCGGGGACCTTTGTTGCAGACTCGTCTCCGATCAGAAAACACTTCATAGGGGAAAGCTGAATTAAAATCAGCTGTTTAGCGGATAATGTAAAGGCAGGTTCTCGGTACGGGGATACAGGGTGGGATGAATGGTTTCAGATGCGGGGAAAGGGAGGGAAAGAAAATGCCAATGTCTTCTGCTAATACAAGTCTCCTGCCACACACAACTGTATGCTACAGCTATCAAACTCAAGGCCCGAAAGTCATCATCTTTTTGTGTGTGTGTGTGGAATATGATAAACAAAGGACATGATAAATACACAGGCAGGCAATTATCTTATTTCCTTTAGCTGCTAGTTTATATTCTTAATGTTACATTAATCTACTTTTTTTGTTTTTTGTTTATTCATTTTTCTGCCTTGTTTTTCATTTTTTGGTTGTTCCTTTCCCAGTTCTCACAAAGAGGAAAAGTAGGGCGCTCACTTTGCAATTACTTCTCAACCCCAAACTACGTCTCTTTATAAGGCACTGAATTATTTTGTTTTAAAAACAAACAAACAAAAAAGCGACTTTCAACCCGGGGAAGAATATTTAATTGTTTTTTGATTACTTAGGAATGGGCCATGGGAATAGGCCTTTGTAAATATTTAAACAGATTCAGCGTGATGCCATGATTTCCATTCTGCCATTAATGCTTTTAAATGATTGTTGCTGTCATCCGGGTTTGACATTCGCAGTGAAAAATGATTTACCGAGAGTAGAGAAGACAAAACAAGAAAACAACAAAAAAGTAGACATTACTTTTTTTCTCTTTTGTGTGTGTGTGTGTGTGTGTGTGTGTGTGTGTGTGTGTGTGTGTGTGTCAGTTCAGGCGAGGCCAGTGGAATGAGGCACAAAAGTGAAGCTGCACTCCACCAGTTAACTATCAGCATGCTCCACATGGCCGTCATGTCGAGCCCCGCAGTTCCCCTGCTCGCCAATGGGTGGCAGCGGCGAGCAGGCGGCAGCGAACAGAAGGCTGCCACTCAGTGATTATAATTTATGATCCACTTCTATTATAGGTGGGGTGTACGGAGACAGTTACAGTAATAATTATCTGGACTGAAGTGTTTCCAAGGCAACCAACATGCCCCCCCTCATCACCCCCACCCCCTTTTACATGGAGAGAGAGAATGTGTTGTGTGTGTGTGTGTGTGTGTGTGTGTGCGTGCGTGTGTGTGTGTGTGTGTGTGCGTGTGTGTGTGTTTGTGTGAGTGTGTGTATGCGCATTGCTTGACATGGTGAAATGAGGGAAGCATGGGGCCTTGCTACTGAGCTTAGCATTGCTCCGAGCCACACACACACACACACACACACACACACAGTGACTTTGCATCGTTCTTTCCCGCGGCCTGTCTGTTCCCAGTGAAGAAATCGTTGACTTTTAGTTCTGAGAAGGCTTTTGTTGGAAAGAAGAAAAAGCTGCTTTTTATTTTAAGATCACAATAAGTAGTTTTTTTGGGGGGCTGTTTTTGTGCTTTGATTCTTCAGTAAATTAATTACCAGGAACAAAGATGTGAAAATTACAAGTGAACAACATTTGAATTCTTATCAAATAGATTTGAAGTGCGATTGGAGAACAGCAGTATCTCAAGACATTCAATGTCCGCTTTTCATTTCTAAATCACCCTGCCTCTGCTCCTTGAAGGATAAATCCTTGCGTGTTTTTGTGTGTGTGTGTGTGTGTGTGTGTGTGTGTGTGTGTGTGTGCGTGTGTGTGTGTGAGGGTCTACGCCTGATTAAATGAAGGATTATGTTATTTCCTTAACAGAGCCTGAGGAACTTCCATTCAACTCTCCATCTTTCTTAAATATATGCTTTGATTCCCTTGAAAGTGTCACGCGCAATTACTAATTACAATGCTACCGCTAAAACGCAGGGACGTAATGATTGCGTGTTATAATTCCCGCTCTGTGACGAGCCCCGTAACAGGGATCTATGGGTTTAACCTTCACCCCCACGAGCAAACCAATGCCGGAAAGAAATGTGCATAACGCTCGGTCGGCCAACGCGGAGCGGACCTGCGAATACGAGTCCCGTAAAAGGGTCCGTTTACGAACCACCGCACCGCCGAAGTTCAGCGCGGAGTGACGGGTCAGTGTGGATTGTCAATTATCCGGCTTTTTCAGACTCAGCATAGGCCTCTATATGGTGGTGATGGCTTTATGTCATTCAGACACAGGTGGCTTAGCTTTATGTCTCTTACGTTCTTGAATAGCCCCTATAACCCCCATCTTCCCTCTGCGTTGTCCTCCCTCTTGTTGTTCTTTGCCTCCGTTTTTTATTTCCGCGTTTGGAGGTCAGGTCCCTCCTCCCAGCCGCACCATTGGTTCCACGGGCCACATCCTCGCGTCCGATAGGTCAATGTCAGCAATGTTTGTTAAAAGGTGAGAGCTCAGCCAGGTGCAGGCAGTTTGTGCACAGCGGCAGGAAATAAAGATAAAAAATGCCTTTCAAACTAAAAGCATGCACATTTAAAACATTTTAAAACACAGTGTATATGTTAGTAACAGAGACTAGACTTCCCTTTTGGTGTGCTGTTAATGAACTTGTCTTCATGGGGACGACGCATGCCACATTCTAAAGTCCAGATACTGCAGCCCTCGAAGGCGGACTTGACCTAGCTCACCAGCGCTAAGTTAAGTAGCATAAGCCCATTCTGAACTTTCAATGCACTTTCAAGAGCCGCGCCTCTGCCAGTTTAAAAGGTGGCCAGTATGAAACCAACCACGGACCGTCGTGACAACTTTTGGACCAAACTGCCCCTTTCATCGGCTATTGGAGAGGAGATTTTCCTCACGTTTCCATGGGCGCAAAGAGGACCTTTTTGAAATGGTGCATATGTTTTGAGGGATACTACTAATTAGGTAGACAGTTGGGCTAAACTGCTGCCTACATGCTTGGGTGGTGTTGCTTTTAGTTACTGGGGTATCCTATTTGATACAACAACATTTGCCACTCAATGGCAGCGAGAGAAAAAACTTGTTTCTAGACAGACGGCCTATCATTACAAGGTTATGGCAATGCACTCACTCCCAGTATTTCCTGCTGAAAATAGAAGAAGCTTTTCCTCACATATGGACAAAATGCTATAGACGGTAAAAAAAACATTCTGACGCTTTGTTGCAGGAATGGAGCCAGCTGCACTGTCGTGACCGAGGTGTAAAAACAGTCCTCGCTTCAGTTTGCACTACACAGCGAGACCATCGTACTACTGTAGCAGGGTGTCCAAACACTCGTTTTTCTCAGCCTCCCGCACCTGCTGTCATCTCCCTTGACACCCACTTACTTTCCTGTATCTCCCACTTCCGTCTGTGTCCTCTCTGCCACCTCACGCGATCTCTTCGATATATGCCGAGAGAGCCAAAGAGAGTTTTAGTAAAGACACACAACACGGCTCACTCTGGACTTAACTATAGACGAAACACCTGTGGAGACTCCTCCTATGGTGGGTACTCAGCTCCAGACCGGAGCTGAGTCACCATCACACCCCTCCTTCCAGCCTGGTCTCCTAAAAACAACAATCCCATACAAGGGAAATGCATTGTCAACCAGGTTTTGAGGTAAACATATTTTCTCCTGGATAACGCTTGGTTTCGATATATCACAGAGACGTTTTTTAATCTTTAACGTTGGACTTTGCGTAGGCAGGAAGTTGGGGTGGATCAAACATGCAATGGCAGAGCAAATGACGAAGACAAACACACACTCTTTGGTCAAGGAAAGATAATTTCTCCCTTTCGGCCCTCACAGCATTACCTCAGACACGTTGAGGGGACGCTTCAAAGACCGCTCAAGTTTGCGTGCACAGATATCACAGCCCAGTATCACGGCTGGTCGGGAAATAGTCCGAAATGCATTATACTGGATTTATGTACCTTGTGTACAGTTATTTTCCCCGTGTCGTTCTGGAAAGGCCTTTAGGATAATTTCTTCTGTGGCGGACGCACCAATTAAACGCATACATGTGACAAAGCAACGGTTAGAGCTTGTGACTAAATATGTTTAGTGTTAAATATCGACAAAGGCTACTTATGGTGAGCGGGAGGGGAGGTGGATGGTTCCAACAAACACAAGCCACTTTCCACCACCAGACGTGCCCCAAAGCGTTGCTGTGGTTTTTGCTACCTAAACCTCACGTTCGTGGCGGGTTATACCGAAACCTTACTAGGTGGTTTTGTTGCCTAAACCCAACTGTATAGTTATTATAAGCCCAACCATGAGATTTTACATAAAAACTAACTACGTGGTGTTGATGCCTAAACCCTAACTTTCATTTTGTAACATGTTTCGACCGACCCCCCCCCCCAAAAACTAAATAGAGTTTGTGACTCTGTCATGAACTTCCGTGAACCTGTGTTGGATATTGATGAGCTCCCGCTCACCTCCCATGGACATACAGTAAGCATGTGCTTTGTAGTGCAAGATCACTTTACAGAGTACGTCAATACGTTTGCAGAGTCAGGTCCGATCAGAAAGCAACTCCAGGAGCACGACTACCTTGTGAGAGAGTAACTATCAGGCGTCTAACCAGTGTTACGTTGTAATAGAAACAAAGAGGAGTGTTTTCTGTCCTCTCTCTCTGTCTGCGTCACTGATGGATTTCAACACTTATTTCGCCGTTGAAGCCTTAATGAGCGTCACGAGCGCGAGGGACTCTCGCTCCCGTTTCTAATAGAGAATGAAGAGGGAATGATAATTTTTTTTTTTACATCCGAGTTATTATTTACTGTTCTGCTGCCTGCTTTAAAATATCCAACAGCAGGGACGTGCGAACGTATAGAGGGGAGGCGGTTTCGTTAAAAAATGTAAACGGGCTCCAACACACCAACTGTATTGGAATATCTAATCCTGATGTAGGTATACAAATACACACATGGAATAAACTGTTTAGCAATGCACTTGATGTTTACATATTAGCGATTGGTCAGAAATGAAGTATTTATTGATTCCATTTTCTCTCTGCTTTTGTCTTTAAAGCAGAATCCTTCTGTTATGGAACCATGTTTTGGTGGATCTTGATGACCTCTTCTTTTATAATGAGGATGTGTTTTACCAGCTTTAGTTTTGAGGATTAAAAAAAAGAAAATTCCCATCAAACTCAAACAGAGTACAGAGCAGCATTCTGTGCTTAAGGAGTCTGAGCAGTACTTCCACCTTGATGGATCAGTCAAGCAGAGACAACAGGATTTTTTATTTTTGTGTCTGTCTTTCCTTTTCCAAATTGTCTTGCTGCCTTAGTTTGACTTAATTTTTTGTTATGTACCTCTACAACACCCAAACATTCATATTTCATATTTGACACTTTTGACTCCCAAACTTAAAAATCGTTGGTTCACCTTTACATTTGGTCTGATTAGATTTTAATTGTATCCGGCTTCTGTTTGTTAAACGTTCTCATGGTGCGTCTCCTTTTTTGTCCACTCGAGCCAGGTTATAACAATTATAAATTATTACAACTGTTTTAGGACAACCAGGGCACAACTGTTGCCCATATCAACACATCTGATAGAAACTAACCCAACTATTAATTAATTTAACATGAAATGTTCCATAGAAAAATGGCTTTATCTCAGAGTAGACTGTGTTTTTCCTGATGCACAACATGCTGTGACGCAGACTTTGCTCCGGTGCCCATGGGCCCTCACATGCCCAGGTTTCTTTAACATGCCATACATGTGCCGGAGTATGTGTTTTGCATGTGGCCTCTCACTCCTGCTGGGTCTTTCTTATGCGCTGAGGCACATGCTCCAGGAAGAGGCACGCGCATTCCTGTGAACAATACCCACTGGACCAGCTAATGAAGAGCAGCTCGCCTCGTTCGGGGAGATGGCGTCGAGCATGACGCAGCTGCTAACTCCTTCCTGATCCGGTCTTCCCTGATGAGCATGCAGTCGAGAGAGGACACAAAGCAGAATCACTGTCCTTCCAGACATCAGAAAAAAAAGGATCCTCGATGTAGCCGTGGCTGCATGCGTCATTGGTCATGATCACCTGAGCCCTTCAGGAAGCATTTTAGGAGATGATGACTGAATACAGTCCTCGCTCTTAAAGTGTGTTCAGACTGAAGGAGAAGGGTTTTTCTTTTTTCTTTTCTCACGGCATGATTACATACAAAGTCAAAGAAAATAGATGCAAATTCATGCCGTAGTGGCGCAAATATGCTTCTACACGAGTTGAAATGTCCACGTTGAGATTGTCCTGACATCAGAAATGGAAGACAAACATACAGAAAACGCAGGATGCCTTCCTCTCCTTAGCCAGGTCAACCTATATCTGTCCCTTCGGCTATGCCAATGTATTTCACCTGGAAAAATATCTACTTCTTCCTCAAAGGAAGGCAGTGGCAGAGGGCCGAGCTGTGTGCACTTTATGGAGGTCACACTCAAAGGCTGTTGTACTGTCTCGAGTCCAACTTTTTCCAGGAAAAAAAACAACCTCAAACCTTACCGGCCGTTTTCAACACTTGTAGCTCTGCTGGGTGGAGGAAGTCCCTTTCGTACTGGAGAGCATTTATGCTTTTGTTCTACAGTTTCTTTGTGAATTTCACAATAGTTGTGCTGAACAAAATAAGCATAGATACAAATAAAAAAGGAAAGTCCTCCGTTTTATGTCCATCGCCCTCTTCAAAGCTGTAAATCGTGCCCTCAAACGGATCGCTTCGTAGGGCTGATAACACAGCTGGACACAGCGCTCGCAAATCACTCTAACAATAGCTTGCAGGCAGTAGTAGAAATATAAAATGCAGGATTTAGCTGCACCACAACTGCTAGCATAGACAACAAGGTCAGCAACACATGCAATATGTTATCCATATTGAATTAACCAATCGTGGTCAATGCCAATGTTGTTTGTTTTCATCAGGGAAGGACACTTTGTGACCGATAAGAGCCAATCAAGAAGCGAAGGTGGGTGCCTGTGTCATCGTTTTTATTGATTCCCGTTTCTGCCCGTCCAGACTAAAAACACAACCCCCGAGTTTTAGAGGTTCTAAAATTCCCAAAGGACTCTAGGAATAGATTTATGCGTTTTAAAAACCAAAACATATTAATGTAGATGTAGCCTAAGGGAAAGCAAGTGAGAAGCAGCAGGGGAGGGAGGAAAATGAAGAAATATAGGATGATGGCTAACTGGCAGGTTGGTGACGGCTCAGTCAAGGGGGGAGCGGGGAGGGGGCTAATAAGTGCAAATTAAGACAAGGTGAAAGCTAATTATAAAATAGGACTTGAGCCTGCAAGATACACATATCTAGTAGTATACACAATCAAACACGTGTAGCCAAACAAACCAATTAGTTAAAATGTTAGGAACAACTCAAATAAAAAGTTGTAACCATGTCGGAGATACATGTATTAAGCACCAATAACACACATTATTTTTTGGAACAAGCCATGCAGTAAAAATAAAGAATAAAATAAGAGCTAGTGTGACGATTAAATCGAATGAAGAGGTAAATCTGGAAGACAACAGCGCTGCACAATAAGATCAAGCTTGAGATGAAAACAAGAGGAATCAGAGTTGCATCTTCAGCTTCGTGCAGTCAGTACATATTACACATTGTCCCTCTCGGTGCGAGGAGATATAAGGTCTGGAACAGGATGCTAATCACTATGCATAGGCCGGGCCAGATTATTGTATGTGTGGGTGTCGGGCTGAGCAGGGCCGGGCAGTCCCCTGAGCAGATTGTGTGGTAACTGGTAGTGGCTGGCATTAGCGGTGCCAGCAGGGGTGAATTAGAAACAGGATCAGTGGCACGGCTTGGCCTCAGGCATTGTGGGGTTAATGCCGCCTGGCCAGACCCTCCCCTCTCTCTCCCGCTCTCATTCCGCCCCCCTCGTTCTCTTGCAGCAACACACACATACACACACGCACACTTTTTGTCTCCCTCGCACACTCTGCCCCCCACCCTCCGGCCCTCATACCCCCCACCCCAAGTGTGTGTCTCGCTGATGGAGGCAAGGGCTGATGTGTCACCAGCGGGCATGCAGATGGATGCAAGTCAACACATGAGAACGCGTTGGCACTCATAAACACAGACAAACCAGTTGCAAAAGCATGCACACACAAACAGGAGTGTGATAATACCTATACATGTGTAAAACAGGCGCTTGCACAAACACACACACACACACATACACACACACACACACACATACACTTACACAAGTCAACAAACATGTCCACATCATGATGTATTGAATTGATATGTGGTTTGACCAGTCTTGAGTTTTAGAGGCGTGGTCTTGAAATTGAATTTTTGAAAGTTGAAACAGCCTCTTGCAAAAAATGAATGTCATCTTCAATGTCCAGGTATGTGTTGTGAGAAAGGGGGAATGTCTGGGTCTGAAAAGGGAAGCCAATGTGGAACTGCCTTAAACTTGCATTCTCTCTCCTGACCACCAGGGGCGACTCCTCTGGTTGTATAGAAGCTATGAGAAAATGACTCTACTTCTCTCTTGATTAATTCCCTCAGTTTGTGAGTTTATGTCTCAATCTCTAGTTTCAAGTCTTCTTCAATACAACATGATGTTCATTTAGTAAATTATGGTCATTTAGAGTAAAACAGACCATAAAGCAGAGTATGCTTTAGGCCAGGGCTACCTTGTGATTGACAGGTTGCTATGTTCTCAGCTCAAAAAAAGCAATTGTAAAGTTTTGGTCGCCTAAAAATGTCTTGCTGAGAGTTTGGTTGTACTTGTTGTGCTCCACCCTCTTGTGGGACCAACATGGCGACGGCCAAAAGTGCTGAACTCAAGGCTTCAAAACGGCAGTCAACAAACCAATGGCTGACGCCACAGTCAACGTCTGATATACAGCCTACGTTTGTGATACCTGACATTTGCATGACTTACACAGAACTGTAAAAAAAAACTGTGAATGAGCTGTAGATATAGTTTGTGGTATAGTTGAGTGTAACAAGAATTCAAAATGGCTGCCACGCTAACTAGTATTTCTCTGGCTCTTCTTCGTTCCTTTTTCCTACCTCCCACCTGTTTTTTCCTCCATCCTCTCCCTCCTCATGTCGAACCCCACATCTCTGTCTCGAGGTGTTTGTGTGTGTATGTTTGTGAGATGCTGTGCCTTTAAGAGAGCAGTGTGCCAGCTACTCCGGGCCTAATGTCATTACTCTGTACAAACTTGGTGTGACAGAGGCAGGAGGCGCCCACAGATTGATGACATTTTATTGTTATTGCAGTGCCACTATTAACTGTTCACCACTCCTGCTTCTGCTGCTGAGGGCTCCTACCTAGTGAGAGAGAGAGAGAAAAACACAAAAACAGCAAATTGAACACATCACCGCTGTGATACAGAGAAAAAATATTAATTTAAGTATAAAATTGCTATCTTGTTGTTATATTTTCTGTTGTGCATTTCAATACCATAATATTACAACCCTCCGCAAAGATCCGGTGTACATTACGGCGCACGGGGAGAAATATTTTGTCTGTGTACAAGGCTGGCTTTATCAATGTGTTGTTGTTTGAAAAAGCACGGTGGTCAGAATGGCGTCTGATGAAGTGCTTTAAATGGTGCACAGTGTGCTATTAAAATGCAGCGACATAATTGTGTTTAATGCATAAGTCGTTGTGTGACGGAGAGAGATAGATGAATAGGGTTAGCGTTCCAATAATACAACAGTAGTCAAAAAGTCGTTTACTTTGAGCTACGGATAGCAACATGGGTCATATCAGTATTTCATTGCAACCACGTCTGATTTCCTAAAGATATCTGGCGTCAGGTCTCTCAACAGACCACATTCATACAGTATAGCCATTCTTTTATCTACTCTTCTATGATCCACTTGTCTATCTCCATCCATCCATTCTTCCATCCCTTCTTGATATCACTTAGAGGAGAGGCCAGGGGCTCCTGCCCTGACTCCACATTGACCCCCTTCAGGTAATTACACAGGGGTTAATTCCCACTCTGTGGATCGGCAGAGAAGGACGGGATCAGAAAAGAGGACGAGTACTAAGAATTAAAGGAGGAAGCCAACAAGAGAAACGCAGATGATAACGCAGTGTATACTGAGTTAGTATTATCTCTAATCCCGCTTTTCCATTTTCCTGTGAAAGCTACATGGTCCTCAAACTAAATCCATCTTAACACATTTATGGTGCTTTCACACCTCACCTGCTTTTGCGAGGTCCATTTATTTCTTTTCTTTAAGACTGTCAATTGCGCTGCGGTTTAAAGTGGAGGCGTTGATCTGGTTCCAGTCAGGCTCTGGTGTGGCTCTTTTGTGGTGTGTAATAAGAGCACACCAACCACAGGATTTATTGAAAGTAGATATGTGTGATTTTACGAATAATTCTCCACTTAAGCCAAACCATATGCGGATCAGGAATTGTTTGTGGGAGTAAAAGCAACCTTTGTAATAATACATGACAAATTACGCCTGCGATGAACTGAATTCATTTCATCGAACAGTATGAGTGTCTTTAAAACATACATTGAAGCAATAATAATGAAACAAAACACCAGTTCAGATGGTAGCATACGCTGCTGACGTGTCGACTCCCCGGCTCCCTCCAGAGTGCACCTGCCATGTCCCATCGTCGCGCCTCCCCTCGTTGATTGGCTGAGTGTCATTGTTGCCTTGGCATCTGGTTGCTACGGCCACCCGCAGCCTGGCACTGATCCACCGCTCTGATCAGGATTGGCACTCGTTGATGACATCATCATTGCCCATCAGTCAGCCCTGCTGTTACGATGAGTGTCCCTCTGTATGCCACTCTGTCAGCCAAGCAGAATGAGGGGGGGAGGGGTTCAGGCGCCGATGGAGCGGCGAATAAAAAAAGGTGAGTGTACCGATAACCTACGATCAATCTTCATCTTACTGTAAAGCACAACAATCAACACATTTTTATATTTTTTACACGTGTCTTTCTGACCTGAATTCACAACTTGATGAGGGTTAATCTAAATTTAAATTCACGTCTATAGTATAATTTTTGGCATTGCCACAATGATGACTATTTCAACCGAGACAGTTTGAAATGTCTCAAACATTCCAATGGATAATTTTTCCTTTAATGGTGGGTTTAACCATGGAACTATAGACATGAGTAGACCTTTACTATGTGTTGGTTTTATTAAAATTGTCACTTAATGTCTTTAAAAATGACTATTTGTTGTTAGGTATTTTGTACCAGTCCAGTTGGCGTTGCAGGACACGAGAGATCGCAGTTGAACAAAAAGAAGAAGAAACTCAAGGTTTTTTTCCCCAGGTAAATACTACAGACATGGATAGTTCTGGTTTGTTGTGTGTCATAAAACAAATATAGCATGGTTAGAAATTGTAATTTAATTCTAAATCAAATAAATATTGCCTTGCGTGACACTCATCCTGATTTTGCTCATGGACATGAACAGAAACAGTACACGTTGTAATATCTACAACATCTACTACATCTACTATGTCTGCGTCTCCTACATCTTCTTCATCTTCGACTACGTCTCTGAGAAGATGCTGATTGGACATTTCCTTGGCTATTTTTGGCCGAACTGATACTAAAAGCACTTCTGGCTAACAATTCAAGGGAGGATTTTAGACAACAAAAATGTTGTTATCCAAACTTAATTTGCAGGCTGTGCAATACTGTGAACCTCTGTCTGACATGCACAATGTGATCTTCTGCATTTCATCTCTTGATCTCGGAAGATGATCTCTATTCACATATTCATCTGTAGTATTATTGGCACTGTCCTTGCATTGTTATTACTCAATATTTGTTGTATTTACTCCAACTAATCTCCATCTGTCCTGTTCTTATCTGCAGTATACTCTTCTCAACCCAATTTCCTCGCAGGTATCATTAAAGTCCGATCTTATCGAATCAAATTCTTGTTTATTTGCTGTGGAAAATGTGAACGTTTTGCAGAGGCTCAGAGCAGTGCTGCGCCGTGCGCCGCTCAGAGAAATTAGCAGCCAGCTTCCATTCATTCTGCCGTCTCCAGATAATACTGTCCCGTCCACTTGTTTCTGTCAACGGAGATTCGGTGAGTGAATAACTGTCAGGTGGGTTATCCTACGTGGAGCTTGTATAAATGACGCTGAAAAGTTACAAAGTTTGTAATTGCAGTTTATGAGCAGCATTTAGAGCGGAGGGAGACAGACGGACAAAGAGAGAAAGAGCCAGAGACAAAGTGAGGTGTAGGCCAGGGACAGACTTGATGGGATTTTAGAAATCTATGAGGCTGATGATGAATGTCTGAAATAGGTTTGTCTGCCCATTGAAAAACCATTTGTTTTCATTAGCTCCCATTGCTGGGGTAAGTCTGTGGTGAGGGAAGAGGGTGGGTGGCTGAAGCTTATGCTGAGGATGGTCATTATGGGATGGACCCCGCTAGCTAAAGGAATTAGCCCAAAGCTTTGTCGGTCCTTGGCCGAGTGGCGTGAAGTGGGTGAAGCATGGCCGTCACTCCGCTGGCTCCATGTAACACCTACAAACAAGACTGTCCTCGCCAGAAAGAGCAGTGGTCACTGTACAGCCTTGATTGACTGTTCAAATGCCTACAATGATCTATGTTTTTATTTGTCCTATACTAAACCTCTTGTGGCTCTTCATGTTGTGACTTTTGCCTCCCAAAAGCAAAGGCAGAAGGAGAGGGGCTTCGTTTGACTGCCTCCAAGCCTTGTGATCCATACAGAGCACCTCTTTGACACCAGCAACTACTTTTTCATCCCTTTTGGTACCAACTGAAAAAGGGATTTTCTTTTAACCATGACCACAATCTTCCCCTGAACCTCAAGTATTTTATCAACCCAAACCACTATCTTTCCCTGTCTTGGGAGACTTAGTACAGTATGCTTCAGAGCAGTGTGCCCTGCCATTGTTCCGACAGCCCATTATTCCAAAAACCCTAAACATTTCTGATTGGGCCGAAAACCCATTTGTCCTAAAGCCTGGTATTCTGAAAAGAAACATCCAGTAAACCTACGGCCCATTGCAAAATGTAAACCCTCCCTGCAACAAAAAAAGTGCATTGCTAATTATTATGCAAAATGACATCATTGGACCTCGCTGGTCGCCCTACTCTACCTCTGGTTGGCTTATCCTGATATCCTTATCCTAAATCTAACTAATATAATTTGTCATGCAAAAAACTAACCCTACCAACCAACGCAATAAGTAACAAGAGGCAGAGTAGTGAGTCATGCCTTTGCCAGTCGGGAGACAAATCAGCAAAGTCTAATGACATCATTCTGCATTTATATTTTCAGGACCAGGGGCCTTTGGAGCTATGGCCGTTTGTCTATTCTCACCTCTACATTTGCTAATTGGACTGTACACAATGACCGGTCTTCTTCGAGGAAAACCTAAAGCGCAGAAATGTTGGTTATTGCACCCAGAGGCTGAATCCTCTTAATTAAATCCACTGCTCTTCAGCTTGTGCAGAGCAATGTTAGCTTTTCTAAACACACTACATTTTTATTGGACCATTTTCAACAGCGCGTCCAATGGAAGAAGGCCTGACCAGAAACAACCATATATTCTATGGCAATATAAGACTGAGTGTCCGTATACCATTTAGAAAAGCGCTAGCAGGGCAAAATAAAGATTACAAGAACAAACAAGAAATTATCTTGATCAAAACATTAAATAAAAAAATCACCTGCCAAAGACAGCATTATTTAAACACGTAATTTAGAGAATATATTCTGTTAAAAAAAGTTTTTCTTCACCTGGCAAAACTATTTTCCCCCCACCTGTTTTTCTTCTTCTTCTCATAAGCAGAGGAGAGGACACAATTGAGATCAAACATAGAAAAGGGCATCCATAATACCAGCTCAGAACAGTGTCAGAATTGATTTTGCATTGGTCATTTGTGCTTCGGAAGACATTGCAAATGATGTTGTCCTGCAGCAGCTCAGACAACGCTCACATGGGTGCTTTTATAAGGCAACGTGAAAATGACATCTTTGGTCATTTCGTCTGCTGCATACACACTCACACACGTTAAATATTGACCTCTTCATATCTGGAAGTGTGACGGATGTGTGACAGCATTGCAGCAGTTGTCTGGTGATGAGGGTGCTTGTGTGTGTTTGAGAGACACATAGAGATCAATGCAAGACTGCACCCCTTCCACCGTACAACTCTTGACTCTTGATACATGCAGTGTACAGAATGGATGATAGTATATGAGTCATGCCTTAGAATAAAACCAGCCGGGGTAATGCATACAGTATCCACCTCTCAACACATCTACACATTCATCTATCAAATCTGATGTAACATCTCTTATAATATAGCGATATCTGTAAGTAGGCAACATGAACAGCTCTGGATTGGCCTTTCCCCGGTCTGAAAGGGTTTGTTCATGTGGAGCTGAGAGTGGCCAGAATCAATAAGAGAGAAAAATAGGAAAATGACATGGCTCTCTCCAGATGAAAGATCTAATCTCCAATATCCATTTACAGCTCAGGGCCCTGCACTAAGGCAGCAACACTGCATCCCAGTTACAGCAAGAAAACACACCGATCTCATGGCCAGATCTCTGCCCGCGCTCGTCTTCACACTCCATCCTAAACAATGATGGAAATTTCGAGGCAATGTGCTTAAAGCAATTTCCTACTTTTGCAGTTGTCGCTTCCTAAAATATATATAATGTAATTTATTTATTTCATAAGCTCCCCATTCTGTCCTCCATAATGATGTGACTTGTGACTTGTGAGTGTGGATTTGCCTTCGACATAAAGTCGCGGCCCATTTCCCGACGTAGCTTTCACTTAAACGCGGTGACAATTTAATACCCTCAATATAGTAGTCAAACTTAAAAGTATTTCATTTTCCTTTGCTCTCCAATACATTTGCGCTGCTCTTTCTTTTCTGGCGGCAGTGCGTATTAAAGTTAAATATTGGTGCGTCGCGGGCTCGCTGGGTCACATTAACAAACACTGACACGCATGTATTAAAACCACGCCACATTTCTGGGGCCGAGACTTTTGCCTGCCGTTTGGTTTCTTTCTTTCCCTCTCTACTCCCTCCCTCGCTTCCTTCTTCATCCCTTCCTTCAGAAGGAGAGGCGCCTTTGTAGTTTCTGTCTGCTCTTATCAGTCCTGGCATGAAGCACTTGCCTCTGCCACTGTCCTCGTGTTCCCTGCAAGCTCCCACTTTTGTGTTGCCTAATGAACTCGGACCAAAATTAGACATACTCTTCAACTTTTAAACTGAAGGAGCCCCTTCAATGGTTCCTTTGTGAAGCGCTGCCACCGCTGTGAAGGGAGGGTGTGTGACTGAATGTGTGTGTGTGTGTGTGTCAAAAAGTAGTGGAATGCTGGACTGTTTTATGGTAGACATGAGGAATTTAGGCTTGAGCTTCAGTCAGCCCTCAGGCAACTGGAGAAGCCTGTGTTGTCTCCCTCTCTCTTCTCTATCCACACTTGCACACTTGACACACACACACACACACACACACACACACACACACACACACACACACACACACATTCAAGCTTGTGATTTTGAACATTCGCTCATGTATGCATCCATTTCTTTATTTAAATGGTCACTGGTAAAAACAAACTTTTAAGGAGCTCAAATAAACAGGCTAATATTATTAAATTTTTTATTGAATTAATGCATTTTTAATGGTTTCGTTGGCCCACGAGGTCCTTGGCTTTTAGTCCCGTTAGCAGCGTAGCTATAGGGATGTGAGATATCTCAACGTCTACTAAATTGAAGTGAACATAGCAGTCACAGAAAATATGGGTTGGATGTAAATGGTTCGGGGATCTCGGGGATATGGTTAGTGATCACAGTGAAGACTGTGAGAACAAATGTACATAATATGATGAATGAACAGTACCCATTGTAGCGTGCGGTGGAGAATGATGGATCCGTAGGCACTCGTGGTACACCGTGCCGGTCGGCTAAAGACATCAAGCTCAGAGGTGGGGCGGAGCTCTTAATCGGCCATGAACAGCGCTCAACGTTCAGGCTGGTGACGTCTTCAGCCAGATGTAGCTGATGGACGTAGCCGGTAAAGCAGCGACGGTTAAGTTGGCAATCCCCTCACCGATCAGAAGGTGGTTGATAGGGTCGGTTGCTGGGGGAACTGCAGCATTAGGAAGGATGAACTGAAGGAGTCATGGTCAAACAGGACAGAAGAGACGGATCCGGGTGTTTGCTGGAGATCGAGTCGTGACGATACCGATACCAGTATCAGGAATGCCTCCGATATAGCTGAAAAGGCTGGATCGGGTATCCGCCAGTATGCAAGTCTAAGTCTGATATCATTGATCATCGATGTCTTTTCTCAGCTCATTTACACGACACAGGAATAGTAACAACACATGTCACTCACTACCCGATCTGAACATGCCTGATTGGTACTGCACATGTGCAAATTAGCTCTACACACTAAACACTCTCGCGATATCAAAATATATATCAGCAAACATTTGTCTGCTAATGTTCGCAGCACAGTCCTGCTTGGCTAAATAACTGAGCTAACAGCTAACGTACGTAGGTTGCATTGCATTATGATGCGTTTAAGCTCTATTCAGTAAAACAATATTTGATTGGACAAAGGTAAATGACTTTACTTTCCTGAACTTAATCATAATGCGTTAAAATGCACTCTTGCAATTTGTAGTTTTTGCAATTGAGTAAAGATAGTTGTTTGAAAGAGATATTTTCACAGCAATATAAAATATGGATTCATGACCTGTTTAAGTTCCTAACACCCGCTATAAGAAGCTTATAATACATGATTTATTCTGCTAATGCCAAGATATTTTTAATCAAAGACAATATATAAATAAAAAATGCATTTGAATTGTGTGTTTTAATGGCTCGGTGTTGGGCGGCCTAGTTTATTTTGCCAAACGTTTCCAGAAGTTGGCGCAGTGCGAGCTTGAGAAGTTACAGCACGGCTTCGCTGTTTACCAGTGGCTCTTTTCAAGTGAGAACACAACACACTCTGAACCTGAGGACGCCAAAATTGGTGTTACAAGGTGTCTGCTTGACGACAGAACAAAACACTCCAATGTTGATCGATTCGTTCTTCCTCAATATTACGCTTTATTTCTCATGGTCTAATTAATTTCCATTCTTTTTGCTCCGTGATTCCCAGCCTCTCTTTCTTTCTTTTTTGTTTTGCTCGCTCCCCCTCCCCTTGCAGTCACGCCTCACCCCTCTGTGTGGGGAGGCCGGGGAAGAGCAAGGGAGGAGGAGGAGGAGGAGGAGGAGGAGGAGAGGCGAGGGGAGGGAGAGGAGGAGGATTATAAATCAAGGTAAACGGTGGCTGTTTAACCCCTGCTATGATGTCATTTCCAGCAGAGCAGCGACACGCTGGCTTCCTCTGCTCTCCTCTTTTCAAAGCCCCCACTGTACACTGCACTCGCTACCGTGCATGTCACCTTTGTGTAGCTGCTTATGCCTCCCCACACACACACACACGCACACACACACAAACGGCTCCCTACATACTACTCCCTATGCACTTGACATGTGGCTATTAAGGCAGGCTGGGGGCATATTGGGGATGAGAGGAGGGGGAGAGCCGACAACTTACAGCTGCAGTGAGAATGCTAGCACACACACACACACACACACACACACGAAAGACACAAGAACACAAATATTAAAGGTGCCATACAGTGGGGGGCACAGGGACTCCCCTCTCTCGGTCTCATTTACAATTTTACCATATGGATGAGCGTTAGAATCCGATAGATCTGTTAGCCTCCAGGCAAACACATATTTATAGCTGTTGATAGAAGTCCGAGGAGATTTACAGTCACTCCACCATTAGCAACAATAACATTGTGTGCATTAGAACGGGGATTCTCAACCTTCTGCAACTTGAAGCCGCAGATCAAAAAAGATTCCAAAGGACCGCCTTTGCAAATAAATAAGAAAAAATACACAACATGACAGATATATCTCCTCCGCTTTTTCTGTGTTAAGCCACTGTCAGCTGTAATGACCAAATATTCCGCTTCAGCCCTCAGTGAGCTGCACACATAGCTGTCTTTCAAAGCGGCTTTTGATTGTTCAAATATTAATGTTGTGATGTTGCTCCCCGGACTTTGGCTGACGTCTTTCTATCAACGTGAATCCTTGAGCACATAACCAGCTTTGCAAAGCTACCCCAAAAGATTACAATTGTAATTTAATCGAACCACTTGGCAGCACCTCCGCGGCCCACTAGATGGCGCTCTGGTGGGTTTGGAATCACTGCCTCAGAGTCTATTTAAGCGCCTTGTGTAATCCAATCCTGAGCCCGTGTGCATGAAAATAAGGCTGAAGTTCGTTATTGATTATGCCTAATATGTTTCTGTGTCATTAAGGGAGCGTCGGATGTGTTAACGCCTGTAATTCAGTAGGACCACATAAAATATTAAAGCCAAGCAATATTAACAACATCCGTTTCTGTTGCAGCTACACTCAACAGCGAGTTCTTCATGTTTCCTCAGTAGGCCTGTTGTAAAAGCAGTCCAGCATCAGCACCTGGCATTCGTGGCGTTATCTTTCTGTGGAGAGTGAGTAAACGTTGAAGGGGGATACAAATATAAAAAACTGATATTAGATGAAGCACGTTTCTGCATGATGTTTCCAGGAGGTCAGTGAGAAAGCGTGTCCTCTCACAAATACATTTTTAAAAAGCCCAATGCGTGTATCATCCTCCTGAGCATGACCTAAACACTCCCAACTGCCCACTTTACGTCGCTCTGACACGCTCGTCACATGACAGCAACAGAGCAGTGGCTGGTGTGGGGAAACGTGTGAATGTCATGACTGACTTGATGTCAGCCATCCCTTGAACCTTTTCTTTTTTCTTTCCCTCTCTCTTTTCACTAGATGTACCAACCCAATGGCTCGAGGTCTCCACCGATCCACTTCCGACAGAAAGAAACGGAAGGCAGGAAGGGAGGAGACAAGGGAAGCCCACCGAGACTTGATTAGCGTATTGGTGTGTGTGTGTGTGTGTGTGTGTCCTAGCGGAAGACTGATGTGTACTTGAGATGGTATGTGCTTTGCCCTCAGGTCAATGACATTTAAAACACCGGAGAGTGAAAAAAAGAGTAGCAGTGTGTGTGTGTGTGTATTCCCATAGAGCTATTTAGGCTGGAGGCCCACTATTCTGTAACAGTATGATAAGGTTGTGTATGATAATTAGAATCAGGTAACTATAACCTTAATGAACAACCAAAGAACACATGAATGGTATTGCGTGCGAGTAATCTGGTCACACCTGTTTCCTGGCACATTTTGCACTACTTTTGAAAGTCCCGTTCAGCGAGATCGATGATGAGACGGAGGGCCACATTTAAGCCCCGTTGACGCTTCTTGCTGTTAACGCACGTTAAGTGTTTATAGATTTGCATCTCTTTTCCGTTTTGCGCATGCATCTGCGGGAGAATCACGTCAAGTAGATTATGTAGCCCGTCGGTTTTAGTGAGGTCTCGCAATTTGCAATGGATGTTTTTTGGCAGGGAGAAGCTTCCACCTCTGTAGCCCAGGGGACAATTTATATATACATAAAAAAAAGATTATTCTAATAAAAATAGGGCAATCGTTATTCATGCATACAATGCCAGATTACTGGAACAGAGGACGGGGGAGATGCAGTTTGTGTTCGTTAAACTTGAATGTGAACTTGACCGTAAGTGAACTTTAGAATCACTGCAGGTTGACAAATGCACTCTTCTTTCTTTTGATCAGACATTTAAGCGAGCGTTCATTCATCTCTCTATTAACAGCTGCCATATTATCACCATCTCCACCTGCTGCGGCCCCGTCTCTCCTCCTCCTCCTCCTCCTCCTCCTCCTCCTCCTCTCTCCACCGGTTGTGTTTCTTTCACGCGTCCCTAATTTGTCTCATCGTGTCACCCTAACTCCACTTACATTTCCCTCGAAGGTGTTTGATGTCGCTTACTGCTTCACTAGTTCGACATAAAGATTATGATATTATACCTTTGATAGATAAATCATATTTTGGGATAATTGTACTAATTTTTTCCTCGGATGGAGTAAATACACGCAGACTGCAAACGCGTTTTCCATTAAAAAAAAAGGCAGTCATGAAACCGTAAACAAAATGCTAAGATCATCATGCTAACGTGCTAACACGCTGAACGTGTCCATGCAGGACGGGAAGGGGCTTCTACACGCCCTGCAATCGAGGGCACGGCACATGCAGAAACGCCCCAAAGATATGCAGTGGAAAACGTGATGGCGACCTCCTGGCAGCGAGAAGGAGAGCTCGATTGTTGTATTTTACGAAACAACATGGAAAAGTAAAAAAAAAAAACAACAACACCAAAAACCACTTAACTCAAGAATGAGACCAAGGATGGGGAACATAGGAAAATACATAGAAGGAAACAAGAGTAGTCCACTTCACTGAATGAACTCGGGCAGTTTGTCAGAACATTAAACCAACACGTTGGACAATAATGGCGCATTGATGACGTATTGATCCATGGCGCTAGGTCAAGATGCAAACGGTTTAATACAACGGAAGTCTCGCTTCCAAAAATATCAAGAACGATGATCCCTTTTGGTCACAGTTCCAACATCCTAATGAGTTGGTGACATCAGTTCAGATGATACTGGGATTTTTATAGAAATCTGAAGCGCTAATAAGAGAAATGTCCTTTAAGTTATACTCTTTTAAATGCTTGCGCATCAACTGATGTTTGACTGTTTTTCTGTCAGATCATCTGTTAGTTTGAATAGCTGCTTTTCCCAGGACTTTGGATTACCTCTTTTCCATTCACTGCATGAACACCTTATCAAGTCACACATTGTCCTTGTGATTTATTTCTACAACTGTTTCCCGTGTAAACAACATGAAGAGTTTTTCTTCAATTATTATTTCCTCCATGATGAGTACAATGTTCTGACATGATTTGATATTGGCACTTGCTTACAAAAAAATTCTGACATTAGTGGATTGGCATTGTGAACATATATTCACAGATAAACTGGTGCTCTGGCAGAAATTCTACATACGATAATAGTACTTTTTCATATGTACTCCAATGCAAGGGCGCCATAGAAGGCCCAGAATCAAGTTGTCTCCACTGGTAAGGCATCCTAGAGGGCATCTTATTGCATATTCACTCCTGGAAGGGCACCCAAGGGTGCTGCATCCCACTGGAAGCGCCCCCTCCCCATTCAGGGTACTGTGCACACGTTTTTGGGGATACACAGCAGTGTTGAACTTGACAGGGACTTTTCTTGAACTTGGTATACATCACTATGAGGAAGATCAATGAACTATTTGCATCAAGTTGCTCCATTACCAGATGTTTCTAAACTTTTTCTATAAAACCTTCATTTCCAGTATTTATTTGGTTGTCTCTCACTCTTAATCTGTCATTCTGTCTCTCCACAGAAGGATACTACTACCACTGCTGCCAGGGGCATGGAATACACACACACACACACACACACACACACACACACACACACACACACACACACACACACACACACACACACACAGTATGGACAACATACACAGACCGCTGCTACACACATTCCCTGGCTAGGCTTGATGAATGGGCCTAGTTTAAATTATTTTGTGCAGATCTCATTTAGGCCCTTGAAGAAGAGATCCAGCCTGTTTATTCATTTCACATTTGCACCCAGGCTTCAATATCTCTGTCTATGCCTGCAAAGGATTTACCCTCCTCCCATCCAAGAGAAAAAAGCCTGTAAAGAAAAGACAGAAAGAGACAGAGAGACAGGGAGGGAGAGAGAAAAAAGCAATTTACACAATGTACATAAAATGATGCGCTCAGAGTTTGATAACCTGCATAAATTATAGAGTATAATTAAATATTATACCCCGTGAATCACCAAGGAGAGAAGATGGTGGGAGAACAGACAAGAGGATAAAAGCAGGGAGTGGGGAGAGAAAGAGATAGAGAGGGGAAGAGAAAGAAGAAAAAAACAAAAGGGAGCAGAGGATGGGGAGAGAGCATTGGTGCTAGACTTGGATCTCATAATTGTTTTTATTGATTATTTCTTAAGGTGGAATGGTTTTAAGATAGATAAGAACAGGGAGTCAGGTAAGGGAAGGCCAGAAATCAGGGTGATGTAATTCCTGATTTATAAAGAAAAAAAGAAAAGAAAAAATCAAGGCAGCTTTTTGCCTTTGTCAGATTGCCTCAGTGGTGGCCCATATAAATTAAATGGAATATTAAAAATTTAAATTGTTCGGCAAAGGGTAGGCGTGGAGGCCGTTTCTGGTGAGCGCACAATTGACCCAAAAATATATTTAAATTAGCAAAGCTCACAGAGGGAGGGGTAGCAAGTTTGTGTGTGTGTGTGTGTGTGTGTGTGTGTGTGTGTGTGTGTGTGTGTGTGTGTGTGTGTGTGTGTGTGTGTGAGTGAGTGTGTGCTGAAGAACACAGACATATTTGTTCACTCCCTTGTTCTTCTTTGACCCCACAAGAGAGAGAGAGAGAGAGAGAAGAGAGGAAGACAGTAACATAAAAAAGAGAAAGAGAATATATGTTCAGTATAACAGCTGTCATTCTTCTCTCTGTGGAAAGCCCACTGGCTACTCTCCCATTGGGACGATTGGACTAGGATACCAATGTACCGTCTTACACATGCAACTCGTAAGCTAGGAGCTGTAACGTATATATAATTAAATCTTAATCGGCCTGAAATCCAAACTACAGCTTGTAATGGAGAGACACGTGATGAGGCCAAGAGATGACGGGCCATGCTAGCTCCTTTTCGAATACTCACGCCTCATTTGTAACACATGCTTCTGTTCAACTCGACTCACTTTTGGTAACAGGTGCTTTGGTGGATTTAGTTTTCCACTGCAGATGGTACCCCCTCAATGTAGGCGGGACTCTCAGCTGACCATCGTAGCGACGCCACATGCTCCGTCCAGCTCCTTCTCCCAAAAGTCATTAGTCATGTTTTCGGCCATGAGTCATGTTGATAAATGGGAATTTTTACCTATAGATGCAAAGTCGTGGTATCGCCATTTCATTACATTTCATTTAGCTGGCGCTTTTATCCAAAGCGACTTACAATAAGTGCATTCAACCATGAGTACAAACTCAGAACAACAAGAATCAAGAAAGTACAATTTCTTCAATAAAGTTAAACTACACAGTGCTATCAGGAAGTGCTATTTAAGTGCTACTAAAGTGCTACTATGGTGCTACTTTCCTTATTCAAGGTGTAGTCGAAAAATATAGTTTTTAGTTTGCAACGGAAGATGTAGAGACTTCCTGCTGCCCTGATGTCAATGAGGAGCTCATTCCACCATTGAGGAGCCGGGACAGCAAACAGTCGTGACTTTGTTGAGCGTTTAGCTCGCAGTGACGGAGCTACAAGCCGATTGGCAGAAGCCGAGCGGAGTGGACGAGCCGGGGTGTACGGTGTTACCATGTCCTGGAAGTAGATCACCAAAGTTATAACAATTAATCCGGAGGGGAACATGGACGTTGTAAGTACAATTCTTGGCAATCCATTCAATAGTTATTGAGACAATTCACTACACCACAAATGTCAACCTTATGAGGAAAAGTTAGGGGGTCACCAAAGTCGTTTGGATTCATTGTCTGGCAACCAGAAATATACAAAATGTCACGGCAGTCTAAACCTTTTCAGTCCGGCTCAAAGTGGATAAGTAAATGACAGAGCGAGCTGGCCATCCCTGCCTGAGAATGACTTAGAATTGGAAGACTATTTAAAGGACACTTCCATTTGATTACAATTTAGTTTAAGTCAATTTCTAATATCTGGGAACACAGTGACATGGCTACAACCAAGTCTCATGAGGCAAGAAACACATCCGGTGTACAGTTATATATTTCTATACCAGAGAGGAACGATCTCCAAAACTATACAAATCAGATAAAAAAAGATTTGACAAACTGTGTGGACCTTTTGGATCAGATGCTGCCTGTCATTACGCTATTATCTGCATTGACTTTGCCATGTTAATTAGATACGCTGCTTTGAATACAACAATATCGACTTGGACACATACACAAAAAACGTTCATCAAAGCCTTTTGCATACCGAGCACCGGGGCTGATGTGGACTGAACCGGGTATTTCTGATTAGCAATAATCACCAGTTGGTCACACAAAGAAAAGAGCGAACCGCAAAACTTCCTGGAGTGACAGCTGATCTGACGGCAGCCTTGAAAACTGGAGGGAGTCAGGAGCAGCATTAAAACTACCGTCTGGAGAAAGGAAGCGTCTCACAAATGATAGTAATTGAGAAAGTACTTCTCCCACGGGGCCAAGCCAACTCATACACATACATCAAAGAAGCCGGAGTTCAAAGCACACTGTTCTTAAATGAAGGCAGCCTTTAAATCTACATTGACGCGTAAGTGATGGCTGATAACACGAGAGACGACAGCACAGGACCAGTGTGAGCCGAGCAAAACGACAGTCTTTAGCTCTCAAGTAAAAACACAGCATCTAACGGCCACTCCATCTTTGTCTCTCTCCCTCCCTCGCCCATTGTTTATTCAAATTTTACAGATGGGGTACTTTTTCCAGTTCAGCACCTTCACCAGTTTTGTGAGAGAGAACGGCATTATGCCTGTGTTATTATGCAATTCATCACCAATAATAGATTTGTTTACGGGGGCCCCCCGTCTCTCGCCCGCTCTCAGCGCTGCATTTTCAAAATAATAATAATAATACATAGTGTATAATGACGGTAATGGTACGAAGGCTTTGATAATAGATGTGCTGGGAGGGATAAGGGAGCCCTGATCAGCCTGGGTCTCAGCTCAATTGTCTTCAAAGCACTGTTTAATGTAGAATAGGCATCCTGGGAGATTGTCTCGAAACCAAGAAAAAAGGTGGGTGTACGGATAAGAGAAATGAACGCACCGATGGGAGTACGCACGCGCGCGTACACACGGGCAAGCGCGCACACACCCCAAGCAGACGTACTCTATACTCAAATAAGCTCTCACACAACCACCCACTGGTGCGTCTCTCCTCAGAGGGATCTCTGGTGTAAATGTGTTAAAACTCTCCCTTGGTCTTTGGCTTCTGCTGAATAAATCTGTGTTTTAGTCTTCACTTTAGCACTTTAAACTCGGGGTATTTCCAGCATGTTTTCTCTCTGCCTCCCCCGGGGCTTTGACTGAGATCTCAAGCTGCCGACGGATATAGCAGCGCTGGTTCTGCGAGCGTGCCGCGCGCGGTACATGTAGGTGAGAATGTTTTATTGCGTTCCCGAGGAAAAGCACACTTCAGCCGCTTGCTTCTTCATATTCAAGCAGTAATAAAAGAGTTGGAAAATACGGGTTTAACTTTCATTATTACCACCTCTAATTCTTAGGTTGATGATGAAAACACTGTCTCACCACAAGCTTACAATTTAAGCAAGCATTATTGGGGAGTGGGATCTGGTTAGGAAAAGGATAAAACACCAGTTACAGGCTCTAGTAACACATTCATATGACCACAACTTTATTTTATAACTCATTTAAAATAGATAATGTTTCGTATTTAATAAAAGTATGTATGTAGTATCTGTGATGAAGGAAAGCTGCAAAGAGCTGAGCCAAGTTATATGGCTGATACAACCAAAAACAAAAACTGGCCATCTGAGGTCATTCAGAAAGGAAGCTGTATTAAGAACTAAAGACAGTATCTACGAAGTGGACATAGTCCCCACGACGTCCCCATTGATTTGATGAACAAAGTTTTGAAGCCTCGAATCCAGAGTTTTGGCCATCGCCAACTTCTTGGAACCAGTAATGACGCAAGAGAGTGGAGCTACGTACAACTTATTGCATTTTAGGCGACCAAAATATGACAATTAACTGTCATGAGCTGAAAACACTGTGAAAGGATTCAAGTTAAACACTCAAACCGTGGTTAACGAACTTTCAATCACAAGCCGCTCCATGGTCTATTCTTACTGTCAATGGGACCACAATTTACTAAAGAAACACCATGCTGTACTGAAGAAGACTTGAACATTTTAAATATAACGGCTTTTCTTGGCAATGCCCGCCGTGTCGTAGCATTGAAGCACTGGGATTGGCCAGGCGTCCATGTTAGCAGAGTTACCGGTAACCGGTAACTAGTTCTGGTCCGGAGCCCTCGCCAATGGGATTTCCTGACCCAAACCACTCGAGGTCAATGACTAATCTTAACCAATCGTCTCTGCCTCGACCAACTAGGCAGAGCGGGGTCAAGAGATGCAATGAGATTCATAATTACCTCCTGATGTGTGTACACGTTTGTGCACTGGATACATGTCAGATGCAGCAAACTCCTTTCAAACACTGGCATGTGCATCATTCTAAGATGGTACTGAAAACATCGTCAATAAACCTTTTTTGGGTGCAACATCTCAGTAAGCGGGCACCGTATCCTTTTCTAATTTTCTTCTATATTTAAAAGTGTACCCATCAGAAATAATGACGCCACAGTCACATAAACACATAAGGGCTTTAAACCTTTATTAATCAATATCATTGATATTCAACACACTAAAATGGCTGTGTATAATGTTTAAGTGTCTTATTGTGATGAGGCCGTGGAGGATTAACACCGAACTCTGCAGCCACACACAGCTCTGTAGCCTGTTTTAGCTCCTTGTTTTCATTTCACGTCACATTTATTGTGTGGGTCAGCGTTGCATCGTTTATGTTATGTGTCCAAATATTGGTCTCGCTGGTCTTATCTGCTGGATGTGTAACCAGGCAACTGTTCAACTGGCAGCCACGTTCACAAAAAGCACCCTCACAAGTTAATATGCCAGAACTCTGAAGTCTGTCAGCTTGTTTTGATGTTTTTCTTCACAAAATATGTATCAAAAATAAGACTCCTAATTATGAAGTGTCCCTTTTGAGGGTATTAAATAACAAGTACTAGTCTTTCTTTGGTAGCGTACAGAGATGTATTTTATTCTCTAATTGCGCTTCGACAGAAAATTGAAACGCTAGGTCTAAGCAATGGTTCATTCCTTTGATATTATTATCATTATATTGTTGCTGTTGCCACTCCAGCTGCTGTGCTTCTTCTTATTGCTGTTGTTGATGCAAAGCTCCCGTTTATCACCGCCTTCAGGGTCAGCATTTATTTGAAACAATAACTGAGTTAAGAGGGAACTTTTTTTTTCACCCTCGTTTCTTTTTTAACTCCTTCTTTGTTTTCTTTGTAGGTGGAACGCTCTGCAGTCCTGGTTGGTTTGCAAATGTGCCTGAATCTAAAGGTTAAATTGCGCTTGCTGTTTCCTTCTTAATTGGTCGTCGTGGAATCAGTGAATAAGTGTTGAGCGTGCCACATGTTGGCTTTTAGTGTTTTATTTTGCAAGGTGTTGTAACTGTTAAGATAAATATAGAGATAGGTAAATAGTGATCCCTTGCTTCTTTGATTTCTTCATAGGTATCCATGCTCTCTATTGAACCTGTTTAAAATGTTTTCATCAGGTTGCATTACATATCTTCCATCTATTCTGAGGCACAAAGGGCCATTTATATGAATATATTAGCAATAACAAAGAGTTGTTTTTGTTGTAAAAGGATGGAAGTAGCTGTGGTACTTCAAATTTATTTGAATTCAAAATCTCAATTTAAGAGAATTTGCCCATCAAGAAGCCCCATAGGTCCAGGTATTAAATATATTATATAATTACATTTTGTGATATTCATGTTTTAAATGTGAAATTGACTCAGCTACGTAACTTAAGTTCAGTTTTGATATACTTGCGTATTTCCATTTTGTGCTTTACGAAAGAAAATGTACTTTTTGTCTCACTTTTTTTACCTTTGTTAATTACTTTGAGGAGTGAGGTAATGAATGAGTCTGTTCCAGGATCATCTTTCATGTGACTACAACAAAAAGTGAAGGACAAACACACACGCTGTTGTGCTGTGACACATTTATGACATGCTGATCATCTGCCTGAGTCCTCTCTCCCTTGTGTGTGTGTGTGTGTGTGTGTTTGTGTGTGTCTGTGTGTGTGTGTCTGTATGTGTGTGTATAGTTTAACTGCAAATATAAGTCAATATATTTTCACATACTTACACAAACACACAAAAACATCACGCACACAGAGGATAGACAGAGGAGCAGAGCAATGTAGGACAGGTATGGCCCATTATGACATGTAATAGGAAATCACTGAGACACACACACGCACACACACACACACACACACACACACACTCCATATGTTGCCAGGTGTGGCTGTCACCCTCTCCTGCCCTGTGCACCACTATAATCAATTAAACAGGATAGTTTCATCATCAAATATCCAAATGATGATTGCTTACTTTACCTAATCTCCTAATGCCAGTGACCTCTAAATGCGTGGAGGGTAAATCATGTTTTCCCTGCGTGTTGCTATACTCATCCATGTGTGTGCTTCAAACCGCCTGGATGGGTGCACGTTGCCTGCTTTATTTTGGTAAAACACTGGGGAATGCTGAAGCACCGCGGAATGCCTCTTGTAATCAAATTTCTTTGTGTGTTTGTGTGAGTGTGTGTGTGCTCTTTTTTCTGCTGTTTGTGATTGGCGTTGAATGCAAAGTGACTGTCAGTGATCCTCATGAATGCCGAAGTAGCTCATTGACTGTGAACTGGGTCTTGTTAGCAGTTGGGTAAGCAGGAATAGAAATATAAGCACTTAGACTATTTATTCATGCCGACTGCCTTCCCCTGGCTTTTTGAAGGTAAAGAGGAGTGTTGTGTTGTGTGTGTGTGTGTGTGTGTGTGTTTATATGTCTGTCTCTTTGCATGTGTATGAGAGAGAGAGAGAGAGAGAGGGGAAGAGAAAGAGAAGGGTACAGATTGACTAAGATGACAATGTGATAGTAGTGGCGGTGTGAAGTTCTTGCCATTTAATCAGTAGTCTCTTGCTTTGGAAACAGAATTTTTGCAGGTGAAAACAGTCCCTGTCACTTTTTTGATGCAGAGCTTTGTACAATTAAGAGATAATGCCCAAAATAGCAACAATGATGTATCGGATACAAAATAATAATGCTGTAGGCTTGTTTTGGTTTTATTGTAATACTGGTATTTGTTCATCCCATTTCCCATGAGACACTTATTTGCACCGCATTGATGATTTGTACCCTAAATGCCGATCATAACCCTGTGCCGATACGCCAGACTGGAAATGGCTTGGTTCTAATCTAATATGCTGTCTACCAGATGAGTCATAATGCCTGTTCCTCACTTTAATTAAATAATAGTGAAAGTTCGATCGCATAACTGGCCTATGATACACTTTGCAAATCTTGAGCTCTTTAGTAGACCACTGTAACTGGTGCAGGCCAGGGTGTTGAGTTTTAGGGAAGTTTATGGTCGTGTACACCCAAAACGAGCTACCAAACTACCGGTGGAGCTGGAGCTCCTTCTGCAATTATAAAACAATGACGCACAATTGAAGATCACAGAAAAACCAGACAGCCTGCTGGAACTAGTCTGCTCCATGGTAGTATGGGCAGACAGGGGAATGCAGAGCTGCAAGAGGGAGGAAGAGGTCTTGCTGTCTTTGTTTACTCTTAAGTGGTGGAACCTGCATAGGTAACTGTGAAGGAATTCATTTTCACTCCTGATATTGAGCTGGTGATGGTAGGATTGAGACCTCACGCCGTTCTCGCTGCTGAGAAGACTTTCCAGGAGTGTTTTCATGCCACATACTCGGAACTGTTCCAGAGGGACTATAAGGACTACGATTACTGTACATCTGTTTCTGTGGGGACATCATTGTACCATCCAAAACAATACACCTTTGATTGATAGGGAAATCAGAGGCAAGAGAGTTTTTACGGCAATTGATCGGGGTGAACTCTGGGCCGTCCAAAGGGAGCTAATGACGAATGGCCAGAAACAACTACAGGGGTTTAGATTGAAGCCAAAATGAGACAGAAGAGCGCAAAGGAGGGTGTGGAATAGGAACGAATGCCTCTGTAGTACAAGTGGGACACAGAATTATTTACTGATCTGATCGTATTTTTAAATAGGTTTGACACAAGCCTCTGTGGGCTCAGACAGCATGTCTAGATCCACACCCATCAGCTCTGCCCCCATTCACCCCACGGCTGAGGCCTCTGCTCTCCTCCTCACAATGGAACCACCAAGACTATCAAGAACATGACTACAATCCTGAAACCTTTGCTTCTGGGCTTTGCTTCATTGCTTTCCTGGACCCTCTGCAGTTTGAATACCAGCTACTACACACTGGAGAAGAGGATGCCATCATCTTCCAGATGCGCAAGGTCCCCTCGCACCTGGAGAATCAGGGAAGCCCTGTGAGAGTCATGTTCTTTGACTTATCCAGTGCTTTCTATACCATCCAGCCCTGGCCCCAAGGGGAAAACTTCTGTCGATGCAACACTGACCAGCCAGAGTATGTCCGAGTGGACTGAAGCACTCTTCAGGACTAAACAGTCTGCACGTAGCAGTATCTGATGCATATCTTGGGTATCGTCGCTTCATGGTGAGGTCTTTTTCAGAAATAATTTACTATTTTTCTCATCTTTATTCACACAGTTAATTTAACATTACTTAAATTCATTCTCTTGTGATTTTTGTATATGATCCAAGTTCTTGATTGCAAAATTTAGCAAATTCCATATTGCTTTCCCCTACTTACTGCTGGCTGGTCCTTGCTTCTATTTCTGACCACTTCCTCCACTCTCAAATGTGTCAAACAACAAAGAGAAAATGGCAACGGAAATACCAAGCTAGTTGGTTCACTATAATAAAAGCGTTTTTGCCAAACTGCATAGTAATCCAGATTTCCTGCCTTCGGTATCAAAGGGTGGTAAACATTGGATCCCATGGGAAAAGTTTAGAAAGCAAGTTTTATGGGCAAAGGTTATTATATGATAACTTTTCAGCTGTAGATTAAAACATTCTGGTTCTGGTGTCATAATGCACTTATTAAATGAGATGGGTTGCATATGGTGTGTTGAGGAAGAAAAAACAAGTTTCTAAGTGCTCGCAGCAATTAAATCTTCTTCTCGCGCTGTATACAATTCTCTGTTGTGACACCATTGGGTTTTGTCAATCCAAGTCACACGGGCATGTGACATCCTTTTCTAGTTCGGATCAAGCACAATGTACAGAGAGAGAGAGAGAGATGGAGAGAGTGAATTGTTCCAGGGAATGTGTGTTCGTATGTGCGAACATACCAGTGAATATGAGTGTTATATTTTTTTGTCTAAGTGAGTTCGTAGGGTGAAGTGGGTTATAGAGGCAAGAAAGAGAAAGAGAATCCTTTTATGTATTATCAAATGTTTCCCTTTAGAAATTCCACACTCTTTTCAATATTGAGTCTAAAAAGAATGTGCTCAAGACTCTACCCTGCCTGCTAGAATTAGTCGGAGGACCATTTTTAGTCATAAATTATGCATTGAAACAAAGAGATAGTCTCTTTTTTTGTTCTCTCGGCGCACGGGCCCGAGCGAACGCCTTTTAAAAATCTTTAAAATTGTCCATTCAACTCAAAGTTACTGAGTGTAGCAAAAATGTCGAAGACATAAAGTCGGGGGAAGATTGAATAAAATAATGCGGGGGGACAGATTAGTCATGGAGTTGAGCCCACACGCTCTTTCAGCCGCCACACAATGCCACTTTTTATAAGCGGCCCCCATCTCCACAAAGGCTGCGTTCAATATATCGAGGATGATACATGGTCAGACGTGTAATCTCTCTTTGATTCTCTGCTCTCATTCATCCCACAACCTTTTCAGCCCTGACACTGATGAGCTACTGGGCTCGATCACACACACAGAGACAGACACACACTGTCAGACACGAACGCTCGCACGCGCAAATGTACACTCTTGCGCTGGCGAATGTACATGCGCTGACATACTTACACGCGCGCTTGCCCTATTATATGCTCATGCACACTTCCTGGTCTTAAGAGTTCATTACAGCCACAGCCAGTCCTGGCATCTCTATTGCAGCTCCACGGTCTCTCTGTGGTTTTATTGACCAGAATGTTCAGGTGGTACAGAGCCAGCTATTGTTGTGGTATAATGGCACTCAGTGTGATGTTAGCGGGCGGTGTGAAGTCGTGGCGGTTTAGAATTATAAACGATATTGGATTTTTCATATTGTGAAAATGTTAAGGTTCCCTTCTTGGCCAAATAACTTGGGAATGAACCTGCGGGGGATCTGCATTTCATTGGCGATGTGTCGTGGAATTTGCCCATTCTCATCCTTATACTGTTAAACTGTACTCCCCACCCTGCCCCCTCCAACCCTTGTCCAAAGGATTTGTGCTATCTTTAATTTGTCTCCATCTTTGGTGAACCACTTCTGTGGGGCTTTTCAAGAAGTGACCATCAGCTTCAACAAATTACTCCATTGGTCCGGTGACAAGGACCTCAAAGCGTGCAATTCAATCCATATTACTCCTATAACTCTTCCTAAGCATGTGGAATCGGGTGAAACAGTTATTCCCAACCCCTAGCAACTCCTTGACATAAAACAACGTCTCCTTGGGACATCTTGCACAGTTAGCATATGCCCCTGGCCGCGGGCACCGTGGGAAAAAACGGGTCAGTTGCCCCAAAGGGCCAGCTATCCCTTTAAATAATCTGCTGGATTGTTTTTCTCAAAATTACATTTGTGAAAGGTATTTGTGAATCACAGCAATCCATGTTGTCCAAAAGATAATCTTCTTTTTTGAGAACAATTTCTTTCACAAATGCCAAAAAAAAAAAATGGTTTGGTCTGTCACACTAGGGAAATGGAAAAGAGAAAATTAGTGACACATTTCCTGATCTCTCGCATCATCCAGGGCATGCTTAGTAGTTTGTTTGCATACTTTGAACTTAGCAAGAGGGCTCTTCTGGAAAGGGGTTTGGTAATTCCTTCTCTGTAGCCGTTTTTGAATGGCGTGTAGCGGTAATCCAGAGTGTTTATTTCCCTTATTGCGCAGCCAGTGTGTTAATGGAAGTCAGGAATAATGGGTGAGTTACACCGCATTCAGTTCATGCTAGCCAAATTGGGTTAGCAGAAGTGAGTGGCTAGCATAGACGTTGTTCTAGCGTATGCTGGGAGCAGATTTAACGTGAAAACAATTATGTTGCTCCCCTCCATGACTGTAGCTAGATAGCTATGCGCTACATCAGAAAATGATGTAGCCATTATTTTTTCTACTTTCCTTAGATTTTAGCTGAGACAAAATGGGAAAAGACAAGGAGACAGAAACAAAAAGACATAGCATCTCTAACGGTGGTCAGTCACGCTCATACAAAATGCTGACCGGTCGGAATCAGCAGAATTCACACAACCACGTTGAATGATGGCCCCTAAACACTACAACTGTCTTGTGTCCCAGGGTGACTCAAAGGATCACGTGTGCCTCCAGTGTACACGCAACAGACATGTAAGTGGCAAGCATTCATGAATGCACATGAGCACGCGCCCGCACCCACGACACATACTGTACGTTTGCCATTTACCTCCTCTGAGCTATTCATTTTACAAATTCCATAGCCTCTTAGAATTTCTTCATGTGAAGAAGATTGCCGCCTGGTCTCAGATTCATTATGGTGATTGAATTCCCTTCAATAGAGAACTTTTTAGTGACAGAGGGAGAGAGGGAGGGAGAGAAAGAGTCAGAAACTGAAAGAGAGAGAGAGAGAGAGAAAAGCATAAAGAAAGAAAGAGAGGGAGACAATCAGAGGAACAGACAGAGAGTGAGCAGTCTGTCTTGCCTGACTGAGAAGTGAAGGCAACACAGGGCGAAACGCTCGTCTGGGTGCTAAAAGAAACAAAAATGCTGCATTTTTAACCTCATCTCACCTCTCTGCGGCCACGACTTCACTTTCGCTCCTCGACTTAAAGGAATACCTCACCCTGGAAATGATCATTTGCGCCATTGTCGTATTATTAGTTGGTATGATTTGATGCAGTTTTGTCAAACTCTCACACAACTTGTATGCTCGGTGCTTTTCCCGATAACATGCACACTCGCCGAATCCTTACGATTCAGAACGCAGCCGCAACTCGTGTCCGCGCCGCGAGTCCGACTCCAGTCGGGGACGTTTCATCTGCACGGTTTGCCAGGAGGATGCATTTCTATTCCGTTCCCCACCTTTTGCAGAGCAGTCGAATTAGAAATGGATCTCCTCGTGACCAATAGGAACAGGAGGAATGATTACAGAGGCCAGTAATTCTCTCAATATTAATAATAATAAGATGGACTTGAAAAATACGAGACTATCCTTTACAATGAGGCCTTGTTTATAATGGCTTACATACATCATTAGCATACATATGTAATTGTGCTTTTCTCTGACTCTGTCTTTCTCTTTCTATCCGTCTCTGTCTCTCTCTCCCTCCCTTTTTCCCTTTCCTTTTTTACACCAGTAGCACCTGGACCTGCACTATTCATCATGCGGATGACTCGGAACATGAATTAGTTTTCTTTTTTTACAGTGGAAGATGAGAGGGCCAGATGGCATAGAATAAAAAAAATAAAAAAGAAGTCTGGAAATAAAAAAAAGGGAGGAAAGCATGGATGGAGGGAGGAAAGGAGTTAAGGAAGGAGGGATATGGTTGAGGACGACATAATATACCCCCCCCCCACCCCCCCACTTAACTATATCGTCTTCTGCTCTTTACACACTGCCTTCTATGTTATCATAGAGGGCACATGGTAATGTTGGATTAAGGTCTTGGATTTTTTACGCCATTACACACAGCATTAGAGCTTTTCACATGACCTCCATTGTCGTTTCTTTTACTTCAAACACGGAAATTGTGAAACTCTAATTAGTCTGTATAATTGAGGCCGGATGAAGCGCTGCCAATCGGAGCTCGTCTCATGCAAGGTGGAGTGGTTTTGTTCACTGGCTGTCTTTTCATGGCGGCCCTGCCTCTTTTTATTTCCCTTTTTCCCTCCGTCGCTCTCCGCGCCTCTCCCAGCATTTCTCCTAGCTTTGTGCTCATCTCTTGTTTTGAAAAGCAGAGAAAAGGCTCTGCTCGAGAGGGTCGGGAGGTGAGGGTTGCTCTATTAGAGCATCAATTGTCGCCAATTACAGTTGTGCGAGTGCACGCTCGATACCTGCTGCATGCAGTTCGGCCGTAGGAAACCAGCAGCGGGTTTCAACCAGCAGCTGGTCAACTTCCTGTTCTCACAGCATACCAACAAAACCCCTCTATGCACCCTCTGTTTGTTTGCGTAGCTCCTGTATTTGTCCTCATCTGCATTCAGCTGAATGGAAAACAGGTTATTTTTCTTCTTTATCCTGTTGTATTAAGGCGAGTGCAAACAGCCAAGGCTGCTCCACGGTGATGGACTAATGGAGAAGACATGCTCAGTGGGGAGCCTGAGGTTTGTTCAGGATGGATGTGGCAGTAAATCGGACAAAAGAGGAAAACTTCCAGTTGATAACTGATGCCAATACTAACTCTAAGTCTAGTTTAGGTCTTTCTTGAAATAAAAAAATATAAAATATGCACATTTATTTTGTCCCTTAATAACTTAAATATGTTTTGCCCTCAAAACACATTCAACATTCCAGTGGCCAAATAATTGCCTGATGTCTTCATGATTTTGGTTAATTTTATTTATAACCAATGGACTGACAAAACTCCTGATGCCTTTTGGTGTGAAGAAGCCTTCATATTTCTGTGAGGTAAGAATAATATAACATGATAGATAATTTATTAACAATAGTCTAAAACAAAACACAACAGCCTCCACCCTTAGGCCCAGCATGAGAATCAGTAGGGAGTCGGGAATAAATAGTGGGAGAGTTTTTACACTATATATGTTTTGGCAAAAAGACAAAGAAATACTTAACTCAAAATGCACTTACTTATTGTTTGTGGTTCGGTTTACAGGCAGTATTTCCTCTGATTGCCCAAGTAAGTTTGATTGTATGGAAAGTACAGCATGTTCATTTAGTAAATGATGGTCCCCTATGGAGTAAAATAGACCATAAAGCATGGTATGTTCAGGGTGTGGCCACTTTGTGATTGGCAGGTCTCCAAAGCCGTGTTCAGTACAAATATGATCACTTCCCTTCCAGGGCTGCAAAAAAACAAGATGGCGTTGGCCAAAATGCAAATCTCAAGGCTTCAAAATCGTAGTCCACAAGCCAAAGGGTGTCACGGTAACTACGTCCACTTCTTATATACAGTCTATGGGTGTAAAGCTCCACAAAAAGCTCATAAGTGGACTTTAAGGTAAAGGGACACACCGCCAATATTACTAACACAGTTAAATGTACTTGTCAGGAGGAGTATTACCCAGTTTTTGAAACAATTGTACAAACCTTTCTGTGGATATAGATGGCAGGGACTGGAGAGCACTTTTAATAGTAAGCCAGCATTACAAATTCTATTGATGGGGTTTGAAAGAAGTGAGCATTTAGGAGGCAGGGAGGGAGGTCTCGTACCCTGCTGCTTCGATTTTGATCACATTTAAAAAAAAATCTGCCTCTTATTAGTCCCCTGAAGTGCAATACTAAAATTTCAGAAGAACAACAACTTTTTTTTGTAAATAGTAGTGTAAATATATATATAGCTGTGTTTCCATTCATTTATTTGTATGCACATGTTGCAGTATCGCATCAGAAAAGCTTTAAGGAAACAGACAAACTGGATCAAACTTTCTCAAATGCGGAAAAAAGGTTTTGAATCTCGCTTGAGGTTGTTTTTGCCGTATAAGAGTTGACGTAGCGAACATTTAAGTCACATGACTGATCAGCTGTTTCTGCTGTCGCCTTCTATCCGGATATATATTTATATTGTCTTGGTCTTCAGACCGCATGCTACATGGCATATACAATACAATGAAAGAACTATTAAAACTTGACCAATCGAAACTAATTGACAAGCTAAACCAGTTGATGGAAACGCGCCGAACTTAGCATTTCTTTTTCTGCAATATCTTAAAAGTTTGCTTCAAAAACACCTGCCAATAGAAATACAGCCTATGACCGGCAGACGCTCACAAACTGGGTTTCTCTTCAAAGCACTCAACGCAAAGCAATTCCTTTTCAGCAACTTCTATCTATTCGAGTGTCTCATTGCGCAATTGAACAAATAAACCTTGTATCAACACTAATACGAATCTAAACAAAAAGAAAAGAAAAAGTACATCAGATATAACTGCAACATGTTAAAGGGAAAGGTTCCAAAAGAATATTTGAGTGTAATACTCAACTCAACTGACCAGTTAATACAACTGGGAGCTGTGGTAGATGCAGAGATCATCCACTCCACAACATGTCATATCCACCAGCTCACATGCACACACAGATACTGAAAAAAGCATGTACACGTGTGTAAGTGCCGGTACGATGTTCAATGGCCACTGTCATGCTATCAATCATGGTTACGAGGCCAGCGCTTCCCTGCTACATTAACTTCGTGACCTCTGGACCCAATCTCAATTAAATTTCTGATGAATCTGTGATTCACATACAGTCTCCTGTCACTGGCCTGTCATTCAACACAGTCCTTTTTATTTTTATTTTTGGACCAGATGCAAATAAGCCAATAGCTCAGGGATTCAAGAGGGGGGGGGGGAAAGAGAGGATGAAAACATCAAGGAAATGATTGCGGGGAGGTTGAGTCTGTTCGCCGCACACCAAAGGGGGTTAAGACAGGGTTTGGCTGGCGAAGACAAGCCAACAGAGACACAAAACGCTAAATCTAAAAAGTTTCTCAGGCATTGTTTAGAATCCCTAACAAGGGGGACTGTGAACAACAAGGAACATAATTTGGATTTCCCTCCTCCCCCCTTCTCTCCTCTGTTTTCCTTTTCCATGTACCCAAGCACACAAATAGCTATCTTAACAACTTGATGCTATTTTGAATAGGGGCTGCATCTCCCTGTGGATTTCCATGAGTGAGGCAATTTGCTGCCGAACAGGTGCATTTTTAATGCTTTCATACAATTAAAACAGAATCTACCTTCCTTCTCCCTTCCCTGTTTTCAGAGGCGCCCTCCTTTCATACTTAGGTTGAATTGATTTAGTTTGTCTAATTAAACTCAGAATAAGATGTTAATTACCTAACAAGGTCACCTCTCTCTACCACCAAATTTACCGTTGGTATCCTTTCTTCAACAGTATTTTCGTCAAGGATTCAAAGGGAAAGTAGAAGAATGGTGTTAATTGCCTATATGCCGTGTCCCATTTTAAAATTTGAACGTCTTTTTCCCCCCAGAACTTTTCTTTTCCTGGGTCTTTTTAAGCTTTGAGAAAATGGGGATTCATTGTGCCATTGTTCCTTTCTCTCTTGTCCTCCACTCAGAAATGATGCGTCAACTCATCACAATATGGCCTTTGTCTACATTTACCAAGTTTGCCGTAGTCAGTGTGGAGGAAGAGTGGAGGACTGCTGGGGACAATGGTTTGTGTTAAGAGGGAGCATGGATCAGAGATAGGCTGCAGAGTGATTTTTCCCCACCGTAGGCCAATATTTCACCCCGTAGCACGAGATGGGTTTTCCACACCGCTCTGTTTGCTCAATTAAGGCAAGTAGTAGTACAAGTCCAGTATTATAACCAGTGTTTTATACATGAACAAAACAAACAAAGGGTCCCACAGAGATTGATAATCTCTTTTACAGTATTCTGGCCCAAATTTCGCAACCACACAGACGGTAAAAACACAGATGTTAGAAAGCAAATATGTAACACAGGCATATACACATTTGAGAAAAGAATGTCCAAGGTTTCCAAAACACATAGGATCCAAAGGATTAATTAAAATGGTAGAACAGGTGCACAGTAGATTAAAACCCTTAAAATGCATGCAAAAATAATGGATTAATAAAATCAGCACAGATCACACTGAAAAACAATGCATCCCAATATTCCAACTAAATTAATGGTTTGCAAGATACATTCATTTAAAATAGGCTCTTTTTCCTTTTTCAAGATGCACTTGAGGAATAGCTGTGTTTCACAGGGCTTGTGAAAAGCCAAACTGCTGTTTCCTTAAAGTTAAACCCACACAAGCAACGTTCTCATGAGAAGATGACACGCCACATTTTGCGTGTCAATGTCTGCATTTAAAGTTTTTGCTACTTAATTAGGTTTTGAAAAATATTGTGGTTTGGGTTGAAATATAGATGTTTGTTAAGCAAATCAGTAGTCATTGTAAAAAAAGTCAACGGATGACTTTAGTGTCGTAGGAGACAGGAAGAGCAGACTCCTGGGTGAAAGTTCTGTGTTTGTTTGTCACTACAGAAAAACCTTAACTAAAGAGTTTTTGGCATGGAACCAAGATGAATCCTGATCATAGAACGTTTAATTTGGTCAAAATATTTTAAAAAAGGCAAATCTACAAGATTGTGTTTATAACCATTTGAAGAGACACAATTGTGAAATGCGACTCGCCGCCTCTGAAAACTACTTTGATGAAATAAAATGAATCATCAACTGCATGGCTTAAAGCCTCAAATGTTTTATAAAAAAACACATTTTGGTGAATTTAGAAAATATAATTTAGATAATATAAAAGAAGAGAGTTGTTCTATTTTGAAATCGGGGAGCAGACCAGGGAGCAGCGTATACAAGCATGCTCACGGTGCGGTAAATATCCCATGTTGTGATTGTGGTGTAGTACTTTAACATGACATTACGAATACAACAAGGTTGATATCATATGGACTTGGACCATTGTTTCACAATCTCATAGCTCTTGGTGAGTCTACCTTGGATCTTTACAACATTTTGGCTCATAATCAAAATCCTTGATTCAGACTAGGAATGGGATTTTCTCTTCTGAGACCTCATTATTATAGCTGTTCAGTCAGGTTGAGATCAGGTGACGGTGAAGGCTAAATCATATGATTCACATTATTTTCATACTTAATGCATCATTCAGTGAGCCCTCATTCACTTATTTATTCAGGTTTTACTTTAATTTGTCACCCATCTATGTGCCTATTCACATGCTGGCCACTTAACAGCACTTGAGCGTTTTATTCACAACACCAAGTGGTCAGTCAGTTGTGCATTAGCTCAGTAGTTAATAGGGCTGCCCTTCTACCACTGTACAAAATTGGCAAACATGTGAGGTGGTGGTAATATCTAATACAGACATGAGCTCTCCAATGTTCCCATTGGGCCAGTAGTAGAGGATTTGCCTCTTCTCAAGTGTGATTGTGCTCTTTAATCACATGGATCCATATACAGTACTATAACCAACACGTTCTCACTCCACAAACACAAACACATTACCCTTGGTTAGTGGCTCTACACTTTTGTACTGGCATGTCCACTGTGCGCAACTGAAAACGTACACTTGCAAAGTGCGCCAGGTACTTTATGACGGAAGGAGTAAGCCTCCTGGAGCTCTTTAGAAAAGTTGCTCTTCGGCATGACAGCTAATCATTAGCAATCTGACAAGTTCTGTCAGAATGAGCTGCAAACCCCATAGCAACACGCTTGACAATGAAACATTGATTGATTGATTGACACATACAGACAAATGAGTGTTGAATTTAGACGCATGGTGGTTTGTTTTTATATTGGTTTAGGTTATAATGGGTCAGACAGAACATGATAAATATCCATGTAAGCGCTGAAAACAAGTATATCATTGGGACAATTCGGTAGTGACTAACAGGAAATTCCCAGACAAACAAGGAAGCGTGGTCACCGTAAGAAAAGCAAACTCCGCTAGTAAATTGGAAACTCTGACTCCAGGTGACTTTTTCCTGCAAACCATGAAAATAGATCCCTGATGTTGTATTCCAAGACTAATAGAATCCAAGTGATTTAACCAATATTGGTGCATTGGTTAAATCGCTTGGATTCTCTTAGAAAAGTGTTGAGGCATCTCACCCGGTAAAAGAGAAACTCAGGCCCCTTTCTATAGCTAGACTTGGGAGGGGGCCTTTACAAATGGGGTTCGGCCAGGCACAGCCTGAAAAGTCTACATGGAGCAGGGACAGGCATTGGGGTCGGGAAAGGTAGGTGTGTTGATCCCTGGCATATCAGACAAGGATCTGGGGAAGGGGACTGTCAGCTCTCTGGTGTGGAAGGAACTGGTCCAGGATGTGGAGTGATACCAACTAGATACCCAATGCTTCCTAAGTTCTACCCGGGAGTTCAATGTGACTGCAATTTGCTGAGAGGAAGTCTCTGACTATTGTTTGTGCTTTTGCACCAAATGGCAGTTCAGAGAAGAAGGAGGCCTTTTGGGCTTGATTGGCCTAGGGGTCTCCAGAAACAGCAGATATAGTAGGTACTGGTTAGCCAGAATTGCTACAGCTGCAGCTGCCGCCACAGTAAGAACCCGGCTGTAGGAGGAGTTCAGAGAGACTATGGAGAGGGACTTTTAGTTGGCCTCAGGAAGTTCTGGCAAACCATTAGACGACTGAGCAAGGAAAAGAAGGGCTTGGTTCAGTATGTGTTCTGCTCCTGAACTCCTGAACCCCACCACACATCCTCCATGGAGGAAGCACAGTTTTAGAAATGCCTTGGGGTCCCCCAGGGAGAGCTGGACAACGTTTCTGGGGAGAGGGACATCTGGAATGCCCTGCTAAGTCTGATGGCCCCGGATAAGCGGAGGATAACTGATGGATGGATTTTCATGTTTTCCCAAAAAATTTGGAGCTGATGTTAAAGGAGACACAGATTAATTCTCTTTGAACCCGTTTGCTCTTGTATTCTTGGCTTTGGAAAGGCAATACATGGCGACAACCCTCTAAACTCTTGAGGTATCGAGTATCGCTCTTACTTCAGCACTCTATTTAGCTTGAGGAGAAATCTAAGTGATGTGAAAGGTCAATTTGTCACTCAAAAATGTGTCATGTGAAACAAATGGCCATGAGCTAATTATAGACAAGATGAAAATACTTTTCAAGCCAAAAAAAACAAATTTTTGCTCTGAAGAGCAGAATACAAAGCAACCTGAACTTTCCACTTCTGGGGCAGCCCTACCTGAAAGACAGTGGAGGAGATGAGGACGTGAAGAGAGGGAGGACAGAGGGGAAGAAGAGAAAGCAGCGGGGAAAGGAGAAAAGGGGACGTTCAGGGGCAATAGGGAAAGGAGGAGTGGGAGGGGAGCGGGAGGTAAATTAGGTGTGTAATGTGAGGTTGATATGAAGTGATTGAGTGTGGTGACCTCCTGTCAAGAATCGGCCCTGCTCTTCAACAATTCTTCCTCCTCACTGACACTCAGACAAACCTTCTCCTCCTTGTCCTCCCGCAGAGATTTCTTCCACCAGATACAGACTCTGCGTGGACCCAGAGACCCTCTTCATTTCCCTCCTGCTGTTTCTCAGTGGCCTTTTATATCCAAGAATAACCTGTTCTGTATTAGAATTGTGTTTGCATTACATTCATAGAGTAGTACACCTTTGAATTAAATGTTGTTTTCTTTGACAAATGTATTGCAAATGTTCTACTTTTCAATTTTTTCAATTTGGTGTTAAGGCACATCAAGGAAAGCCAATAATTCCTGCACAAACGTTTCTCATTAAAAGTCTCACAGTGGCTCAAAGGGCAAAAGTCCCTGACCGCGGCAGAAAGTGTTACGTTTTGTTATAACTGTAAGCCACTATATTGAGTATTTGAACCGCTCTCTAGGAAGCAGAGTTCTGATGTACGTTTCTGGGGCTTTTATTGTGAACTGAAAAACGGAAAGAGAGGAGGAGAGGACATTTTTTAGTGTGGAACGAGAATAAAAGTGGTTGCCGTCTTGTGCAAACTACGCAGCATCGTGTTGTTTTTTAATTAATAAAGTGAAGTATAGGTGCAAGATAAACCCTCGGCTACATAACTAAATGTGACTGCTTCTTGTTGATGTGAACGACATGCATTGTCCGTTAATGACGCAGCATCCTGTCATGCGTGTATTTATGTAAACAATATATGTATCGTCTCATCTCTTATAGGAGAGGGATACATCCTGATTTTGTAATTAAAGTTCTAACTTTAACTTAAAACCAATAAGTTAACTACTTTTAGCATGATCACTTTAATATATAATAAAAACCTAAAAACACCAACAACCAGACACAAACATCCAAAACAGAGGCCAACCACGGAAAGTCAAACCTATATAGAGATCACCTTGCGATGGGGACTGCCCATTATTTCCCAACAGTACGAAGAGTGTCCGATCGGAACAACGTGAACAACAATCGGAACAGTGGCACGGCACCGACGCTAAATTGGGTCTGGGGCTTTAAGTGTTCCCCACTTCTCGGAACACACGCAGTGAGTACTGCACACCACACGTGGAATTCTGGCCCTTGTGCACGGTACAGTATTACCTCTCAGCACTCTTCGATTTTTTCTGCACCTTGCGGGTGGAATGCATCTCTCTCTCTCTCTCTCGTCCCTTTCTCTTTGCACCGGCGTCCCATCCCCGCCATTCCTTCCACTCCTCCTCCTCCCGCCTCCCCTGTCCCGCTCTGTGTCAGCCCGTGTGTGTCGCCAACGCCTCCGCCTTTGTGAATGAAGAGAGGAACAGAATGACAATTATCTAAACACAATTAAAAAGTGTTAATCTGATTATTTTTTCGTACTGGATAAAGCACTCGAGTGACATTGAAAGGTGTTTAGAAATAGCCATGCATGTCCTTGTTACAACATAGATAAAACAAATTAAAAAAAGAACAGAGTTCAGCAAGGGGATCCTAATGGGATTTTATTTAGGATAAAATGTCTTAAAAATCACTGATGGATCCTGGCATTGATATTTTGGAGTATCACACTTTCCATGTCTTGATTTGTTGCGTTTGATTCAACACACCTAGCAGACACTAATATGATGCCTGATTTCTTTATTTAATCTTGCTTCACTTCTACTGTTATGGATGAAGTCAAACAGGGCGAATTTTTTTTTTGCATGTTTGTAAAATTATAGGAGGGAGGAACTAAGAGAAATGTTTAATTCTTAACTCCAGCTTTGACATTTTTGCAAAGTTATGTCAGTTTTGAAAATAATTGAAACCACTTGACCGCACCTATATTTTAAACAGTAAAATAAACGATTTGTTTTGTCTTTGCTCCCCTTAAACAAGGAGCTCAAACAGCTCATGGTGAAATCAGACTTCAATGAGGGGCAACTGTAAATATAAGGCATCGCTGTGGCAACAAGTATCGCTCTGTCCGGTGAGAGGCCGCACTTTCCCCTGCCTCTTTTCCTCGCCACCGAGCGGGCTACGCCAGCAGGCGCTTGCAGAGCTTTTAAACTTCCCAACCACAGTCCCCCTGCTAATTTTATATTGGACATTTGTGACGTGATGTGTCGTGGCTACAGTCGCTCTACTGCCCCCACACATATAGACCCCCGTAGACACAGTACATGCGCTGTGTGTCCAGGTGAGTGTGTATGACCCGGGTCAGGTCCAGTTATGCAGTTACAGGCCTCGTCTAGCCTCCATCCTGCTGCAGTGCATGCTGCTCCTCTGCTGTTGTTCCTCCACGTCTGCCTCCCTTTATCTGTTACTGCATCTTTCCCTTTTCTCCCGCTATCGTTCCCGTTTTCTACCCATTTTCCTTGCCCCCCCTCACTCTGGTCCCCACCAATCCCCGTCACCCCGTCCCCCTTCCTTTTGTATTTATTGCCGTATTTATTTCTGCTGAAAAGCCAGTCTAGTTCATTTGCTAGTCGACCGGGCAGAGCAGGGCTCCTATTCTTAGGCTTTTATTAACATCATGGACTGCACAACAGCTACAGAATCTATTATTCATTAAGTGCAACCAATATAAAATTTAAAACAGTCTGGGCTTTTTTTTGTGGAATTATGTAAGGTCAGCATAATTTTCTGCCTATTACTAATATCTATATCATCTTTTCCTTAGTCAGCTCTATTTAAATATGCAATCATTTACAGCTTTTGACTATATGTGTGTGCACACCCAATTTCCAATATTCCTCTAGTAGACTTTTTATGCTGACATCAATGGCAAGCTATTAAAGACAGTATTTCATTATTGGTTCTTCTTCCCCAGTGGTTATTTACAATCCCATATATACTAAGCACTGATATTAAAGGAGACCATTTTAATGAGGTGCTATCTGCCATGGCAATATGTCTTTCTCCGAATGAGATTGTGTTTAAAGATTTTATCAAGAAATGGCTGTTCGGCAGGGTTATGTTTTGTCCATGAAATATGCATTTCATATCTCTTTCATTTCATTAACATAATTTAATTTGTGCTTTGCATTCTGTGCATAATACATATTTGATTTACAAAACAAATATTTCCATTAGAAAATGAATTTCATGCGCGCAAAAAGGCAGAACTGAAAGATGTATTGTAAGGAAGTAAGAGGAGAAGAAGGAAGAAAAAAAGGAATTGTATTATCTTTGACTCAGGGAAAAGAAAAAAATCATTGGCAAGAAGAAATACTCTCAATAGATTTCTTAAATGCAAGTGTGTGTGTGTGTGTGTGTGTGTGTGTGTGTGTGTGTGTGTGTGTGTGTGTGTGTGTGTGTGTGTGTGTGTGTGTGTGTGTGTGTGTGCGTGTGTGTGACACGCTGCCATCCGTGCATGTTTGTGCAGACAGTATGTAAATGTGCATTATGGAGGCAATGAAAGCCGAGGGTATATTGCATGGAGTTTAGAGCAATATAACACAGATTGATTTACATGGCCTGCATAGGGGTCTCCTCCCCGATGTTAAGTGCACCATTGCACTTAACATCAGAAGAGGCACAAGGACCCGTTTTGAATCTTGATTTTGTGTCACTCCTTTTAAGAGTGGGACCAGCCATGAGAGGGCATTCTGTTGGGAGAATATATCGTGTGAGACGCCGCGCATCAAAAGGCTTTAATTCCTTCCGTCTCCGAGGTGTGTGCTCCGCGCACCTCTTTTAAAGTGGCCATCTTTTATGCCTCTACTTAAGAGATGTTTAGCTCCTCTTCCTCTTTCCTCGAGCCACCGGTGGGAAAGCCCGTTGGTATGATGAATTATGAAGGCTTCCCCCCCCCATCTCAGTTTCCCGTTCCCTCTTTCCCATGGAACGCTGCTAGTTTTAATTAAAGCACTTCACCTTGCTTGTTTAAAGGCTATCACGAGCCCCATGATAACTTCCAGAGTGTGCGAGCGTGAGGGAGATGGAGCGCGGGGCTTTGGATAACACAAAAGCATTTAAAACCGGCCCTGGCGAGTTCATATTAATTTGGCTTATCTCTGAGAAGAAGAAGAAAAAAAAGAGAAATCCAGGTAGAAGTGAGACAGATCCCAGGATTTAATGAGCTCAAAATGTAAAGTCAATGTCAAAACACTTTTCTTTTTTTTTTACCCCCTCCTTAACTTTATTCCTCTCGTGGCAGGGTGGGAGGGGTGGTGAAGGGGGGAGGAGGAGGGGGGGGGGGGGTGGGGGACTTGTCTAAGCTAAAAACCAAACAGTAAGATCAGTGTTTCAGGGGTAACTAGTATTAGCAGGGATTTCAGGCTTGTTTGACACGCCGCGTTGAAGGAATGGCTTAAAATAGACGGCGGCAGGTAGAGGAGGTATTCGCGGCAGGAGAATGAGGTGGGGGGGGGGGGGGGGGGGGGGGGGGAGAGTGAGTGAGACAGGAGGAGAGAGGAGGCTAATACCTGGGCTTCACTCCGCTTTGTCGCCCACTGATAGGAGAGCGCTCCGAGGATGTTGCCGCTTTCCAACCTAATCGCTCTCCTCTATCCCCATCTCTCCATCACTGACTTATTTTCTCTCCTCTGCCTTTGGAGTCGCTCGCTCCGATTGTCTCCCGCTCTCCCTCTCGCTTTTCAAACCCACCCACCTCACCCACGGTCCTCCCTCTGAGGTGTTTGCCTGCCCGTCTGCCAGGAGCTAAGTATTTGTATAAGTCTGTGACAGGTGCATGCAAGTTGACGGCAGGTGGGGGTGGATGGTGGGGAGTCGTGCGGGGAGTCGAGGGAGGTGATAGCATCGCGCTTCTCTGTCTCCCCCGCCCTCGTTTTAAGGCGGTGGGTAAGTGTCTCAGGATGACTCCTTTAACATAAGCCTCTTCTGAACTGTAGTTTTAGTACTTAACACCCAACTCTTCAAACCAAATCCCGAACGAGAGGCTTGGAGATTGGAGTTTAAAAAGGGAGAAAGACGGTTCTTGATATCATAATATGTAACTTTTGCAGGCTGTAACCTCAGCGTTAACGGCGTTAACAGTGCAGTGCTTTATTAAGCATGCACGCGGGGTGCGGGGAGCCTGTTATTGTATTGATTTTCCCGATATAGAGTGAAACCTCATTTGTTTCAGTGCACAGTGCAAATATGTTTTATTCTTGTTTTGTCTCATATAAATCATGCAACATGCATTTTCCCTGCTGTTCCGTTCTCTTGATGAGGCTCTGTTTGTCAGGGCTGTAAGAGATCTGCAGCTTCCCAGATACCGTTGCCCAACACATGTAACTAAATACATACTGATAACTTTTTCATTTTGTGATCCTCAATTCAGTTCGGTTCAAGAATACCTCATGTGGAAACTAAAAAAAGCCGTTTTGGCCGGTCTGCAGGATTAGAACGGCAGTGATAACCGGTGAAGAGGCCCTTTCAATCTGCTGATCGCATTCCAAATGGGTTGACTGAGACCCCATCCTGGACTCCACCTGGGGTCCCACCTGGTGTCTCACGTGTGTGAGGTAACGTCTGCGAGTGGACTCACTATCAGCCTTAATCACATGGCATGTCATCATTGCTGAACTTTTTTTTTGTTGAGGAGATACGGTTTGTTATTATTGGAGTCTGTTCGGGTCAACTGCTTTGTGTCATTGCTTTCTAAATTCATCGATGCATTGGTTGGTTTTTCCAGAGATCTGAATCAGTGGCTTCGGCTTTTGAAATAATATGTTTTTTTAATGTGATTAATTCACTCCTACATTGTATTTCTAGAAGCATCAAAGTACAAAAGCTGACTCAAAACTCAGTTCTTCACAAAAGGTATGGCAGGAGTTATGATGCTTGACTGTTGTCAAAGGGGGAAGTCGTGTCATGTTGGTTTAGAAGCACACGGAGAAAGAAGCCTGGAATGGTTGGGTGACTCTCCAAAATGTTGCTGTTTGATACAAAAGAGCCAATGCAACCATTACCTAGCCACAGTCAACATTAGTTGCCTTTTACCAAGTCATTATTTCATCAACAGCCTGTATTTATTTCCTAATCCTGACCAAGTTGTTTTTGCACAACATAACCACACCTCAACCGTAGCTGTGAGAGAGATCACAAAAGTGTTTGATTTGTGCAAAGGTGATTTGTAATAGATTTGGAAAGCACTTACAAATCAAGGGCGGAAGAGGGGCGACAGACTGAAACGTCTCCTCCAAACGGAGACCTTTTGGATCGATTACCTCGTGGCCACATCTTTTCCCAGCATTAACAAGGGTATTGACTGCTCTATTGTATATTTGTTAGATTTTCCATAATTATAATTAATTTGTTATTGAATATGCCTTTCTTTTTTTTGCCATTGTACTTTAGTTTAGTACACTTTACCACATATTGAGTTTCACTGTTATTTTTAATTTATTCATTTGGAATTTAATATCTCTCTTGTGTTTTCCTGTTTATGTGTGAGTTTGATACGGTGCATGTTTGTGTCTCTTCTGTTTTTTCCACTGTTGTGTAACGTCAGCGGTCCACTTGATATCAAGAGTGTGACTGGTGCAATGTGTCACATGACCTCTTGAATAAGTTTTAATTTGAACACCTGCTCTCACTGCGCTTTGTACTCTGATGAAAACCTGTTGAGTCAAAACCGGTCAGAGTAAGTTGGACAGTTGTTACAGTCGTTTCCATGCACAAAGTATGGCAAAAGAATATTCTCACTAAGCTGTGCATGGCCAATGAAAATGTATATTCCACTAATATTCCCATTAAGTTCAGACTTACATTAACGTAACCGATGGCAGAGTTGTTCTAGCAGCTTCTTGAGAAGTCCGGCGTTGCAATGTTTGTGCGTAACAAAAAATCTGTTCATATTCAAGTCTTTCATACTTGTTTTAAAGTAACTTGTTTCTACTTCCAATCTGTAATTCTAGCTCTTCTTTTTGGCATCTCTGAAAACTGCATCTATTGGTTTGTGTACACCACACAGCCTTCTCTGCTGGCCTAAAAATAATCACAAAGTTATAGCTATTTTATAATTGAATTATTTTATAATTAAAAGTTAAACAGCTGATCCACTGAATGCGCAGGTAAAAAATACGCGGCCCGCCACTGCCGCACAGAGCTGTCTGTAAAAAGACAAGAGGCTGCGTGTCCCAAACTGCTGTAAAACCCCCAACTGAGACGCATACGAATGCGCTGCATACATGTCCAAAGATTGACCCAAAACCCGATTAATATCGGCGTATGCCACAGATCTTAATCGGAAAATGCTCCATTTGGAATTAGACGTAATTCACAATATCCAAACAGAACAAGCTGTGAGCCATATCGAATTCAGAATATTGTCAAATTTGGAATAATAGCTGAATGGAGGGCAATTACAAACTATACATCTAGTTTCTTCTGGAGACCTGTTGGGCACAAGCTGGTCTTGGGTTTGAACTTCTGTGTGGAACTAATAATACTTCCTTGACTCAAAAACCACAAGTCAGTGGAGTCCAGGCAGCAGTTCTTTGACAAAACTGTTTCGTTTTAGTAATATAGAAACATATTTTTTTGGAGACAGGCTGATAATCTGTGGACCAATGTCCGACCCAAAGTCTGAATGATTGGGGAGATTTCCCAGAGTCTAGAGTAGTGCGCTACAGTCTTGAGTTATAGTAACAGTGCTTTAATATGTGTGGAGGGAAGAAGTTGCCTTCAAACTAAGACCGCTTTCTCTTTTCCTCCTCCAACAGTGTTACAGATCTGCAGCACTGCATCATAATCACAACCAATATCTAATCTATTCATCTGTTCGGCATCGGGACTACTGCACTTGTGCATATGAGGTAGTAGCGGTGCGGGCCTTCCGTGCAGACCTAACCGGCTGCAGATAAGCGCCGCGTTAAGCCCCCCAGTCCTGGATATTGTGTGGCTGCAGACACCACAGCGCCGCCAGCTAAATGGGCGAGATGGGAAGTACCTCCTCAGAAAACAACACACAACAAACATATCCCCTTCCTCAAACAAACATGTCCCCGTCTCCACATTATCACCTTAGCCTGAACAAAATGCCTCTCTTTGCTCTCCTCTGGATCCATGAGCGCAGGTACCTCAGCTTGTTTGTTAACATCAACACCAAAGAGAGGGAGAGAGGGAGAAAAGGGGGGAGAGAGAGAGAGAGACAGAGAGAGAGAGAAAAAAAAATCAATCTAATATTGCAGAACTATCAGATCATATGAAATTATGGATTCTTGGTCTGAGCATTCAGCCCTTGTCTGCCGAGCTGTGCAAATCAATTCAAACAGACACAAAGAGCAAACACGCGCCGAACGCCACAATAGGAAATTGAAGCGAGCAGAGCCTCCCTTTTTAAAATATGCCGCTACATATTTGTTTTGTGGATTACCATTCTGAAATGAAATTTGAACAGTTACTTAAAATAATATGCAAAAGATATTTCCAGCTTCTTTTTTTTATTTTTTTATTATTCCTCTGCTCCATGCCCCCCCCCCCCCCCTCCCTCACCGCCCCCATCCTCTTGTTTGTTAGAGGAGAGGGGAGCGATGGTCGGGGCCACAATGTAAACAGACACACAGAGCTGCTATGATGCTGATTATGTTTCCAAAACATATTTCGGGGCCTTATCCCCATTGCAGGGAGTATTGGGTATTTATCCCATTTTTCTGTTTCCATATCGTGCTGCTGGTTCTGAAACATTTATGACGGTATCTGAGGCGCAGTAAAAAAGGGAGAGAAATCTGTGTCATGTTAGGTGCAGGCAACATCCATTGACATTGCCTGTTAAAAGGCAACCTTGCTCCCAGGTGGGAATCCCTCGTATGAGTAATATGAAGAATCGGCTGCTTCGACGTAAGTATTCTTCTTGGTGGCCTCATTTTCAGCTGGAGTGTTTTCAGCCCTTTTATTTTATTTTGTTATATCAGTTTTCTCTTTGTGCAAGATGTTATATCAGATTGATGTCCCTTAATTGTATTTCATCTTTGGTGACACCTGAGCAGAATACATATTAGAAATGCTGTTTGGAATGAAATCAAATTCGTGCACCCACTCAATACACTCGCTCAATTGAAGTGGCTTTTTATGAACCAACAGTATCACGTTGCAAAGAGAACAAAAGGCCTCTTGGATTATGTTCCACTGAGCTGCCTTTACACTCCTTTAAACCCTCGCCCTGTCAGATCTCTGCCTCCCATCTCTGAAACGCTGTACTCTTCCGCTGTAAAGGCACTAAAAATTGATGTCCCACACTTCTTCCTCCCCTTACTGCGTTTTAAAGGGACATTGTCCTACTTACCTACCTTTCAGGGCTTGAGCACTGCTTTGTAAAGCACCCCCTGTTTCCCCCAAGGAGACACTCCATCCTACCTTTAACCCTGCTCCACTGCTTTACCACATTTTTCAAAGAAAGTTTTTGGAAACACAGAAGAACTGGCTAAAAAAAAAAAGGAAGCAGATCAGCATAAAACAGAATAGTTTCTACCTAAGGTTCCCAAAGCAGGTTAATCTGGCCCTGCTGTGGGGGTCCACTAATCGGTGACACGGCCTTTCACAAGCAACCCTGTCTCCTAAAAACTACGTTCCCCCAGAACTAATACGCATTCCCTATTACGTTTGATCAGAAACGCATCTCCTCCCTGATTATGTTTGTGTTTGACGTATTACACATACGTTGATTATACACGTATAGGTTGATTAAACACGTATGTTGATTATACACGTATTTTTGTTTTATTGTTTTTATGAAAATAAACATATTTCAATTTGATGTCTCATGTACTCTGGTTTACTCTAGTTTGACATTCCTTGAACGAAAGATCATACCGACTCCTCATTAATCTTCCTTCTGGGACGAGAGAGACCTGGTGTTGCCGTATCTTTGTGGTCACATCAAGTGCAGAATCAGAACATTTCTGACCACATCCAAACATCTCAACTGTACTGGTCTTACAGAAATATTGTAATATGTCAAACACAACGTACTGTTACAGTTAAGCTGGCCGGCTGTCACTGGCCTCACCCCGCCCCTCTTTTCTTTTTTCTCCGCAGAGTTTAAAAATTAAAATATGCTTAAATAAAGCAAGAAAACAATAACACAAACACACGATTATAAATGTATTTGTAATACGTCAAACATAAAAACAATAAAACACCCACCAGCTCTCAGTGGAGTTAGTACTATAAGCCTGGTGATATTCTTATTAACAACAAATTATAAGCATATAAGTGGTGTATGTGAAGCCAAAGTAAATAAACTGATAAAATGGTCAAAAGGAAGATAATATTAGTGCTCTGCACAGCACACCTGGTGCTGAAGATAAAATACTTTTGGCTTTAACAAAACGTTTTACACTTCATGTAAGAGTCTCAAAGCTAAAGCGCCACAAAGAGAAGCTGTGAGGAAGGTATAATCATCATGTGAGAGCTTTCATATTGAAGGAGAAAGGTAAGCGCATGTCAAATTGACGGGGCTGTTTGGTTGATTTCATGGTCGTGTGAGCTTTGTTCAACCTGTTAAGATTGATGCTGAACTTGTTGCTCTCTGAAGACCCCATTAAATTAAACGCGGCCTTGACGGGTTACAATGAGCGCAAATAATTCACAAACTACAAAATACACAATACAGAAATAATTACAAAATATCCGTCTGTCAACAGGAGTCTCACTAATTAAAACTTCTATTACTCATCTGCTTCCCCTTATCGTTATTGCGATCTGTAATTGGTGTACATTTGATGGAGGAATTCACCTCATCATTTAATGTATGAACATTGCCATATTTAAAGTGAAAATGCCGACACGATCACACTCGCGTTCAAACACTGTTTTGCAACACATTCTGCCTGAGTGTCACACTCCAGGTACATCTCTAGCATCAGTTTCTCCTACTTACATGCATAATGGCCTTTCAAAATAAACGTCCATGCTCACAGTTAATGTGAAGTTTCCACTCGTTCTAAGGTTTTTTAGGATTACCTACGCAATAAAAGTACTTGGTTAGGTTTAAGCAACAAAACTATTTGATTTGGCTTCGGGAAAAATGTGAGTTTGGGTTAAATAAGTATGTTTCTAGTGTAACTGCCGTTAATAAAGTACGGAAGTTACAATAAACTAACTTGGTTTCACACGGGACATGAACAGCGGTTTCCTGGGTGATAGTCTTACATTTGTTTGACTTATTCATCCACCTCCACCTCATCCCTATGCAGGCTTTCTCGCTCTTGGTACTACATCTGTTGCTCTGACTGTCTCATAATGACGCGGGTAGGTTTGCATTGGCGTTAGTTTCCAGCATACAGATTCCAAAGGCTGTCTCAATGCGTGGCTGTCAGACGCAAGAAAACGGTGTATTGCCAATTTGCCAGCGCAAGCATGTTAGTTTGTCATAGCCAGGTTAGTGAGTTGAAGCCCAGTACGTTACCCTACCGGCAGTAAAGTTGTGTTCAGACTGAGCATAGTGCAACTGTGTGTACACTCAGCAGAAAGAGGTGAGTGGGTGCACACACATGCACATTTTCTCTATATAGCACAAACTAAGACAAGTCTGACCTTTTTGAACATAATTGAGCTTCAGCAAACAATTTGTGACTAAAATTACAGAGCTGAAGTTTTGGGTCAGTTGTGATATCGGTCAGTTGTTACAAAATGTTGCCAATTTCGAGTAAGCAGTAAATGCCCCTTTTCATCATCGGGTTACGCCATAGAAAAACAAACCAGCGTTAACTGCGTGTTCTCTCTCAATTACATATAGTCGTGTCTATGTAGTCTAACACCATTATCCTCACCCTCTTCCTTCCACCCCACCACTAATGCATCAGTCTTCACTCCAACAGGATAAAACACATGGGATATGTCTTTTGTTGCCCTCTTTCTGCTCTCTGTTTTTCCTTGCTTTGCCCCTCACCCTTCCCACAGTCTACCCCCACCCTAAGAGCTCTGAAGGGCACCCAGGTGCCCAAGAGGTCGCTGTAATGAGCGCTAATGAGCCCATTGACAACCTCAGTACGGGCTGATTGGTGCTGCAGGCTTTCACCATGTGCTTTACAGAGCACTTCCTGGCACAGGCCCCCGGCCTGCTGGAGCTCTGCCCTGCCATGCCCTCCATATGAGCTTAATGTGGATACAAGAGAGGGGGTGGTGAATCTTTGAAGCGGAAAACCGTCAGGGTCACGCGTCTTTCGTCACAAATAAACTGTGCTTTTGAAATGTTTTGTCGGCAGCTATATCGGGCAACTATGCACATAAAAAAAACATGTACAGCAGGTTGAGTCGAGTCTGACGTTTGCCTTTTGCTTCCATCTGCTCTCCTTCTCGTCTGCATGAGCAACATCAATACCAGCCCACTCTCTCCAAAAGGTGTCTGCATGACAGCACCCTTGAAAGTCATTTTGGGTGCTTTAAGAACGCCTTTCTTGCTTCTGAGTGTCGTTTGTACGCCACGGAGTCTCGACTGGCTGCGATATAAACACATCTGCGTAGCTGTGATACGCCGTCAACGAGTGACGTGGGATGGAGAAGGAGAGGGACAGCTTATGGTGGACGGGTGGGGAGGTGGATTGATCAAATGAGCACAGGACCAGAAGACCAGCGTTTGAGACCAGTGTCGTCAAGTTTTGACGTTGGCGAGTTTTCCGTACGAATGTGACATTGTTGACGTCAATATTTTACTTAGTTCCTATTTTAAGCCTGACCCTGATGTTTATTCCGAAACCTAACTCAGTGGTTTTGTTGCTCTGGCCGTTACCGTTCGCGACTAATGTGGTAGCCTTTTTACAATGTTAACCCCGTGGCGTACAAATGAGAAAAAAGGCAAGGTCATTGTAAAAACATACAACGAAATTAAGTTGGCGACGCATCAGTCAGTACAGCAGTAACAGGTAAAAACATGTATAAAACCATTAAGACAGGACATTCTAATTTAAAACATAAATAAATAAAACATAAAACGCAGGCGTCAATGGCTTAAAAGTGAAAAAGTGTTGCGTTATTGGAGTATACATGACACGCAGCCCAATAAAGTGAAATCCGGCACGTTAATAAATGACATGCAAAGGCCCAAAAACTAAACAGAATTTGGACGTAAAGGTCTGCTTTAGCACTGAACGTATTGATAATATATGGAAATGAATCATCTAAACAGGATCCACATGTGACTGATTACTAGCGATACTTTAGCAACTGTTTACCTGCTTGATTGACCACGTCGCTACACCGTGGTAATCTCACCGCGTGAGCTCACCGCACACGTTCTATATTTCTTTGCCGTTGTGACGATGCTTGATTACGTTGCTTGCAAGTAGCATAGAAAACCAGTGAGCGACAAATGCTTTGTGTGGGTTGGTTTGGAACTGTGCCAGAGCTGTGCCACCCCATATCACATCAGCTCCTCTTTAACCCTTTACAGCAAAACACAGCAGATAGTTTAATGAGCCGAGAGGAGAGTCCAAGCTGACGTTTCTGGAGGAAAATAAACAGTAACCCAAAGATGAATGTACAGCGGTTTTATCAGCGTTATGTTAATATCAACAATATTCCACTGAACTTCACAGATTAGCTGCACTCCTTGAATGTATTATACAACATTCTAATGTGCTTTTAATGGCAGAGGATGTTGACTAGACTTAAAGTCTGTATTTGATGTGTCCTGTTACTGTTTTTGATAACGTAATTATTCCCATGTGCACAACAATGACACTGCTGTAAATACCATGAGAAGCAACCAGCAACTTATGAAATAAATAAAAGAAATGCAGCTTTAAAAATAATTTCACTTTAAAAACTTGAAATGTGTGAAACGGCTCATGGCTGTGCAGAAAAAAAGCAGAGAAGGTCAATTACCGCCATGTTCAATGTGCAGAATGTTTTAATAATAACGTATATATCAAAAAGACTGCAGATGCAACTCATACTATATATCCCTGCAGGCTACAGGTATTTAGCTGAAAAAAGAACACATCCCCCCTCTATGTCCCATCATGCTCCAGTGGAGTATTCCTGTGATCCTCAACATCCTTAAACTGAAGATACTGACTTATACATGTAACATATAAATGATAATTTTGCAGCATCTACGCGAACCTCTTCAGGAGCCTCCATCGTTGTTTTGAACAAACTTTCTGCTCTTCTTGTCGCTGCCAGAAGCTCCTCACAGGACGCCGACTGGTCCGGTCACCGACTAGCCAGATACAGATGAGTGACGAGATGGATTTTCGTGTTATATGATGTCGCAATTATCCAGCTGTCGTGCAAGCGGCCTGATGTCACAGAAATCTGTGAAAGGACCACAACCTCTTGACAGTGCATTAAGTAGTGGTGGCATGTAATGTGTTTAAACGTCGTCACAAGGGAAACAGTGCCAATGGAAAGTCAAATAGTCGTCATGGTGGACACGCAAATTGAACGCATGCATGTGAATACACAACGGTCAGAGCTTGTGACGTAGTATAAGCAGTGACAAAAATTACTTTGGGCGCACAAACACAGGACTTTCAACCTGGAGACCGGTGTTCGTGTCCCAAAGTGTGACTTTGATGACGTGTTTAAGTGCTTATCTTAAGCCAACTTAACTAAGTGTTTTTCTTTGCCTCAACTTAACGTGGAACAGAATGCGATGTTCAGAGGTTGTGGACATCTAACATATTTCTTTGAGAAGCAGCTGCTGAGAATTTGGTCAGAACTGAAAAGATCATAAAACAAGGTGCATCCACACACACACACACACACACACACAAAGCCAGAGTTATGCTCCAACAGGTAAGCTGAGCAACAGGCCAATCCCTCACAAACTTTGCGTATTCCCTGAAGTCCCACAAGCATGGAATCCACTTTATTAGCGCCCGTCAACGTGGCTAGTTATGTGCTCTGAATTTGATTGCTCGCGGATGTCCCACTGTAGTGCTTGTCAGATGAGGGATATTCCTCTCTCTCTCTCTCCCTCCACTCCTCCTGTCCTTCCTGTCATCGCAGTGGCAGCAGGAGACATCTGGACGACTGTCACGGTTGACACGGTTGGTTGACGAGCACTGACAAATCCCCACGGACCACAGAAAACAGGAGTAGAGGACTCTCATTGGTGATGATGGACTGTGTGTGTGTGTGCGTGTGTGTGTGTGTGTGCTGGGCGCGGTGTATGGGATTGTTGGTAGGAAGATGATTGTAAGATTAATAATGAATTTAAACGATCATGATCTGTGTATCTGATCAAATATGTTCATTGGACACACTGTGAGTTTCTACCTTTATGGAGGAAGCCTCCATGTTCCCCAGGATGTCTGTCACAGCTGGTGTTGACCTGATTGGTTCAGAATGAATCGATCCTGATTGCAGCATTTGAAAAGTATTTCTTAAATAGCGTGACACCAAGGGGTTTGCAACAGTCTCAATTTAACACTGATGCCTCCATTTGACCTCCCTTAGTAAACGAGACCATTAGAGAGTAGATTGGATTTTTCTGTATAGTTATTCTTGAAGCTTCTCATTATCATTACCTTTGGCGGGTCTTAAGGGAAAGACCTAAAAAGGTGCACCTGGCGTGTGTTACAGTCATCAAATGGCCTGGATGTGTTGCCATTCAGACACATCACCACATTTTGTTTTACTATACTATTAATATGTGTTTGATAAGTACACTCATCCGTTCCTTTTTTGCCAAATTATATTACTAAACTAGGGAAAAAAAACTCCAAAGAGACACTGCATTGAGTTGATCACTATGTATACACAGCACATCCTTCAATTGATGCTCCATGTCCCTCCACTGTTTATGTGTTGGGGAGTTTGGTTTACATGAAAATCTATTCATACAAAACTGTGGTTTGAAACTGATGACATTACCTAAATATTTGAAGGAAGTATTGCCATCCATGGTTTATTGGGGGAGATTTATTTCTTTTTTTGTTGTCCTCAGTCATATTTCGGTCTGCGGCATGGGAGTGAGATGTTACATTTGTAAAATATGTATCTTTATTATCCGGCTCAACGGGAATAATGTGAATTGAGAAACAAAGTGGTGGAGGTAGAGCTGCTTTGAGTGGATCTGAATGAAACCCTCCCCCTTGTCGATTTGCTGAAACACCCCTCAAAGAAACACTGTTTGTCGTTTATAGCCTCAGGCACAGAGTAATGCTGGATAAAGTTGCATTGTAATGACATATAGAAACGGTGATTACAGCCTAATTCAATTGCTCCCTAATCTCATTTCCATAATGGCCTTTATTTGGAACCTCAATTTATTGTTTTTCCCAGAAATCATTATACAATTTAGCCCTTAAATCCATTTTGAATATGCGTGCCCACTGTACAAAAAGACGCATAAATATCACCTTTTAGCAACGTGCAGAACAGTGTGAGCATACAATGCATTAAAAGAGACACACAACAAAAAACTGCACGTAGCCAGACGCAGTCATAGAAACGCACACACACACACACACACACACACACACACACACACACACACACACACACACACACACACACACACACTGATGGCATTATGGTAATGGATAGGCGGACCCAGCTGGTATATCTGGTGGCAGCAGTGTGAGAAAAGAGGAGGGTTATAATGTGCAAATATTAATGATCCCGGGTTTGGGACTCTGGACACGCATGCATCTTTTGTGTGTGTGAGTTTACGCGCGCGTACGTGTGTGTGTGTGTGTGTGTGTGTGTGCGCACGCGCATGTGTGTGGTCAAGTGCCAGAGGGTGGGATCCAACAGCCTGGATTTAATCACTGGGACCCCTCTCCATAAGATGACTATCATGATCTGCCAGCTTCGCTGAGCTCCTCTGATATGTCTATCCCTGGTGACACAGCTCGATCTGGGCTGCGATGTTTGGCCAAGTCACCAAGATCACCATAAGTCGGCGGTAGGCATCGGACCAACACCGGTCTTAGAGCTCGAACGCTGCCTGTAACCCCGTACAAAGCTTTAGTTCAAATAACCCTCGGTCCCCCGTGCACCGGGTGGGGACTGAGCTGCTCTTCGTGTGTCGGGATGAAAAGATCGTCTTGGTGCTTTTTTTCCCAGCGTCTTTGTGCATGACGGCGCCCGCCGTATGATGTCTGCTGTGCAATTTCTACATGGATAACCCGCTCCCACTCCCTCTCTGGGAGGCACTACGAGGGGCAATCATGCAAGACTGATTCCTGTGCTTTCTTAAGAGGATATATAATACAGTTCACCTCTGCATACTTCTGCTGCGGAGAACCCTTTTGAAAAGACTCTTCAACGGCAGCCACCAAGGAGGATCCGCGTGTTAGAGAATAGAGCAAAATCAAGCATAACAAAATGGAATAATATAGAAACTGGGGCGGGGGGAAAAAAGAATAGAATAGAAAAGAATAAAGGTGTATGTCGATATTCACTGCTTATCTTTTACACTCACCTGTAGCACTGCTATTATATTAACAATCATTCCATGAAAGAATCAAAGCCAGGAGATAAATCACTGGTCTCCTTACTGTCTACAGTAGCATTTATCATTATATTAGATGTTCTTATCATGTATTATTATACATTTAATCGTGACATGACAGCTCTGGAATACGTGTTCGCAACGTGTTGGTGCAGCTTGAGAGGCGTCCACGTCGGCTCCTCTTCAAGCCTACTTCACCCACGGATGCTCTTAACAGCCATCTCCCAATAGAGTTTGAATGCAGGGAAATACAACGAAAGGTCAGCCGCACATTATGGTCACTGTGGTATTGTTGTTCGGACGTGATCGTCCCCATCCAAGAGGTAAACAGCCGACCATATGAGGGCCAGGCGGTGGCGTCCAAAGTGTCTCTAGGTGTCCACACTTGAAGGCCGTCATGGAAAGGTTTGATGATCAGACAGTCTCTCCTGGAAGAGACGACAGAGATAGACATGTGGCAAATGGAAAAAGAGAGCTTGAGACAACATTTTCAAATTCGGCTTTCTCTCTCACCTCCACTCGCCTGGCCAATCGCTGTGTGTGGAAGTTTAAATTCAGATTGTTTACTTCTTGTTCCAACCACCCGCTTCAGCTCCTCTGTGTTCCTCTTTGGGTTACCGGTATCCCACAACATGCTTATTCCCAACTCCGTACATATGGAAACGCCGTCACTTAGATTTAGGAAAAGATCTCTGTTTGATCCCGGTTTGGTTTAAAATAAATATGTTTTGTTGCTTAACTTTACTTGCGTAGGCCCCATTATGTAAGTTAAGCACTTTACTTAACCCTAAGTATGTTGTCAATGACTTCTGGTTGCACATGGGACATGATCAGTGGTCTTTTAGGCAATAGTTCTGTGTTTGTCTCCCCTATCCATCCAGCCTGACATCCTACCTCCATGGACTTTGTCACTCTTTTAAATTCGCCAGTGGCTATGAGTTTTTTTTTGCATTGGAGTAACTTAAAAGCCCGGTACGTCTGAATGCAGTTTGACTCGCACTGGGTATCCACGTGTCCTCAAAGATCTGCAGTTTACTTGTATTGTTACAGATCTACATTTCCAGCCTCACGGCAACAACGTCAGCCTTCCATTGTGTTCGGATCTCCGTGTGTTGTCAAGACGTGATCGCCTTCCTAAGAGATAAACAGGCAGCGCGGGACAAAAGCTATGCTGAAGAAGAATAAGAGGAAGAACAAATACAGGGAGAGCTAATTTGGTATGGATCCTAAAACGTAAAATCCTTCAGATCAAGATTTAAAAAAATAACCCTGCCATACAAAGTGGTGCTACGATACACAGAAACCTGTGATGTTTTGATAAATACCATCCAAGGTAAAATAGAGCGAGTTCACATTGTCCTCCAGCATATTTGATCAGAGATGGTTACAATTAAACATTCTGGCACATTCCACACACACACACACACACGCACACACACACAGTGTCACAGACTCAGGCACTGCTTGGCCACCAGACGTGGGCCTCTGTTGCTGCCGATTGGTTGGAGTTCTGTCAGATAGCCAAGCTCTAATGGAAACGCTACAATGCAGCCAAAGTGCGGGAATCATTTCAGTGATAAAGTTATATGTTCAGCCTAGAACAACCACTGGAGATAATGTTTGGCCTCATTATAATTCCCACCATGTTTAAACAGGCGGCCGCAGAACGCAAACAAAAGCAGATGAAATTTGAAAAAGTATTATCAATATTGCAGATAGTGGATGCCCTTTCCAATCACAAGCTGCATATCTCTCACGGCAAATATATGGTTGAGCAGTTCATTCGTTTCTATTAGGCCCCTTGTATGTTTCCCTGTGGCTCATATATATTTATGCAGAATTGATGAAAAGGCCAAACAAGCTACCATTAGATATGGGTTGAATTCACTAGCCCGGCCGCACTAAAGGTACATTTAAAAAGCATTACTCTGCGCTGACGGATCTCTCTCTTTGTTCTGCTCTTGCCGTGGGATCATTCCTCATGCGGTTCTCCGGCCACGAGCCAGCTTTGTGTTGCTTTGTCGTACAGTTAAGTGTATGCATAGGTAGGTGTGTGTGTGTGTGTGTGTGTGTGTGTGTAATTGACAAAAAGGCAAGCGAGGAAAAGAGAAAACAAACTGCACAGTATCTGCATATATGCATGCGTTTCCATGTATTTTGGTTCATACTATATTTGTATGCAGTATTTACTTGTATGCATGTGTGGCTCTCTGTAGATCCATGCATGTGCACGTGTGTGTGTGTGTGTGTGTGTGTGTGTGTGTGTCTGAATGCACGCGTCTTCTTTTTACACTGCAGTTTCCACTCGGCACGCCACTCCATGTATTCTTCAGCTCTGTTAATAGCTGGCTGCTGGAGCAAAATAATTGTCATTTTCCAGCCAGTGGGTCTAAAGTCATACAACATAATGAAATGTATAAAAAAGAGGGGGAAATGGCAGACAGGAGGCATGCTAAATCAAATGTAGAGAGATCTGAATAATTTAAGGCACAGGAAGGCGAGAAGAGGAGGAGGAGGTGCAAATGGAAAGATGGTGAAAAGTATCATTTAGGTTGACAGCGCTATGTGCTAATGTGTGTGCATCTATGAGGGCAGTGCAATATCCAGGGTAATGGTGAATAGAGAAATAAATATGAAAATATAAAAGGGGGGGGGGGTCTATGTCGAGTGATCACCGCTGGCTGTTAAGCAAGTACAAATTTGATGACTTTGCTCACTGATTGATTGATCAATAGATTCATTCATATGCCCTCTGCTATCTGGAGTCTATATCCCTGATGGTTGCTTTCTTTCACTGGCAGGTGTGTCTGTAACTAACACATTAACTAACCAGGCCAGAGCACTCAGTGTCCTCTGACAGCCTGTCATTTAAGCTCCGCGGCTAGAGAGAGAGAGGTAGGAAATAGTGGGGAGGGAGGGGGAGGGAAAACAGAGGGAGCAGGGGAGGTGATGAACATGTAAGAGAGAAAGAAAGACGGGGCGACGAGGAAGAGTGTGATGTGGTGATGCGTTCTCACTCCCAACGCGTGGCGAATACGGCAGCTCTTTGTCAATGGCCCTCCCCGCCGGGCGATGACGCTCTACTTACCCCTCGAGTGTCAGTTGTGCATGTGTCAATTTCTGCTCGATAAATTAAAATACTGTCATTTCAAAATAAACTTCCATCTTCACAGGAAACAGCTTGGTTCAACGGCAAAAGTGTTTGGTTGGGTTGAGGAGTAGATGGCAGTTTGTCACGTTCCTAAGTGTCTTATGTAAGTATGGTACGTCACATGACCTTAACGTAACCTTTTAGTTTCATTCGCGACTTGAACAGCGTTCTCCTGGGTGAAAGTCATATGTATTCGTGACACATGTATGCAGTGTACATAACTTAGCTTACATTACTTTATTTAAGTTTATAACTTAAAATGAATCCACATTGACTTTTGCTTTCACCCAGGACGCCAACACCGGTGTCCTGGGTGAGAGGGGGAGGCACTGAGGGGCAGTGAGGATAGAGGAGGCTGACCTTGTCCAGATGGATGATTCAGACACACACACACACACACACACACACACACACGGAGGCACCAACACACACAACTGGGGGATCAGGTATAGGTTGGGACAAAATCTGGTTTCTGGACAAAAGACAGAAGAAAACAATATTGAATACTTGGGCATCTTTCTCTCTTTGCTTTTATCAGTTTTTTCGCTCTTTGTCTCTCATGTCTTTTTTTATGCTCTCACACACACACACACACACACACACACACACACACACACACACACACACACACACACTCGTAAATCCCTGATTACCATGTTGTACACCTGTCCAACATTATGAGGGTATCTGGCACAGACAGCAGTTGTCTCTAGAAAAGGTACAAAGGACACACACTCACACACACACACACACACACACACACACAATTACTGCGGACACACTTTCTGCAAGGACACCGTGTGGATGTGTTTCCTTTTGCACATTTTTCTGAGCATGTGCCTGATTACTGTTGTGTGCGCACATGTTTGTCAAATTTTATATGCGTGCGTGTGTGTGTGTGTGTGTGTGTGTGTGTGTGTGTGTATGTGTAGGGCCCTGCAGAGGCCTGTCTAATGGAGACACAGTTTTATTGTGCGTCAAGCAGGCAGGCAGACAAACAGTTTGCCAGTTTTTCTGGAGCTGAGCTGGGCTGCAGCTGGTGACGAAGTGGAGCCAGCATGTCGTCAAGGCTGACATATACCATCCACTGGTGACAGGAGCGTCAGGGATACACACAAAAGACACACACACACGCACGCACGCACGCTCCAACACACACACCTACGCCGGCGACCAAAATTTGTCTTTTTCAGAAGTGTAGTTTAGGTATACTGACCAAAAAAAATAGCAGACGACTGGAAAAGGGACTTAATTGTTGGAATGGAACGGTATCGTCTGAGGTTACCACAACAAAGGCTGCTACTGCAGGATGACCTCGCTTAGCATTAAATCACAGATGGCGTCGTCTCTCATTCCTCATCCGTCAAAAATAAAGCTTAAATGTCAACGTGGATATTGTGTTATGATGCCTGATAGCTAAAGTGCTGTCTATTCATGCTGAGTTATTGCATTAACTGGCTTTGCAGACGGATCACAGCGACAGAAAATTTGAATTAATTAAGTATTCATGGACTTTGTCTTTTTCTTTTTAAAGTATGTGATGATGTCACATTGTATATTGTATGCAACCCTTTTTCTCAATTTTGTTTATTTATGTCCGGCACATAACCCTCCAACAAAACTACAACAAGTCATATTTACACTTTGGTTTGACTATGAATTAAACAAATAACAATAATAAGGTGCTGGTAGGCGGACTCTGTTCGCTGGCAGACTGACTGTTTCCAACTATTTCCAGACATTTAATCCTAAAATAACCGTGTGCTAGGAAAAGAAACCCCAGTCTCCAGTGTCAGTCCTGCTTCGTGTGCCCAACCCTCTGTTCACGACTCACGGATAATGTAGGAACTTTACACGTCCTACGTTTGAAACATTTTGCCCAAAAAACGTAATAAAGACCGAAATTCATTTGAAATAGAGGTGATGTGGTTTGTGTGTCGATGTGTTCAAGAGGAGGCTCCTCTATTCGCTCCTCTATTTTGTTTTTCGGGGCAAATTCTAAAAAAAGAGTGATTGTTTGAAATAAACTGTTCCCAAATCTCACCATCAATTACAAAATATGTGCGGTGGCCCGACAAGCCGCCCCACCCCGCTCATCTGCAAGGAGGGTGTTCCGACTTGGACCGACAAGCTTCAAGTGACACATTCCTCCGGAGACTGCGGTGATTGTTTTTAGGAAATCCTGTCAGCCATTGTTTTATTGCCCAATTTTCCATTGAACACAATGAAGTAGAGATTAGTGGCCAACTAGTGTAAAATAACATGGCGCCGTGGGTTGGTTTCCCTCCAATCCTCCCAAATGTTTTCAGTCACCAGCCGCCGCTGGTTAAAATGCATTGTAAATGATTAAAAAACAAAAAAGCTCTTTGGTTAAATCGTATCCCCTTTTATCCCACACTCAGACCCTGATAGTGACCATAATGTTGAAAAGCTGTTTCTTTTTCTGCTCGCTGCAGAACATTTCAAAGGGACAATCAGAGACAAGACAAAAGAGGTGGATTCAAATGATTATTCCTGTTAAATATGTGACTGTGTGAATCACAGAGCTACTTGGCTCTCTCAAAATAGTCCCAGTAGGCTTATTTGAGATGAAAGAGGGGGTTGGGAGGGTATTGTCACTTGCTTTTTTTCTTTCAACAGTGTCTTTGGCAAGGCAGAGCTAACAAGTAGGTCCAAAAAAATGATATCAATTGGTATATGTAGGGATACTAAATTTAACTAAGTCTTCAGAGGGCAAATACTACATTTAAATTTAGTTATCAGATTTCTGCATGATTTACTACATCGGATCACGTCCAACAATTTCATATCCTCCTGACACATAGTCGATCCATTTCACCCGAACAACCGCAAATGTTCCCACAAAAGCTGTACGTACAGTCACTCGAGGCCATTAGCGTGATCGACGGTGTTGATGGCGGCGCAGGGAGATCCCTCTAGTAAAGAGGGAGATAAGAAAGGACTGTATGGATGCCATAACTCAGGCCATCTGTTACACATGTCGACAGTATGACCAGATATATACGACTCCTGCAGTGCTGCAACCCACATGCATGCTGTATCGCCATAAGACCGGAGTACACACACACACACACACACACACACACACACACACGCACACACACACACACACACACAGACACACACAGCCGTGTTTTCATCATTTTCGAGGACATTACATTGACTTCCATTCATTTCCTGGAGAACTACTCCCTCCATAACCATAACCGCTACTTGCATCCTAACCCTGGCCCTTAACTTAATTTAACCCTTATCTTAAACCAAGTCTTGATCCTAAAATGTAAGTATTTACGCCATGGGGACCTGCAATTTGTCCCCAAAAGACAGGAGAGTCCCCATAACGTTGGTGATACATGCCTCACCCACACACACACTTGCACCCACACACGAACACAAAGGAGTGTTTCTTTTTGCTCGGTTCTCAAATTGCATTTTGCATTAATTTCAAAATATTAAACTATATCTACACGCACTTTGAAAAAAAAAGGGATTCAAAAGTCACTATCTGTGTGTGGCATTTTGAAAAACTTCAACTGGTTTTCATATAACCATTTAATAATTTTCCAATAAAATATAATGTGTGGTTCTTCCTCACAAACCCTCTCCTCTGGGCGTGCAGAGGCCAAAAAGCTCCGATGAACTCTGTCCTTCCATCCAACTACAAGCCCAACCAACCGCTACACATCCTGATATTTTCCTGAGGAGCTGGTGCAGACCAAATCAGAGCGAACATGATGACCAAAAAAAAGAAACAGCCCGATATATAACAGCAGATGCAATCTGGCACGATGTGACACGGCCAAATGTGACCAACTGGGAATATTTAGTGAAACAGACTAGTAATCAGTGTCAGTAAGGGGAATGATCATCCTCGGATACAGAGGTTTCAGTTGATGAAACAATAAGATTCATGTGGTTGCAATTTGAATGGAGATGTCTGCTTGTCTGTCATCCGCTGCTCCTTGGGTGTTCCTGCAGATCATAGAGAGAGAGAGAGAGAGAGAGAGAGAGAGAGAGAGAGGGGGGGAGGGGGAGGGGGGAGCAAAGCAAAGTCCTGTCCAAGAAGAAGTATTATGGTCCAAGAAGTATTAGTTCTCTTTTTAATTTTAGCAAGACGAGGAAGTCGGAATTCAAATGAAAGAATCGGTTTCCATCCAGCTAATAGTAATCCATAATCCCACCGACGTGTCTAAAGCACAATGTGGTCGCTGTGATTAACGTTAATGCCTCCCCTACTCAATTTATTGAAATGTTGGAATGAACACATTTGGTTTGGAACCAATGCGCTGGCTTGTGTTTAAAAAATGTGGACGGGCGGAGAGGTGGGGGGCTGGGGGATGAGACGAAAGTGATGGAAACACTGTGAAAGTGAGAGAGGGGAAGAGAAAAGAAGTTAGAAGAGGACAGAGTGAAAAGAAGAAGGCAAAAAGAATCAGGAGCGGATACGGAGGACGTACGGATGATTTCGGGGGGAAAGAAACGAGAGAGTGAAGAAAAAAATCATAACAAATGGAGGCTGCAGTGTACAAGCAGAGGAGCGACATGAGATGGACGAGAGGAAGACGCAAAATAACTTCCCATGGGTGAAATTGGTCCACCCTGGTCTCATTTTAAGGCTAGCCTGATGATTTTAATTTCTCGAAATGGCACACTTTGCAGACGGACAAAAAAAAAAAAAAAAAAGAGAGAATGAGAATGAGAGCAAAAAAAGAAAGTGGTATTAGAATAATTAAACGCTGGAAGAGGGTCGCGGTTTCATTTTCAGCAACACTTCAAATGAATTCCTGTAATAATCCTGAAACCTTGAAAAGAGCAAAATCCAATCAAACAATATCTACTGGGCTTCATTTTCTTTGCTGGGGGGAATGACCCCTCTTTGTCAAAGGGCGAGTCACGGAGAATGTGGGTCGCCGCAGACATACAAATGAAGGGCGGACAATTTGGTCTAGTTAAAGCTATTATGCCTACAAGTGCGTGTGCGATAATGGTCGAGGAGCGCGTGGTGGCGTGCACGCGTTCGGGGGAACACGACTTAGTGTGTGTGTGTGTGTGTGTGCGCGTCTGCCAGCGAGCTTGTGCGGGCAAGAAAAGAGAGTGATTATTTGTGTGTTTAAGTGTGTGTGTGTCTGTGTGTGTGCGCTGCAGCTTTAACACTTTGTGGCTGTGATATGACTCATTGTAAATGATGCCATGGAAGGTCAATTGCGGAGATCAAAATGGCTGTTGATGGAGGGGAAGGGAGAAAATGTGTCATGTTTTTCCCCCTCACTGCCGAGGCATTTTTGATTTAAAAAGAATAAATGGATCTGCTCAGGGGGTTATTTCTCTCTGACTGGCGCCGTCCAAAATAACACCCCTGGCCCATATTTCTTGGAGGAGCCTCATGCCTTGCACCCATTGTTTTTTACTCCCCCCCCCTCCATACCTTTGACCATTGGAGGGGTAATCAGGCATGAGTGCCGTGGATTACGGCACGAGTGGATGAGCAGCTGCAATGCTCCAATGACCTTTTGTCACTCATTACTGGACCTCCGGAAAAAAAGAAGGGAGAAGAGAGAGAGACGGCAGAGAGAGAGAGAGAGAGAGGCAGAGAGAGAAGAAGAAAAAAAAAGTAAAAGAAAATGCAAAAGACGAGGCCTCCTCCAAAATCTTTAGGGAATTCAGTTCAGTGACCGTGATGTGTTGTTGTCTGCCTCGCCTTACCCCAGAGCAGATGTTAAATGGACTGATTGACAGACAGTCATAATCTGGTGGTCTGGGGGGAAAGATGAAGAGCGGAAAAAAAGAAGAGGTGGTGATGGAGGAGGAAGAGGATGATGATGATGAGGTGGTAGAAGAAGGGTAACAAATTAGAGGAGGTGGAGGGAGTTACTGAGGGTGATGATCAGGAATTGTTAAACCAAGTTGGACAAAAAGCAGAAGTGGACGGGGAGGAAGAGGAGGAAGAGGAGGGGGGACTTGGGGAAAGGTATTAACGTATGGTAATTGCGTCACCACCAGAGGGGGGGAGAGGGGTCTCATACGTTTGACCTTCGGGTCCTGCAGGCCCCCCCCCCCCCCACACACACACACACACACACACACATTACAGTCACTACTCCCCTCACCATCCATCGAGGAACACTGCAAACATTACAGGCATTTGGCAAGAATCTCAAGGCCAGCTCTGGCACATACGTACACATACAAAGACACACACACACACACACACACACACACACTCTGGGACTTCTGCCAAACAAACAATAAAACAAAAATCTACTCCTTAAAAAAATAGGGTGGCGCTCCTCCTCTGATGTCATCCGTGCAGATGCTTCGAAACCTTCAACCTCGACGCTAAAAGCAATTCAGATGTGAATATTGAGTGATTGAATGCGTGCCAGTGAAGAGGAGACCCACGCACCACCGGCGCCGCCCGCCCGCCCCCACCACTCCCGCCCAGCCCCCCCCCCCCCATGAAATGGTTTCTCCCACAATTAATGCAGTGCACCTGTGATGCTCGATAAAGAGCGCTGCACTGTGCACAGGTGTGGAACATTAGTTCTGGGGGTGTTCCTTGAAAAAGACAAGCTTCTGCCGCTCTCACCCTCCCTGTAATAACACACTATGACACACACCTTCACCGGTGGGGTGTGCGCACGCACGCACACACAGTCACACACACACACACACACATGCAATCAGCGTAGGAAAATTTGTAAGGAGAAAAAAAAACATTAAGTGTGCTGATGCTGTGAGAAAAGTAAAAATATGTAAATTAACCCAGTGCCCAAAAATCAATCCCGTCATTCACAGCACCGCACACATCCAAGGCTCAGGTATCCAACTTTGAGTGCAAGTGTGTGTGTGTGTGTGTGTGTGTGTGTGTGTCCTCACGCAGGCCTGCTTGCAGCCCTGTGTGTGCATCTGTTTGTATGTGTCGGTGTGACAGTGTGAATGCAGGGTGCTCGCAGAGGCCATGTGTGTGTGTGTGTGTGTGTGTGTGTGTGTGTGTGTGTGTGTGTGTGTGTGTGTGTGTGTGTGTGTGTGTGATGGAGCCTGGGTGGAAAAGTGGGACAGAAGTGCGTTGAAACTCGCTGTGCTGTTACAGCCCCTATACTTTCATCACGCTGTAAGATTTAAGTAGGTACCAGTGATGGGGCCATCATGGATTGGATGTAAAGTTCAAAGAGGATCTTTTCCAAAGAAATGAGATCTCTGCTCTAAAGAGAGAGAGAGAGATGGACTGATAGAGATGACAAGAGATACTCAACCTCAGAGATAGACCTTTGAGATAAACACAGTAATAGACATATTAGAAGACGGATGCTGAGAGAGATAGCAAAAAGAGACGCGCTAATGAGTAATGCGCTTCTCCTGCTAATGTCTATTTTGATGCTCTTTGCTTAACCCAGTCTCTAACTAGGTCATTAAGTAGCCTACCAAACACAGTCCTAGATAATCCTTTAGAATTAAGTGTGTCTGCATGTTCATGTTGAATATTCAATAAAGAGTAAATATAGCTTCAACACACTGGTGCTGTTCAAATCTGTAAGTCAGTAACAGGCGCGTGCAGTTTTTTTAATTATTGATTTACACTGTGGTGAAAGAGCATTTTTTAGTTGCTGTTTGCGCGCCGATGTCTGTACAATAAGCAACTACAAAAAACATGTTATTTGTCTTAAATAGAAAAAAAGAAAAAAGTTGAACGCTTGCACAGAGCACACGTGTTGATGAGCGGGTCACTCCTTTGCACACGGGTGTTGCGATACACACTCCTGCCGGACGGCGTCACACTATTCGGCTCCTCGACAGGTGGCGGCAAAGCGCCGAGAAAAGTAGCAACGTGCCAGCAAAAGAGCTGCAGTGAGGAAGAAGAGGAGCAAACACGGGTGTCAACAATGCACAATGTAAAATGTGGTTTTGCAAATGCTCCACGAGGAAGGAGATGCATTCGGCACGCCTGCCGGGCGTAATACACACAATGCCAGTTTGGTGAGAAACCATGAATGTAAACAGAGCTTTGTTCAGCAGAAACACGCCGTGTTTAGAGCGACTGGCTTGAGAATGTTAGGAGATTAAGGGAAATTACATTTGTTGTTATCTTGTTACTGCCGCAACAAAAGTTACATTATCTTGTTTTAACAGAGCATATGTCCGCACTGTACATAAATAGACGTGTAAATTGCATGACACCTTTTAGGCCATTTCAAATATCATGTGTACGATTTTGAAGGTTTTCACCGGTTACTTAAAGTCTAGTTCTCATTGCCGACTCGTCACATACGGACGCAGCTTTAAATGCGTGTTACTGTGAATTCAAACAAAACCACTTCAGTTTCGGAAAAGATCAATGCTTTTGAGTTAAGGGTGTTTTTTACTTAAATTTAGTTCTGTAATAGGTTAAGATAAATGAGTTTTAGTGTAGTTTCATTCATTAGTTATTCACATGTTACGTAGTCAACGTAAATAAGTCAAAATAAGTGTGTTGCTTATGTAAATGAAGTTACTGCGTAGGTTAACGCAAGTAAGTCAAAGTAAGTATGTTTGTTGTGTAAATTAAGTTTGTTAAGTTAATTAAGCGAAGTAAGTCTGTTTGTTTGTTACTTAAAATGAGTTCTGTAGATAAGTTTAGTAGTGAAGTCAAATAAGTCAAAATAGGTATGTTTGTTATGTTACATACGCTAAGTACACAAGTTATGCACATAAGTTGCGTAGTCATGGTTATTGCGTTTGTTGCTTATGTAAATTACGTTACGTATGCAAGTACGTTTGTTTGAAAAAATAAGTTGTGTACCTTAGTTAAACTGCCAACATAAAAAAGTCAAAATAAGTATGGTTGTTATGTTTCTCAGGTTGAAGTCTGACCCGGTCCTCTTCCCTAAGTGGACTTTCTCGCTCTCTCTCATAACTTCATAATTTGACTTGAGAGCACTCTCTGAGCGTCCAATAGTGCTGCAGCATGAAATGACACGCGGAAATCTAAAAAGAGAGAGATAAGATAATCCTTTAATAGTCCCTCAGTGGGGAAATTACAGGATCACAGCAAAAAGAAATGCGTAATGACAACATGTAAAATTACTGAAGATATTGCCCTTGTGTCATTTATTCGTCATATTTTAGACATGGTCCAAAACAATTGTGCCATATTAGTTGTGTTGCATTATTGGATCACAATGTCTACTTGCAAAGTAGTTTAGAGAGGCTGCTTTTCTCGAGCCCTACTTGGACGTGATTGGCTGAAAAGGTCCAACTCTTTGTAAAACTCTGGTTTATCTGAATAAACAATGTCTACAGGGATACTGGGGGAAATTCTAAAAGTGCAAATGCAAATGCAACTAAACGCCAGTTTTCTTTTCCTGTTTCACACACCCATACCAGATTATTAAAATAAACCGGTGGCTTGAAAAAAAGACGGCAACAACCCATAATGTCATATTTGCGATCCTTTTGAAATGAAGGTCTTCACAGACAGGTCACTTATGCCGAGGATGGGTGTGGGTGCAGCTGTGTTCTCGTCTACCTGGAACTTAATCGATCCATTAATCGCTGGGATTGGTCACAGAGTGAAGACACCTGCTCTCCCACCTGGGTTTCCGTCAGATGGGAACACGCACCGATGTCATTTCCAAAAGCTTGTGTGTTCCGAGTTCTCATGTCTGAACGGTTTTACTTCAGGAGGATCACTCGTTAGGAAAAGAACAACCCAAGCCATCAGGAAAGGAATGAAATATGCTCGTGCTTAAAGCAGGAATAAGTGCAGAAAATATGATATAAATCAAGTAACAAAACACATGAAAGTAATTCACTGGTCACATTTTTTTAAATTGCATTTGTGTATTTTGTGTAAATCGAGCACAGAGACATTCCACTTGGAGTTGTACTTCAAATGCCAGCAATCATTTTTAGAACAGGTGTCACATTCTTCAAACAGAAATGTCTCATTTGGTTATAAAACACGTCCTTTCTGTTTTCATAGCTGAAAATGAGTTTGGTGCCTCAGAGCTACATCATTAATTATGCACTTGACTTGAATCTGGATAAGTGCAGACTGTGACCTTGGGCTGTGACCGTCCTGTGGTGACCTTTTTTCCCTCTGCGTGAGAACAAGGGCCCACTTACAGTATTCCCACATCGTCATGTGGAAACATTGTCCTGTCCTCGCCTTTTAGTTCTTAAAAAGAAAGAGCGCATTGTTGCATGCACGTCACATGGAAATAACTTTTGGAACAGCCTGACGGTTAAAAGCAACGGCTTTGCATTGTTAGCACACTGAAGCTGGTGCCAGTGTGCCAAGTTTCCTGTGTAGCTGTCTGTGTGTGTTTTTTAATACAATATACATACTCGAAAACCCCACGCCTATGCCTAATGGCTGATTACAGCGAGGTCACCAGTAGTTGTGGGAGTAAAATGTACCCCTCATTTATCAGGCTGTAGTCATTCACTGTTGGTACTGTAATCCACTACAATTCGTATATAACCATCAGGACTTTCACCCCGGAGACCGCTGTATGACACAGTTGTTGACTTATTTTACTGCAATTTATGAATTTAACTCAAATTATACATAGTTATTTCAACGTAAACCGTAATCTTTTCCTCAACCTGAACACTGATCCCTCGTTGCTGGACACCAGTGGGAGAACGCACGGAAAATAACAAATCACCTTTTGTGAGATAGATGAACCATTGCATGAGGATGCATTGTATTGAGCGACCCACTTGACGAGAACATGTAGATTTAAGGACTGTGGCGTGAACACAAAGATAAGAGGCCTATAAACAACAAATGTCCGACAATCAGTGACTGGTGTCATCGCTCGAGGTCTCGGCCTGTGTGTTACATAATAATTGGATGTCCTTCAAACCGAGGAGCATGTGAGTCTGAGGAAAAGAGCTTTGAGTTGGGAGATGAATACACATTTCATATAGTTATTGCTATATTCACAGTTGCATAATATATATAGATATATATATATATCTATATATATTAGAAACAGAATATTCAAATAATCCTTTTGTGATTTAGCTGCATTAAAAGGTTCTTTGCATCTCTTTGGGGCAGTGGAAGTATCTGAAAACAACATTGACATAATATCACCTCATACACTGTGCACATACACAGCAGACAATGGTAGCATTGCTTTGAGGGGTCTTGGGTCGCTTGACAAATAAGTCCATTATTCCTTTCTTTTTTACCGTTTTGGCCTCGACCCACTCACAAAGTATCTGACTCCTCAATGCTCCACTTTGTCCACCGGCTCGTTGTTAACTTTGTCTGTGTGCTGTTTGGTGCTGGGCGGGTTGTGTACACTGGGTTTATCAGAGTAAAGCAGCACAAAGAACAAGTTGGAGAGGAATTTGCGGGTCGGGAAATTAAAACGATGAGCTGAAAGAGGCGATAACGTCTCAAAAAGTCAGATGGCGATCCCCTGTGATTACAGATGAGCTATCCCGTCCACATTACAAATGGTATTTTAATATATTGTTTGGATAAAGACATCGATTAGTGCAGCTTTGAAGTTTTTCCAGTTTATCATGACAGCGTGTAGGCTGGAGAATCTGCGAATATCGAGAAAAAAAGATTGAAAATCTAAAGAAATAAACTAAATGCACAACAAAGAAACAAAAACAAATTACATCTGAAATTATTGAGAGTTTGATTCACGTTGGATTGAATCATCGGGGGAGCTCTGTATTTACCAAAACACAGTGGGTAATTTGTGCTGAAAGTTTTACTCATTGAATATGACAGACGGGACCACGATCTGAGTCACTAACAATCCTTTGATTGTCACAAATGAAAATCTCCAGGTAATATTAAAAAACACATGCAGTTCAACATCAGGCAGTCGTTGCTCGAGCTTCCGCTGTGGATGGAGCGGCCCGGTTGCCAAGAAAAAAATATTGGTTTTGATTGCTTTTTACAAACCGCATTAACAATTTCATTTATTTTATTTTCATGTGGACGTTTTTACATTTGGGCAGAATCAGTGACGTATTAAAACGAGCAAACAAGTGTGTCGAACCAAATGTCAACGTTCACTTATTTCATTCGATGTCCGTAACTTAACTAATGTAATAAATGCAAACATTTTAAGCCAAAACATGTAGCATGTAGTTTTTTTTTCTTTTTTTCTTGACTCTTGTGTTTATATCTGAGACCGTACTCTGGGAGGACATTTCTCTTCCCCTAAACGTAATTCAGAATGCAGTTTAGTTGAATGGGAACCTAATTATATGAAAGACAGGGTTGGGATGCCAGGTGAAAATGTACCTCACATGCTGCAGTAAACGTGGCATCTGGATTCATGTTCATGTTTCACGGCTGCTCGTACCTTAAACCGAAAGTAAATGTTTGTTATGTAACGTTGCGTGAATACGTCCGCTGAGGGCGGTTGTTATTCACGCTGGTTACGTTTTACCGTCGCTAAGTTGCGTTGTCAGGTTCATTGTTTTAACAGAAGACGTTGTATCTCAATTGAATGGCAACGTCAACCACGTCGTAAGCATGATATGAGGCTGATGGTCCTGAAGCGTGTTTTTGGGATGTGTTGGAATTACGTTGGTCACTTTGTTTTGTCTTTTTAAATCTGAAACTCATACTCGGTTCGTCGTTTTTTGGGGGGGATGCAATGTCTTCCGTTCTTGACAACTTCCCGTCGAGCAACCTTCTCCAGCTGGTTGCCGTTGAGGAGGTTTGAGCCTCTCTCGTCGTCCCGAAACGTCTTCTGAACGACGTCGTCCTTTCTCTTCATTGGAACTTGAAGGTCTGTTTCTCCTCATACAGTACAGGCTTTACATTTAACACTGGCGTTTGAAAAGGCACACGTCTGAGCACGTGCAATTCTGTTTTTGATGTTTCCTGCAATCTCCGATGGCAAAAACAAACTTGAACCTGCAATTCAGTTTTCTCAAGCTGTCTGCTACATTTAAAATGCTAATATAAGACTAAACTGATTAATAATTAAACAATTACGGTCATGAATCAATAACTTCTGCACATATTTTTCATTAGTAAATTGCACTGAGTAAACAAAGAAGCAGTATTACCAATTCAAATGCGGCTGTGGGGGGGCGGGCCGTGGTGGTGGCGGTGGTGGTGGCGGTGTGGGGGGGGGGGGGGGGGGGGGGGGGGGGGGGGGGGGGCATTCTAATCGTCCTAACTTTGATGAAAAATAAACATTCGAGACAGTCACTCAAACAGTAAGGCCTCTGGTACAATTTTCCAAAGTAGATCATGTTGTTGCTTTAGATACAGTTAGCTGGTTGATTATTCAAGTAAACACGGTCGGAACATTTTTTAATGAAGCCCTCTGATCGGAGAAATTCACGATGAGTCTGGTGCGTGTCGTCGATGTTCAGAACATTTGGACAGATTTGATGCCCATCTGAGCGTCTTTAAAAGTCGAACCCATTTCTGGCAATCTGTCTCCGGCTTGAGGAACTTGGATATTGCAGCACAAAGGGAGGACTTCCACAACTGTCACCGCGCTTCTGATTAGTGCGACGACTGCTTGATTGACTTTTTGTCCGTCCGCATTCACTGTCTATCTATGTGAAACAAAAATATATATTTATATATACATACATGAATATATATTTGTTTAATTATTGTTCCCTCTGCACCACAACACCAGTGAGCTCCTGACGGTTTTTATCCGTTAGTGTCAGAGTGACACCGCCGTGGATCATTCTTGTTTCTTGTGACTTACCGCCTCTCCCCCGCTTCCCCCCAAAATGCCGGCGCGGTAATGGCTGATGCCATGGCAGTCGGTGTAAAGCCTGAGAAACAAGGATAAAAGCATAAACAAATCTGTGATAAGAAATATGACATGGCTATCAGCATGCAGAATAAGCCCGGCCCTGCGAGCGCAGGCACCCAGATTAATGATAAATTACGAGGACCTGGGCTTGTTTATAGCACTCATTTTCCTTGCTGCACCTGCTCATATTCTCTTGGCCTAGAGCAGCCCCCTCTCTCTTTTTCTATTTTCTCTCTCCATCTCTCATACTCCTTCACCCCCCTCACTCCCTCCCTCTTCTCACACACACACACACACACACACTTTTTTCCTCTGAGTAGGTGCTTATTTAAAATGGTCCTGTGTTTCTAAAGCACTCTGCCAAAACCGGTGGGACACCCCATGAAAACATAATCTGCGGGTGTATAACTGATGTTTTAGAGGAGAGGGGAGGGCAAGGAGTGAAAATATTAGAGGGGGATAAGGAAATAAGGGTGAGTAAAAGAGAAGGGTGGAGAGAGGGAGACAGAGAGAGAGAGGGTGAGCGAGAGAGGTTTACTGTACATGAGCGACGGGGAAAAAAACGCGAGCAGAGGGGAGACGATTTAGAGGTGGAATAAAAGGCGAGCAGAGAGAGTATTTTGATGCACGACGTAAGAGAGAGAGAGAGAACACACAAAAAAGGAGCCGGAATGAGATGCGAGTAGTGGGCAAAACGCAGCGGCCTTATGGTAGCGGCTCTTGTAATAATACACCGCCCGACATCAGCCCAATGCTTAATTTTAATATTAATTACAAATATCTCTCCGCACAACAAGGAATATAATTTGACAATCACTTTGGCCCCGAGTACTGTATTTAATGCAAAGTGCGGCTAAGGGCGCGTGCAGTCAATATGGAGAACTAAAGTCTGGACCCCCCCCTTTCCCTCACCTCATTACATGAAGTGTGAATGTTAATTCTAGTGGGTTTATTAGTTAGAATCAAGGAGGGAAAAAATGAGAGGAGGTTAGCATTTTTATTGTTCATTACAAGTGGCTCTCTGGTGGTACCTGGGAATTTTTTGGGGGGCTGCTGTCAGGCCATGTGTGTGTGTGTGTGTGTGTGTGTGTGTGTGTGTGTGTGTGTGTGTGTGTGTGTGTGTGTTGGGGGGGCAGTGGGTGGTTGGGGCAGGGGGTGCTCCGAATGGCCATTGTCTGATTCATAATTATATTTTTATTATGACTGAGCTCGGGGGCCCCCTCACACTGTACAAAGCAATTTCTAGCAGAGAGCGCTACGAGGGCAAAGTGTTTACATACCAAATTATAAGAATATACTGACAGCGTTTGGTTGTTAATAAGCTGTAATCACTTCCCCTAATTTAATCCGGTTGCTATGGTAAACAAATGACACTTGAGGCTGATGGCGGTGAAGGAGGAGGAGGAGGACGACGAGGAGGAGGAGAGGAAGAGGTGTGCCCAGTCGAATGAGGGGGAGAAAAATAGCTGATGAAAGAAAACTGACGCACACACACACACACACACACACACACACCCACACCCCTTCTCTGACAAGACACCTGCTGTCCTCTGTGCATCGTGCAATGTTCGGAGGTGTATGTGTGTGTGTGTGTGTGTGTGTGTGTGTGTGTGTGCTATAAGCATGAGAGGAGAGAGCGAGTGTACTTATATGTGTGTACGTGTGTCGGTCAGAGACAGCTGTCTGTGCAGTCAGCAACGCCGCTCTCCTCAGAAAGCAGAAAATTGAGCGGGAATTGGGCTAATTGTACGGAATGATTGATGCTAGTGGAAACTACAGTACATTAAAAAACACAAAAGTGCACGCACAAGTGTGCAGACGCACACACACACACACACATTTCCTGTCTGCTGTAAATGCTATTAAAAGTAGAGCAGTTGTTGTTGTTCAGCGCAGAGCAGATCTTGATATTATTTTCCATTTATCTGTCTTCCTTCCGTCCACCGGAACAGAACTTAGTGTTAAAACGCGTCAGTAAAATTATAAAAAAATATAATTATGACACTTTAGAGTGATTTTAAAAACAAGCACAGCAGTGGTTTTATTTTGAAATTTTAGAGGAAAAGCAATTAATAAAACAGCAGAAATTAATCAGTAGGCTTCATCAATAGTAATTATTTTGGGTACAGTTTATATTGCTGATTTGACCAGAGAGCTCTGTGTGGAACGACAAGATAAAAGTAAATTAAATAAGAAAATGACGGCTTAAAAGATCAAATAAGTTCAAATAAGTTGAAAAAGAATAGAGTATGTTTCAGTAATAACATTACAAAAATAAGTATGAGCTGTTGCTGAAATGATGAACTGGTCAATTAATTACAGAAATTATAAAACATTTATTGACAGCTATTTTGCTAAATGTTTAAAATGAATCTATCGTGCAAAACACGTTTGCTGGTTCCAGATTAAAAAAATGGAACAATGATCTGCTTTCCCAAATGTTATCCCTGAAATTCATATCGTAAATTTCATCTGGAGTTTTTTTTTTTTGTCGGACAAAACAAAACAATTTGACGGTGTCCCCCTTTAGCTTTGGAAAAATCAATAAAATGAAAGAGAGTCACATGAAAAGGCACAGCCCTAATATGATCTGTTAATTGATTGAAGTTGTGCAGCAGGATGCTCGTCAACGAGACTTTTCTCTGGGACGGACGTGCTTTCAAGGCCCTCGGCCGTGAAGTGCTGATCAATCTTCTAGACTCCCAGACTTGGAGAACAGCTGATACGTCGATGACGAAGAGGCCGAGTCTTCTCCTTTCTTTTTTTTTGTCCCGGGTGATGAAGTTACGGGAACGAGGGAATGCGGCGATGATGATGCAGATGATGGCAATGAGTGGGGAGGAAGATTATGCTAACGACCACACGTGGCTACAGAAACACTCACTAATCAGCAGTCACACACACACACACACACACTAATGTGCACTATCTTTTGTCACCTCTTGAACTTGCAAACAGCCGAACACGGCCGGCTGTTTATATTACATGAGACGTTGATTACTTAGGAAAATTCATCTCCATGCAGAATGATTGTCTATCAGGATGCATGTTCACTGCTGTCCCACGGCGGCCTGCTTGTGCATTCTCATATTAACACATTTTAGCGTCCTCCTGGCCGCGAATCAAGGACGTATTTCTTTTCGGGGGCTACAGAACAGGAGGAAGAGTCCAGGTACGTCTGCTCCATTGATTTCATCTCCTCGCGGCGTCTCCTGCTGATTAAATTTGAAAACCTAAAGGAAAAACCTCCACTCCTGCGCTCTAATCCAGCAAATAACAGCGGCTGAAGAGAAAGGGAATGATTGGTTGACAATGGCTTTCACTTGCAAACGCCTTTCAGGGGGAGAAAATCCTCACCTGTCATTCTATGGTCCTCGTTGCAGAAGTACAGACGATAGCATCGCCATCGTGACGCTGTTTCTCCAGGAGACGACTAAGTCTTTAATATTTCCCGACCAAAGTTTCACTGTTTTGCAAGTAAGTATTCGTAGCTCATATCTTTTTAGTCTAGTTAAAAGTCCCATATTCTACAAAGGGAGACTTCCATGTCTTTTTTATTCATTTACTATAATCATAAAGAAGGTCTATGTGCGCAACAAATACTGTGAAAGTATCAAAACGCTCAATCCACGGAGAAAACCTGCACAGCTCATATTCAGAAAAAGCAGCCTTTTTTTTTAAACGAGCCGTCTGGACTTCCGTCAGGTTGTGATGTCACAACTGTACAGTCGCCGGGAGAAGTGCCGCTAAAGTCTATGAAGCTGACGCACCCAGTGATCCCCCCGCCCCGGCAGCAGTGACGCTGTGAAGACGAGGAAGAGGAGGAGGAGGAAGAACTGCTGACCAATCAGAGGTGGGCTGGCTAGTTAGCTATGTGGCTTGTCTTTTCTAGGACAAGCTACATAGCTAACTAGCCAGCTAACTAGCCATCCCTCCCTCTCCACCAAAGTTGGTGGAGAGGGAGGTGGAGGAGCCGTTAAACACCAGCAGGCTGTTCAGCTCATTGGGTTTCTGGAACCAGTGTAACAATGAAAGCATGGCGAAAATTTCAAAGCAAGCTAACTAGCCGGCTGTCCGCTAGGTAGCTTGCTAACTAAGTTGTCACTCATCTGTCGATGGCATCTGTTTTTCTCTTCTGTAATAAAGTGATTTTTGAACTTTAAAGCCTGTAAACGTGTTCTAGTGGAAACCCCCAAATACAAGTATGGGCCTGAAAATGAGTCCGATATGTCTCCTCTAATGGGAGCTGCCTCGTTAGGGGAATACGGCTGTCTGCGTATTGGCATAAGAAATGTGGATCTATTGGACGGGAGGGACACAGAGAGACTGAGAGGACGCTTGTCCTCGTGGCTCCGGTAATGGTTTTCTTATTCTCTCCATCTTCTCTTAGAGATGCATATCAATACATATCGTGGCGTCTGCACAGAGCCTGCCACATCCAATATCGCCTGGACATTTTACATAATTATTATTTTCAGGAGTCATTGGGGTCTCACGGAAGGGAATGTAAGTGACAGGCGTTTAAAATGGTTTTTAAATCATGCGGGATAACCAGGGCCTTTCAGAAATAATTGTGTCAAACTGCTTTTCACCTTTTTCGCCAATCAATATGCACACTCATTCATGGGCCGACGACCATCCATCAAAAGGCGGCGCTGCTCTTTAATATACATGCTTGCATTTTAATGGGCTACTTTAACAACAATACGGGGACAACAATGTGTTTCCGTGTAATATTCCCGTAGAAATTGATGATACAGCCTCTTTGGCGTACAAGGCGCTGAGGCCTGCGTGCCTATGTATGGAATGCACACATACGTGAGGTGAGAGCGCACAAAAACACACGCACACGCACACAAACAGACACACAGACAGTTTGTTAAGTGGTGGCCTAAGTCGATGTAATCGCATTCACTTTGTTACACGGCTCGCAAATGATTCAAAACTAGATTTCATGCATGCTTTCATACTAATTCACCCGCTCGTATTTTTCATTTTGGCCGGAAAAACTCTGAGAACAATCGAGACTTACCCCATTCTCCAATTAGGCTCCCAAACAGGACCAAAAGAAGAGGGGGAGGGAGGGGGGGGATCTATTCATTTTCTTTTGATTAAAATTATCGCCACTTGCGAGGAGCTTTGGGGTTTATGTATTAAATAATGCATCATTTCATAATTATATAGAATATATAGATTTTTTTTAAATAGGATACTGGGCAAAATGGTGACTTTAATTAGATCGGTGTGTAAGATATCTCGGGGGTATGATAAAACAATGTTAAATATCTTGCAATGACTGTAAAATGTGTTCCAACAGATAATGAAACACAAATAGGGTCTCGGGTTGCCGCGGCTTCTATTTGTCGAAACGTTCCCACGTGCATATTTTTTTTTTCCCCCTCCTGAAATTTCATAATTATATTGAAGATGTGATCAGGGGATAACGCAGCTAGGTGCTAAATACGCCGCCCCCACCACCACCACCTATTCAGAGGCGTACATTATCATCCGATTACTGTAAGAGTAAATTACCGGAGATAGTCGTCGAGTGTTGGGGAAGCAAATTCGCGGCAGAGGAAGCTGCGTTTAGTCGCTCATGTGCACACATGTGGGCTAGTAAACAGGCCAAGAAGGTCACGGCCGGCGTAATATCCACACAAGGATGAGCTAAGGCCAAAGACTAGCAAAGACCTAAAGAGCAAAGTGTGTGGGGGGGGGGGTTAGAGACGCTTTTCACAATTAAAGCAGAATTAAAGATGCACTAGAACAGCAACACTTTGCCAGGCAAACAGCGCCTGCAGCCTCTTTCAAAATTACAGCGGGCTAATTTGAAATGAAGGACAAACAGTGGTTGCGTGTGTGTTGTCTTGTGTGTGTGTGTGTGTGTGTGTGAGCGTGCGCGCTTCTCCACAACCCTCTCCCATTATGATTGCAGGCGCGGACCCCATCGTATCGGTCTATATATAAAGTATGTAAATGTCGTCTGGCTGCGACAGTCAGAAGCGTCAATAGAAGTTGACAGCTGAATTATAACCGCAGCCGAATCCATCAGTCTTTTGTTTTAACCGGAGAATGGAGCGTTCTTAAAACTCAACAAAAGGCCTTTTAATCAAATTCTCAAGGTTGTTGGCTTTAGCATTGTATTAGTTTAATAGTTTCTGCTGCACCATTGACGTTAATGACACATTCCTATGTAAATATAATGTGGCTCCCAGAAGCCATCAAAACATTTTAAGGTCCAATGAATACAGTTGCATTTTTTTTCTTTTACTCACCCTCCCTCTCTTTCTCTCCCCCATAACCCTCCCCTTCTCTCCCCTCCCCCCCCCCCATACAGAAATGTCTTTTTATTTAGCAATCTCCGCACAGTGCACGGTGATACAATAAAAAGGAGGGGAGATTGATTAATGGAGACTTTAAGGTAGTGATGCGCAGCACTGATACAAATAACTGTGGAGAGACAGAGGGGAGAGAATATTCTGCCTCCCCTCCCTCACTCCCCTACCAGCACACACGCACACACACACACACACACACACACAAACACACACGAGTGCACGTACACGCAGACTTTTAAAGAATTCACTCGCGGAACCGCGTGCGCGTTGGTCCGGAATACACACATACACTCGTGGCCACGTGTGTATGTGCGCACACACGCACACATCTAAATCACATGTACACTTTAGAGGCCTTTGGCACAGATTCATCACCCGCGATTGAAAGATAATGAAACTGCATATTTTTTCTCACCATTCAGGGGCTGATGAAAGCATTTAGAGTCATATAGCAGAATACATTAAAAGCAGTATCATATTTTTGAGAAGCCTCATAACATGTTACGGTCTAAAGGGAAGAGGGAAAAAAAGAGAAACGATGTGCAGACATCTTGGCCCATATCTTAAGCTCGGGTGATAGGCGGCCTTTTGTATGTATGAATCGCTTAATCAAGTCTTTGGGGGATATACTGTATTTAAGTGGTTGTTGGTAATTTAAAAGGGGGAGGGAAAAAAGAGAGAAAATCAGACACTTTGGAGCTGGCATTGAGATCACACCACATTTGCAAATACGCTTGCATACACAAATCTGAGTTAGAGGGCGAGAGAGAGCGAGAGAGAGAGAGATGTAATGGAGATTTCTTTTTTTTTTCTCTCACGCTAGACGTGTACATATAAGCTAAGAATCGGCATTCAATCACCACTCTGTGTTTTGTTTTTCTGGATGTCTGTGTTCTTCTTCATCCGTTGTTTAATAGACTGGAATTAACATCCATATGTCACACGTAATGGTCGATCTTTAAGCTCTGTTCCCCGAGAATCCGTATTAACGCGCTGACAAGAGGCAAACGCAGCTCGCTCTTCCTCCCCTCAGCAGAGATACCCTGAAGAGAGATTTACGGATTCATTAAATTCACATCATTTCTTTGTAAACACTGGATTAAACTAGTACCAAAATCTTTTTCAGGAATTCAGTACATTTTCCGGCAATACTGTAACTGTTTTTAAAGTAAATGCACCAACGTGTCACCAGCAAAATGTACTGCAAGTAGTCACTACTCATGATGCAGCGGAATGTGCATTATCATTTTAAAATTATGAATGTTGTAGCTTGTTGCTAATTTACTACTTTCTGTGTTGTATATATATCGACATTCAGGGTGAATTGGATGAACAACTTGAACTAATAGATTTTGCCTTGAAGCGTCCTCACTGACGTGAAGACGATTATTATCGGAATTAAAAGTTTTCTGAAAATGTATATTTGAATATGCATATGAGGCATTGTTTTATGGATAAGTGCTGATTTGCAGACACTTCCAGAACTGAAATATGATGAAATATGGATGAAGCCACGTTTACCATGGTTGTTTCATTTCAATGACATATTAGAGTCAAATGTTTTAATAGAGGCATGTTCGGGTATATCTTGTAATTCTCACTCCATAAATCAGAAAATACTGGAAACAGCAATAAAACTAATCTATTTTCATCATGTTTTTTTAAACTTTGAATAAGTATGGATGGTATCTGAACACACCACTCTATAAATCTACAGAATATAGAGAGGAATGAACCTGGAAGGTTTGGATGGAAGTGAAGTTTAGATATCTGGCTCTGAGTCTAAAAAACTAATTTAGAGAAAACGGCCTTCACAGATATTTATGTAAAATGACATTCTTAAGACACTACAGGTGAGTGGGGACAAACAATAACTAATAAATCTGACCACGAAACTTCCCCAGTTAAATACATTAAAACAATTGTTTGCTTTATTATTAAAGGTTTGCTGAAATGTTTAGTCTGAACTATCGAATGTGAACATTTGATGAAATGAGGAGAAAACTGTAGATACAAAAAGACAAAGTAAATAAAATAGGGGTCAAATAAAACAGCAGGGTTTCTCTCCACTAGACTGAAAGAAAACTAAAAAATCTAAAAACTGACCCGTGCATAAAATAGGATGTTTTTACCTGGAGGTGTCCCTCCTTCATTTATTATATTTTATAAAAATGTATTTTGCTTGATGGGAAGTCCCTACATGCACAATTATTTTTCCCATACGATATTATACTTTTTTTTTTTATTACAGGAACTTACAGTACGCAAAAATAGATTAACCATAACATTATGTATACATTAACATACAACAGGCACCATGTGACATCCTGAGAATACGGATAAAAAAACTAAAACATTTGCCTGAAACATGTGAACTCGCCACATGTGGACTGCACATCGGGAAAAGTGTTTGCTTCCAGCACTGTGCTCTGAAACTTATCCTCTCCGACGTTGCCCAGTAGTTCATCATTGTTCAGCGTGTAAAAGCATCTTTATATTATGTACAGATTATCGCGATTACAATTTGCTCGTAATCCATTTAGAAAGAGCTTACGGTGCCTTATAATAGCATGTGAGCACCACTCTGAGAAAAAGTGCCACCAAATAAAAGATCAAGTGCATTTGAGCGTTTCCATTACGCGCACACACACACACACACACACACACACACACGCTCTAACACACGTTGCACGGATTTCTCATGCATCGTCTTTCCTGTGAGCTATGGGCTGTAACGTTTGCTTTTCTTAGTCAAGGAGAACAATCTCATTTACGGGGGAAACAAATTAGAAAAAAGAAAAAAAAAAAAAAGATGTAGCTGTGACAATACCTCAAATTCGATCCTACTTTACCCCCCCCCTCCCCCCCCCCCCCTTTTTTAATTTACAATGCAAAGTGTAAAAATAAACAGTGAGGGCTCAATTTAGTGTGGTTTTCAGCCGTGGCACCTAATCCTCCACCCCACCCTTCGTCACAATGTGCTGGAGGTTGTAGATTTTCCTGCGGGTGTGTGTGTGTGTGTGTGTGTGTGTCTGGGTGGGTGGTGGTGGTGGTGAGGGGAGTTCATTGAGTGAGAGATAGGTGGGCACAGAGGAGCGCCCTAAGGGAGCCACAGCAACACATACTGGAGCCGTAATCGCAGACACACAGATTCTTATAAGGTACACACACACACACACACACACACACACACACACATCTCTGCCACACACGCCACCGTGGAGAAACTGGGAAACAAGCGACTCTTAAGCGCAAACAAAAGAAAAGTTTGTTTGTTTGACAATGATCTCCAAGCCGGAAAAAAAACGCGCTAAAGGGAAGAAAGCGGGACGGACACGTGAGTCGAGTCTTTAACCCCGTGCTCGCCGTCAGTCTCTCTGCGAGGGCCTTCAGCTGGAGCCTTTTTGTTTTGTGTGTGTGACCTTATGAGTCACCGCGTTCTCCCTCGGCAGAGGAAAAACAAGCCTGAGACGGCGGTCGTGTCACTTCAAAGTGTGAGCGACTCCCACTCAGAACGCGCACGGCGTGCGATCGGCGAGGCGAACGCGTCTGATCGCGGCCCCCCTCGCTCGTCACCGGCTCCCCTCCCCCCCCGTGTGACAAGCCTCCCCGCGCACCTGAGCGCTACCCAGTGGGAAGCCCAGCCTACCTCCGACGAGGAGGACCTCGCCGCGGGAGATGGTCCATCACACCTCCCCCCACCTCGCCAGACGGACAGAGAGGAAGAGCGAGCCGAAGACGGAGCGAAAGTTATAGATAATCTTTTTACCCGCCGTTGAGTAAACACACAATGTTTGTTGAGTCTGTCGCCGCGGCCGAGCCAAGCGGCGAGTGACGGATGCAGCAGCGTTAGCTAGCTGATTAAAGCCCTATCTTCTTCAAAGTAGAGAGAGAGGGGGGGGGTGGGGGGGATTTTCACTCTGACATTTAAAGAACAAACACAATGCTCAGTTGGGTGGCATATTTGCCTATTGTTCCTTTTTAAAAATAAAACTTCAGTCCATGTGGAAGTTTAAATCTTCTCTGGTACGGCCTGTCGATCCGGAGTGCTTTTCTTTATGTTCAAGGCGGCTCAGCGGCGCTCGCCGTTTGCGCGCACGACTTTGCGTGTACACATGCGTGTGTGTGCGTGCCCATGTGTCACCCCCTCCCCGCATATAAACCCTCATTCGGATGGACCGCGGTCCAACTTTGGCGGTGGCCCGCGGCCACATGGAGCGGTCTGATAGAGCACTGGAGTCTGCGCGAGTCACACGCGCTGCTGTCGTACGGCGGGGCCTCTCTTATCGGAGTCGCCAGCACGGTAAGCTAGGATTAGCATCTAGATCTGTGAAGACTGGACGGACGTCAGCACGTTGGGGGTGGTGATGGTGGTGGTGGTGGTGGTGGTGGTGGGGACAATGGTGACAGAAGAGAGAGAGGAGGGCGCGGGATGAGGAGATGGAGATAGAGCGAGCGGACGGAAGGGGAGGGTGCAGAGCAGATAGACGGGTGTCGTACTCACCAGTGGATCGACGTTTCTACGTGAGCAGCAAAGTTCCCCCCGCCCCCCATCCCTTTCTTCCTGCTCTTTCAAGCCACCTATTTCCTCACCTTTTTACTTCCCCCCCCACCCAGAGGGCAATGTGCACGAGTGCAGCAGCGTGCGCCCATGCCTGCTTTGGACTTTTTTGGTGGTCCGACGTGGAGCAAAAAAAAAAAAAAAGAGAAAAAAAAGAAACGGCAGAAACATCACACTCATGGAGCAGCCTAAGTGGGCCCTGTTTTTGAAGTCTTTCTTTGAAATAAGCGAGGCAATCCCTTGGCCCAGGGATCATATTCTATTTACGTTCCCTTTGCCAGCGACACAGGCGACGCCGGCCAAATTCACAAAAGAAGATCCACATTGGAAAATCCGGCTAATCCCTGATTGAAAGTTCATGTGTTGGCTTCGATGGATAAGCTCTGGCAGATTTTCCCAGGAAAGGGGAGTAAAGGAAAAGAAGAGAGGAGAAAAAAAAAAAAAAGGCAACAAAAGTGGGATCCTTTTTGGTTAGAAAGTGGACTCAGTGTCAGTGGCATGCAAGCAAAGCTCATGTCCGCTTGTCAAGAGCTGCCTTTCATGCTCGAGGCACGCGGGTTCTCTCTTCTCGGCCTGAAGGGGGAGGTTTGTGTTCTCGTCTTCAGAAGAGGTCGGGGTGAGCCGGTGGTTCCAAAGGTCGAACTCAAGACAAGATGCTACCTCAGTTTATTTAGTTCCTTTTTTCTCTCTCTCTCTCTCTCCCTCTCCACCAATTGCTTCCTCCACTCCTCGTCCACTCTCCTCTCTCGTTCCCCGGTCTCTCTCCCTCCATCCTCCCTTCCTTCCCTCCCTGTCTTCCCTGGCTGCATCTCCCTTCTCTCTCTCTCTCTCTCTCTCTCTCTCTCTCTCTCTTCCAGGGGTGGTGGCTATGGCTAGAGAGCCTGCACAGATGGCAGGCCAGCTTGCCTTCAGGGGAAGGGCTCCACAGCTTAAACTTCTTCCATTTCCCCCCCACCCCCTCTTTTTTTTCTTCTTCTTCTTCTTCTTCTCTTCAGCACAAAACTTTTGGCCCGCAACTTTTTTTCACGCCTAGCGGGCCTTTATCTCTCCGTGCATGATGTGAGGAAAGGCCGAGGTCCTCGCAGGGGTGGGGGGTTGTTAGGGGGGCGGGGACGAGCACGAGTCGCCCTCGGATCAATGGGGGGCCGTCGGTATCAGCGGAAACCCAACACATTGACCGCACCGATAATCTGACACTTGAAATTGTCACGTTTTTCAAACCCGAGTCCCGTCATTGGTCCGGAAGCGGCATTTTTTTACTCGGAGTCGCCTTGAATTGAGAAACAGCACGGGCGCTCCAGTGAGGGCTTTTTTTTCCGCTCGCACAACCAAGTGATTTTGTGCCGCTTGGCGAGCGAGCGCACGCTTCTCTCCGTCAGACAATGGAGGCATTAACAGGCGCACAAGTATTATGGCAAGTCAGAGTTTCCTACTTTGTGTTAACGCGGATCTCTCCAGATCAATGTCTTCCCCGAGATGACCCCGGGATAATGGTAATATTACCACCGCGCCGTCTCTCCTCACATATCATTTCACACTCAAGTCGATGTGAACAATGTCCCTCTAATGGCTTGCTATACTTAAAAGCCGTCGACGCCATAAGTGGTCTTGTTAGCGGTGGCCCCGCGCCTCTTCGTGGGGGCCGCCTAACAACTTGACCCGTGTCAAGTGATCACCTGATAGCCAGCACTCGGCTTTAGGCACAAAGGGAGGGGGGCGGGGGACTTCTGACAGTGTTTTGATTCCATCAAAAACGTAGATACTGCAAGACTCTCTCCTGATTGTGTGAAAAGACGATGATGGGGCGTACTACAGGTAAGTGGTTCCCAAAACAGGCGCCACTGTCCCACAAAACTGTGAAAAAAGGTACAAAACAGTTTGGATGCTTTGAAGTGGGGGTGGTATGAGGGTACCTATCCATATCAGTGTGTTACTGCAGGAGAGGAAACAGACAGGTGAGGCAGCACGGGAGCAAAGTGATGTGTCGCTTTGAAACACTTGTTTTAACCGCCAGGTTTCAGCTCACCTGAAGAAGATCGACGGCAGTTGGAGTATTTACAGTATATTGAGAATGTTTTCACCGTTTTTATCTTGCCGTCAGCTTTTTTTTTCCAGACACACACAACAATATTTAGCATGCTTTTTCTTCCACGTAACATTGACACAAGTTCATTTATGTTACATGCATGGAAGGGTAGGGGGTTGTTCATGGATTTTAGATAAAATGAACTACAACAGCGTGTTAAAAAACATTTAACAGAATGAAAGAGATCAATCTAAAAGCCCATATGGTTTTGGCATTTTCAAAAGATGGTTCACTCAAATTCCTAAAATATCTCACTTGTTTATTCATGCACATATTTTCGGTGTGTTTTGTGCAGGTTTGATCAAATTCGGTTGAGTCACCCTCTAATATTTCGTAGGATGGACACACCTCCACTGCTCTAAAGCCATGACTTTTTTTTCACTGAGGTATTATTTCTGCTCTATAGCAGGTATTATAAAGGTTTTCTGTTTCATATTTGGTTCAGAGCTGTTTTGATCAATACAGTAGCTGTGTATAAAATGGATGTTCAGGGCTATTATCTGTGGGGTGAATGTGAGGATAAAGCCCCGGAAAGGAGCCCGACACATAAGGAGATTTGATTTCAGCCGTCCTGTTTTTGCAGAGGAACATCTTAGGCCTAGTAATAATAATAATAATAGTACTTTTTTTTGGTGGCAGTTTTCATTAATCCAACTCTGGTAGTGTTGTCAATGTGCCGCAGATGAGGTTTTGTGTGAGAATTAAAATTCACCTTGACCTGTGACTCGCACTCTCGATTACGCATAAAATTCTAATTATATAGAGAGATTATAACGTTTTTTAAATATGATTGCAGCATTTAATACACTTTAAAAGTTGTACGTGCCGGTAGACTGGCTGTTTTTTTTTTTTTAACAACGTTCCTAATTAAAGCTTAGAGAGGATTTGTCATCAGTGCGCTTCAAGCATGTCCTAATTCTCATTTTCATAAAACATCTGTGAAATAGTCTATATTTAACGTGCGTGATGGCTATTTTATGCACTTTTATTGAATGTCTTGTCTCGCGGACATCTCCATGTTCATAGAGGTATGAACCGCCGGCACGGCCTCCGGCGCCCCTTTTTGTCAAACGCCGATGAGAGCTGAGAGGTGGCATGAAAAGATGGAGAGCAGAGGAGATAAAAGAAGACACGGCGAGGGGAGAAGGAGAGGGGATGAAGGAGAGTAGAAAAAATGACTCCGGACTTTGTCGGAGAAATCAATTGAGAAGCACATAGACACGGGCGGCAAATTGGGTGATAAGGCCCCGGTGTCCTCCCCTTCTTAACGAGGAGCACTGAAGCATGAGGGTAAATAAAAGAGACGTCTCTCTCTCTCTTTCTATCTTTCCAGACGTGCTCTCTCCTCACACTCTTCCCCCCCCTCCCTCCCCCTCGCCATTATCGGTGTCTGTTTGTTCCATTCGTCTCTTCCATACCTCTCTCTTCATCCATTTCTGCATGTTAATAACAGCTGACAGGATGACGGGGTGGTGGTGGTGGTGGTGGGACGCCCCTGCGACTCCGGCCCGCTATCCGTGCGTGCACACGTTTGTGCACCTGTGTGTGTGTGTGTGTGCAGGGATATAATGTAATCTGAGAGGCCTATCCTCTGTTCCCGGGTTTTTGGGCGAGGGGCGACCCGGTGGTTTGCGGCGGGCGTATGCCCGTACTTTGTGTAGAACAATGCGAGCAGGCAGGCGGCGGGAGCTCGGAGGTATTCTGCAGGTGTCGCAGAGAAGGACCCTTCTGTAGCAGTGTGTCTTGGACCCGAGCTCCACAAAGCTGCCTCCTCCCGCTGCCAGATGGACCCATGCTTTTCCCCACACTCTTGCTCTCGCAGCTAAGACCTAGGCTTTTCTCCCTCCTTTTTTTTCCTTTTTCTCCCCCTCCCTACAAAAGAAAAGCGCTTTGGCTGAAAGAAAACCACAGCTGAATTTTATGGTGCCGCTTCTTTTTGCCAAGCTGATTTTACAATTGAAAGGGACAGAGTGCATGGAAATGCTGTTTTCCCCCCGCCCCCCCAAACCGCATCGTCTCTGCGCCTTTTAAGATGCGAGTTTGCATTGGCAGATACGTTCGCCACACTGATATTTCCTCTCCCAGTGTGAAATCTCGATAATATCCGGAGTTTGCGGAGGGGAGGTGGGTGGTGGGGGGAACCCAGCTCAGAGTGTGTTCGGAAGAGCGCCCGGAGCAGATCTTCTGGGGTGTAATTCCTACAAGGCCTCAATAAGGTGACGCCGCCGAACGTAATCACGCCGTCTATAGACATCACACGCGCCGCGCTCCGGTGTGTGTTGTGTTGTGTGTTTGGCGGTGATGCACGCGTGTGCCAGTGAATACGCGCCAGCACAAACACTGGCACACATTCGCTGGCACGTACGTCAACACGAAGCACAAAAATTCATTAAGTTTTTACAGCGCCCTCCCTCTTACCTTAAATAACTAAACGAGGTGCAACGCGACTTCAATCGCGCGACCCCGATACAGCTACACCTCGCGCCGAGCGGAGGGAGCGCTCGTTGACTCCGGGGACAGAATTAACATCCAATTTCCCACTTCTCATTACAATTCAATAAAAGCCAATCTGCCTTTTACCTTTAGAGCAGTGTTTTGGGTGGATGCTTTCAGGGGGCCCCACTCCACTCTGAGCCCAATTAAGAACATTTAAACATATTAAAATCTCCCAAGCTCTTCACTGTCCTGATTACTGCTTAAATATAATCTGCTTTTATATCCTCTCTCTCTCTCTCTGCCTCTTTCACTCATTTTTCCTCTCGAATTATATCCATCAGTGATGATTTTTTTTCTTCTTCTTCTCCCCTCTAGAGGAGATTCAGGGTCGGGCAAGTAAGTATCTCTTCCCTTTCAAGCAGAGATATCGAATTACCAAGTGGAGAGTGAACTTTCTCACACATTCTGCCTTTTCTTTACCGCACTTGAACGTTACTTAACATCACTTCCCCCGTCCGCCCTCAGCCCCTCGTCCTGTTATTCCTCTTCGCTATCAGCCCTGATGAGGATGTGTAGTGGGTTCAGAAGGGGTCCGTGGATGAATACTGACACGTATAAATGGTTCCCGCCGGAAGAGGTCCCCGCGATCGCTCAGTCGTTGTCGCATCCATCACGGCAAATCCACTATGCTGGCCTCCGTCACCAGTCACCAGCCCGTTTAGCCACCAATGGGCGTGGCTTAACGGGCCACAGGTCCACATCCAAATGTGGAGTCAAAGTAAGTGCTCACACAAACGCATGTTAACCCTTTATTTACAAGGTACTGATATTAACTTTTGAGACTGCTGTTAATTCAGTGGCCGAAAGCTTCACTGATAATATTAAGTATATCTGTGCTTCAGTAGACTATATTTCTGTGTAAATATGTAAGTGTAATTCATGACAGAAGAATGCCATACAGTGGTGTATTTTGGTAAATTATATATATATAGTGTATATTTAATTTAAATCTCTTACTTTTCTTCTTCGAGACGTACAGTTTACATCTTCATATTTCATGCATTTGTCACACTAGTAAAGATTACCCATGCATCCATGTGAAAAACGAGCTTGGTGACGTCGGGATGTGGTTCCCATTATTCTGAAAGCCTATTTGTCAGACAGTCCACTATCCAGTAAACGCATGGCCTTTGTTCCGAAGGCCCACTGCTCCGAAAATACACGCTCTTTCTGCAACAGACGGCAGCACACGACTAATTATGATGCAGAATTGCGTAATCGGACCTTACTAGTTGCCAGTTGTTGTTTTTTTCCGACTTTGGCGAAGGCACGGCCCGCCCACTCTGCCTGTGATTGGCTTACCCTGATATTCTTACCCTAACCCTAGCTCCTCATGCCTAAACTGAACCAACCCAATCAACACTGGCGGCAAGTACTGGCCAATTAGAGGCAGGGTAGGGCGGGTCATGTCTCGTCATAGTAAAAATATCGGGACAGTCCAATAACAGTCATGTCAAACAAATCAGCTTTTAACCCAATGGGACCTTTTTCTGACTATTGCGGTTCTGGAACAATGGGCAGTCCCCTCTCACAGTGCTAGTTGGAGAACTACCATGGCGAGCTAAAATGCTAACAAGCTAACAACATGCCAGTGCTAATCAGTCACAATGGCTCTCTGAAGTAGAAATTGGTGAATGTTGCAATTCACCAAAGTTGGACAAATATATTAGACCATTAATATAGGCGACTGCTTTGTCAATGAAGATTCAGATATAGAGGTTTAAAATGCTGGTTTGGACTTTAGACCGGTGGCCATTACACACAAGTGCAACTAATAACTTCAGTTTTTTGGGCCCTTGTTTTTGCGAAAGCTGTTCTTACTGGTCAACCTGATTGAAATAGAGTCGGCTTAATTGTGTCTCGAAACAAGCTTCTCCCTCTACTCAGCCTCCAGAGGGTGGGTTTGACTGTGTTTTCAGATGCAAGGTGCAAATGTAGGCTTTCATTTCACGACACACATGTTGGGAGGGATCCAGATATTACATCCAGTGCCTGTACAACACTCGTCACATACGTGCACAGGGTTTCAGTTGACAAAAGATTTAATGATCCTTTATGTATTAAGATGAATATGTTGATTGCTTGTGTGCATTCCCACTTAATGCAAATTGCTGAAGTGTAAGCACACAGAGTGAGATTTCAGACAGCAGGTCTTCTGTAGTGGCTTGAAGAGGGTTTATCAGCAAAATGTGCACGTAGATGTGGATTGAGACCTTCATGGGGTTTTCCATTGTCTCTACTTTCACGACTTATGACTTATTCAGTGATTAATTTTTAATCAAAGCAGAACGCTGAAATCAAGGACGTCTGTTCGGCCATTAACAGCCCATAACATTTGTCTGCAACAAATAAAACGTGTACTTTTTATTTCAAAACGTGACATGAGTGAAATGAAAGCAAATAGGTTTGAATACTTCGTAAATGGGGTGCTCAAAAGGTCACACTTATTGTACTGACAGTTGCTGGGAAATGACCCATTATTCTAGACCCGCCGAGACTTAAAAAGCACATTCAGCAGGTACATCTGCTCACTTGAAGACAGCCCAACTTCAAATTATTCTCAACGCGTAATTCAGAGCTGTGTGTAAGTCAGGCATGTAAAAAAAAAAGGCATCTTAAATTATACCATCCAAACTCCAGTGTCTCATTAATATTACAGGGACTATTCTTTGACTTCGTTTCATTTAATTTCTCCGTCTGAGTGAGGACAAACGTTGCAGGAGGGAGGAATTATAAGGTGTGCAAATCACATTTTAGGGTTCAGTGTACAAAATAAGTACCGACTTGTTTAAACCTTTCCCTCTCTCCTTCTTCTCTTGCCTCCCAAAGCTGTTTTAAAGCACATATATATTTTCTCATGGCTATCCCTGTTTAATCTGGATTACTTTGTTGAGGCTTTTCAGGTTCCTGCAAACCGGACGAGAATCATCAGTGTGACCATTCGACGTCTGAGTCGAAACTAAATAGGAATGTATTTTTGCCACAGCTAAGAGATCAACAATGTAAGAGACTTAATACACTTTTTTTTTAACTGAACATCTACCAGTTAAGAAGCTGTTGTCTCTCTGTCTACATAGATGAAAAACGTTAGCATACAGCTGATGACAATATTATTTTTAAACTGTATTATCGTTATCATAAAGTAGTTATGTAAAGGTTCATATAGCGCTTTGTCCTTTACAATTTGCCTCGGTGATGAGCTACCATGCATGGTGCTGGCCGACCCATCTTGCCCAAGGACACTTTGACATCAGGAGAAGAGGAGTCTGGGATTGTACTGCCAATTTCGTGGACCATCCGCTTTTCCTTCTGAGCAACCGGTGGTGCCATCCCATTGTTCAGACGGCCCATAATTCCGAAACCCCAATCGTCCGAAAAATATCCCATTGGACCGAAGGCTCATTTGTCCAAAGGCCCGTTATCCAGAAAACATACGGGCATTACTCCAAGAATACACACTCTCAGTGCAACAAACACATGGCTAATTATTATAAGCAATAACATCATCAGATTTTCCTACGATGGCGAAGGAGTGACCTACGGCTCCGCCTCATGTGACTTGTTGCCTCTGTTGGTTATGTTGGTTAGGTTTACATTTAAGTAGTGAGATTAGTTAGGCTCAGGTAAAGAATATCAGTGTAAGCCAATCAGAGGCAGACTAATCTAATACATTAGATTGGACGCCATTAGATACTGCTTCACAGGAACGCCTCTCATCTGAAGGCAAGTGCTACGGACAGGAAGTCAGCCTTCCCCATGGTAGGGGAAAAAAACCTGAAGGTCCGATGACACCATTTTGCATAATATTTAGTCATATGCTTGTGCTTGTTGCAGGGTGAGTGTGTATTTTTGGACCTTTGGACAAATGGGCTTTCGGTCTAATGGGCCATTATTCGGACTGTTGGTGCTTTAGAATAGTGGGCCGTCAACAACGTGTGCTTCCCGTTACTCCCCGGGGAAGATCCGCTGACATTGATTCACGGCTCACGTTAGCTTTCTAGCTAATATCACAGCTACTTCCAGTTTGCATGCAGGCTAACTAGTTAGCTCCTCAGCTGCAGCACACTAAACAGCTCACCTGCAAATGTAAAAAAAAAAAAAAATGGTCGGCTTACATTTTAATGCTTGGGGTCCATATTCTTCAATACTTCTGCGAGCAAAGAGCTGTCTGCACACAAGTGCCTTCTCAATTATTAACACTAAACTTAACAGGCACTAAATTGTTGTCTCACTAGAAGGCGCTCAGGAATGGTAGCCACGGGCCGACATGCACTGTCTGTAGCATGTCAGCCTGTTTCTTCGGCGCACACAGGCAATAGTTTGGCACGTGAGGGCAGTGAGTGTAAGAGCGAGTAAGAGATATGGTATGAGAGACAGAAGCGGCAGCAGCTGGGTCAAGTCGAGTACACAGGTTGGCAGCGAGCTCGGACAGCTATTGCGAGGCCCTGGAGGCTAAAGAAAAGCATTTTGCGATTCTACTCAAAGAGACATTTTTTTCTTCTTCTTTTCCTTTTCAGGAACACAGAAGTAGAAAGAAAGAATTCAAACGAGCTGGAATCTTATTGACGATTCTCCTCAATGATTTCCGTTTCAGCGAACAAATTTGTTAAGATTTGTGAGGAATCAGAAACCCGGGTTTTCAAAATCATTGAAAAACAGAACAATAAAAGTGACCACGACAGCCAATAAGCTGACTAACGACTCCAAGGGGCCAGCTTGTGTCTTTTACTCATCATTATAAAAGGCTTTTATTTCCTTCTGGCTTTTACTCTATATATCAAAGCGGAGGTCATTGGCTCCCGCATTAAAGATTCATAAAACCAGTACTAGGGATATGTAGGATTTATGAAACGCTCCTCTCCGCCTGCTTATTATTGTAAAAATTGCTGATTTGCCAGTGTGTGACAGTGCAAGAAAAAGGGAGGATCCACTTTTTTGCACACGTGAAGCCACTGGAGATGCAAAAAGAGTTGCGTGGAGGAGCACGCGGTAATGGAGGGCATCAGAGTGAAGTATTCCGATGCTAATATCGCCAACCTGACCGTCTCTCACACATTCACTGCCAGATATACACTCCCCCCCCGCTGCCGCTGTCTACAGAGGATCATTATGCATGGGAATGACTGGAGTCTGAGAGAGCTTGTTTAAACTGAGAGAGGCTCCACTGAGGAGAGATGGAGGGATGAAAAGACCTAACTGTTTGCTGTCAATGAGGTGGGATAAATCCGGTGCGAATTTGGAGGAGCGAGATCGATGGACTGATGTGGAGAGGACGTTAAATGGCCTATATATAGTCTTGCTGTTTATGAAATGGAACTAATGGTGTCGGAGGTGGGATATTCTGCCTTCTCCTCCATGGGGGAAATCTCTCTTTTCTATCCATATAAAGATGGCCTGATGGTGTGTGTGTGTGTTTGTGTCCATTTCTATGTACTCTTACCCACTTTTTGTGTCAGTGCATGCCGTAGGTGTGTGTCCATCTTTGTTTCTAAGCGTATTTGTGCCTATTGTGTGTAAGTGTGTGTGTGTAAAAATTAATCAAAGCGGGGGCGATGATGAACAGTTTCTGTAGAATTCTGTCAAAGGTTAAGAGCTAGTTATTTTTAAGAATGACATGAATCTCGGGGAGACAGTGATTGCCTAAATGACCACTGTAATTACCAATTACTTCTTGAAGCAGAGAATATATTCACGGCATGTAGCCAGCTAAATACAGACAGGCATTAGCCCATTTACGTACTAATGCACATAATTTAGATCCTGAAAAGGGCAGATGGGAACACAATGGAAGATATAATAGATACGTCTAATATCATTCCAAAAAGAATATTGGATTCATAGGAGATGAATATTACTTTGTGTCAGATTGTTTTTCCATAAAACATTCAAAATATATTTCATCTCTCTCGCTCTTGTTTCTTGCCTCCCTCCCTCTCCCGCTCCCTTTTGTATGCCGCCGCCGCCGCCACCGCCACGCTGTGATCGTTAACGAAGGGTACTGCAAAGGAGACTTGTGTGGAGACACTTGCCTGTTTGGCAGGCTGTTATCCCCCTTCTGCATTAAAAGACAATGAGGGCTTGACACGACTCAGACAACTAGCCCGGCGCCGCGCGCTAGTTACCTGGCCTCGTCTGAGCGGTTCAGAAGTTAAACTTTTCCCACAAACAACTGAAAAAAAGGGGGACGTAAATCAGAGGGAATATATATGTACATCGGATCCAGACTTGATTTCTATCTGTCACCCAAGCGACCGGGACGGGGGGGAGACGAGGGAAGTCGAGGGAGTGTGTGTGTGTGTGTGTGTGTTGGGGGGCGAGGAGAACATAGGGAAAGAGAGAAAAACAATGGCTGACAGGCCTGACTGGCGAAAGGATATTTACTAAATTAGACATAAACTGCAGCGCTCTGCATCTCCGTCAAGGAACTTGTAAAGTCTCATAAATAAGTAAGGTCGAAATGACGGAGACGGAGCACGCAAACAAAAGTGGTGCACGAAAAAGAAGAAAAAAATACCCAGACTGCGAGTGTGAGTGCATACTGTGTGCGTGTGTTTGTTTGCGTGTGCTCGGGATGTTTTCGGGGTTGGGGATAATGAGTTGTCGTTTTTGCTGCTCTTCTCCACTCGACAAACAGCCTTTTACCCCCCGCCCCCCTCTCTCTCTTACACCACACACTGCTCTCCTCGTCTCCAACTCGCACTCCGTCACCTCTGCTATTGTCATCCCTCTCTGGCAGGATAAAAGGGACACATATTTGTTCTCGATGTAATCTTGTCTGTGTTCTATCTGATAAATACTTGGAGGAGAAGCTGATTATTGTAGTTGGCGGCGGGGATCAAAGAGAGCCGCGTGGCGTGAAAAAAAAGGGGAGAGTGTTTTGAATCCAAACTTTGAGCATATGACTTCCCCCTCCTCCTCCTCCTCTTTGCTCCCCTCGCCGCACTGCTCGCTCATCGCAAAGTCATGTCCGTGCCGGCCGCGGCCCGTTCGAAGAGGATTATCTTATTCCATGTGGGGTTTTTCTTTAGCAAGTGCTGGCACAACATATGGTGGCGAATCCATAGGGGCCCCGGGATTCACATTGTAATGGTAGTAATATCTATGGGGGAAAAACACACACTCTCCGCCACGGAGCCGTGGAAAGGCTAGCCCCCCCCCCCCCCCCCCCACCGCCAATACATCATCCCACCCCCTTCATCCGCGCACAGCCCCATCACAGAATGTGTCAGGATTTAAAACGGGACAGGATATTTTTAAGTAGCAGAAACAAAGTGTGTTGACTGTTTATTTCTTTCACTTGCTTCCTGTCATCTCTTGCCAAAGCTGTTTAGCAGCAGCATTGTCACTGCTATGTTCGCCACCGGCTCCATGCTCTCACTTCTGCTTCTTTTTTTTTTTCCTTTATCTTTAAACAATACCTGCGTTTTACAGTAGCAGCACTTTTTTAGCTGTGTCTTTATTTTTCCTCCCCTATTTTTTTTTTTTTTTAGCATCATCACTTTTGTTGGCAGTTGTCTTCAATAGTTAATGCCTCAATGAAAAGGGGTGACAAAAACAACAAAACGTTGCAAAAGAGAGTTTTTTTTTGTTACATTCTGGAAGCAAATTTGTCTCGCACCATGTGCATTAACCCTATACTCTGTGCCCTGTGGCATGGAAGAGTCCACCACAGAGTATCTGACGTCAGGATTGTCTTGTTAATCCTACACGAGATCTTCTGGTAAGGCCTTGATATTGCATTTCCCTGCTCTGGCCGGGGCATTTTTTGCTTTTTTTAAAATACTTTTGGTCACAAGTGAGAATATAACGTCTGAGAGATGAAAAAGCACATTATGGCAGTACTTACAAATTAAGATCAATTCATAAGCTGTCAAAATAAACCTTTTATTGAATCATCACTGAGGAGTTTACTGTTACAATCTGAATGACAAGTAGCTAATGGTGGCTAATGCTAGCTACTGTTTGTCAACTTTGACTAGATTGTTCTGTATAACTGACATTCCTGAATTACTTCTTCTACTGTTGCCATACATTATAGATTTAAAGAATATCTATATTGACCATTTACCAGCTCCACAGTACATTTCATTGTGTACTAGTTATACTATACATTTGAAAATGCACCAGTTACTCTAGATATTGAACTTTTACCAGTTACACCATAAACATGAACATGTACCAGTTAAACTAAACATTTGACATGTGTAAGTTATACTGTACATTTGACCCTGATCCTCTTCCACTATATACTGATGCTTTACCATGGTCAATTAGCATTGCCACTTATGTCACTTATGGCCACAGTGGCTGTTATTCAACAGACTTGACATAGTTTTGCATGTGTAAACGAAGTAACGTCAATGGGAAATGATCCTGTAAAACAAGTGCTATTCAGAGGGGTCTTTTGGACCAGATGACAAAATTGTCGGTGTTCCTTGTGTGAGGCCATTGTTCTTCCTGGTTTCAGAACACATTCCTTCCTCTATAATTTAGGAGCAACCCCGACTCACTCACTCTTTTGTTCATTTTATGTTCAGATTAGCTTGATAATACAAGGAAATAGGACATATTTTTTTGGCATTTTTACAACCCGCTGCATATATGCATTCAAAACAGCAACAGCATGCCCCATCTGATCATGGCCTAAAGCTTTGTTTGGAGAGGATTTGTTTTACAAGGGAAGGTGGTCTAAAATAATCATTACAAGAGTGTGTCATTTCAGTCCATTCCAAATCTGACAAAATCTGCCATCAATGTTCATGGATTGTGTACCAGCATCAGTACACATTCTGGGATCTCATTTATCTATGATAATCTGTCTCAAAGGTGAGAAAGTGGATTATTAATAACACACGGTGTTGTCGACCAATATGAAAATTCACTCAGCAAATTAATTGAAGATGAAAATAATGTTTAGTTTGAAGCTCTGCTATTGTTTGTTATAAGACAAGTTACATATGGCAAATCAGACCTCGCGTCTTTGAGCATTTTGAAAAGCGCTATATAAAATTAATGTATTATTATTATTATAATTATTATGTTGACGTGAGGACAATATATATATATATATATATATATAAAGTGTTTGCTCACTGACTACGGAGACCTCATCCAAAATTAACCAGGACTATTACAGAACAAAAAAAATAATTAAAGAAATTAATATTGATAACACATTGGATTGATTGGTAGACAATATCGACATCCAATTCTCTCTGCATCTTTTCCCAACCATACATTATTACCTGCACCAAGGAGGCTTTTGGTAGGTTGGTTTGTCTGTTTGTCGGCAGGATTCTGGTCAAACTATTGGCCCAATATTCATGAACCTTGATGGAAGGGTGAAACTTGGGACAAGGAAGAATCCTTACAATCTCGGAGGGAATCAGAATCACAGGACGGATGCACACAATTATTTTCCAACTTCATTAACATTGCAAGGACATTTGGCCTGCGCTCTCTGAGTGCCCTTACGGTTTTATTATGTATATATAATAATCCAGTAATTATGTTGTGTGATCACATCATTATAGTGACCTTTGCATTCTTCAACGGCAGTTATCTGCAATGTTGGTGATCAAAAATTTGAAGCCGAATCTCTGTAGCTATGACACAAGATAAGTGTCCGATAAATGCACGCAATGTGACCGGTAACGGAGTGAAAATATCTTTTGAGTGCAATTCCTCCAGAAATCAGTGCAAGTGGGAACACTGTTGTCACCGCATATAAGCGCGAGCACAAAATACTAACCCTGATATCCATGAGCACAGAAGTAAGTGGTGGCTGTGAAGCCATGGCATTTGAATGACACATTGATGGCCACGGCTCGTACGTGGCATGCCAAGAGTCCAGAAGATAGAACCAGTCTGGATCGGAGCGGGCCAAGAGCTTAGTGGGGAGTCCACAAACTGCTCAAAGCTGACATTTGTGCCTCCAGGAGGTATGCAAACAGGGATAGACATACAGTCAGATCCAACTCCCCCTCCTCCCCCCTCCTCATCCCTCCCCACCCCTCAACCCACCCAGTTGTCTTCATCTCTCCATCAATCTCATTTAATTGTTTTTCCATTGGAGATGTTGTACATAGATAACTCACGGCACATTATTCCGACTCCTCCGTTCTCTCTACGGCAGAAGTGCCATTTTGAGAGCCGGCCCCGTCTTCAGCTGTCTGGGGGACGGTGGGGAAACTGCTGATGTGCTGTGGATCGTTTTTTTTTCTTCCTCCAGTAGTGCCGGAGTTCATTTTAATGGGCTCAGGTTCTTGTTAAATCACGCAGACTGATTGCTTTTATGTACTACCGCACCCACTTCTCCATTTCACCACAAAATAAACAAAAGTGTTTAAATATGGGTAGGGGCGAAAGTTGTGCTTGGATGTCAGAAATATGGACAATTATGAAATCAAATTTCCTGAGAAGAACAAAAGGCATCACATGTATATTTGACGATGAAAACATTATCTTCAAGCCCCCCCACCAATATATTTTATGAGTGCAGGAAACAGGGATTAATGAAAGGGATTATGTCTTACTCTGGATCGTCAAGGTTTCTGCCGTTCAAACCCGATTCATAGAAGATGTATAACGAAAGAACAAAAGAAGAGATTTTGAAGCAGTAGCAGCTTTATTACAACGTCTGTTCCCGCCTGTTGCTGCTTCAAAGTTTTGATTAAATCCGGTATCTTGCTGTAAACCTTTTAATCGTAAGTGGACATCTGTTCAGCAGTTTTATCTGCTGCCGTTTTGTTACTGACATCATGGGTGAAATAAATGCCACTGTTCCAAGAGAAAGAAATATGCAATACATTTAAGAGCTATACACTCCTTTTTTTTTAACTTGATACGGTCCAAAAACACAAGTACAAACTACAGAAGACAGTTACCGTGTTGATATTTAATTATTAAGCACATTCTAAGCAAACTTTTGAAATGTTGCAAAAAAAGAAAGAAAAAGATAAGCAAATTGGGAGCGTTTGCATCAACTGGTTTGGAAAGATGGAACTCGGCTACGTTTGGTCAAAAGTTGGTACAGTTGGTTGCATGGAACTTTTTTCCTAATGGAGGACATTTTATTGAATTTTAAACCCCAGGTGCCCCAAAAAATGGGGGTAGAATTCTTCATCAGGAGCTCTTCCTCACTCTCTAAGTCCTTGTACTGTATATATGAATCGATACCAAAGCCACTGATGTGACACAGCAAACAAAACTGCAAAGCCTGGCCTTACAAGAGTATATCAGTCCATTTTACATGTTTATAACACAATTCAACCATAAATACTAACATAAACCATAAATATGACTCGAAGGACTCGAAAGTGACTGGAGAGAGCTCCCCAAGTTATGAAATATAAATGTTTCTATCCCTAGATTGATGCCACACATGATTGGTGCACCTTTCTGGAAAGCTTACGACCCACGGAATCCGCCAATTGCCCCAAACCACTGTCAGACAAAGCCTCAGCAAGATATCAACTACATTGCATTTTTTTCCAGCCCAAAAACTGAAATATGATTTACTTATGAATGAAACGATACTTACTTGGCATGTGTTGGTGCATCTGCTTGAGCAGAGCCTCTCAGTTGTGGAACCAGAGGTGTCCAATGTCCAGATAGAAAGTTAGGGCATTTTTGCTGTCAGGGACCTAAACCTACGGTACACGAAATTTGCACTAAATGAATTACAAAAAATATTTAACTTCAAATTTTGCAGAGATACTGTTAACACATATGCTATTTTATAATACTTGTCGTTTTCTTTCCTATGTTCTGTCATCAACCAATACACCAGTAACACATATACTGCTATATGAACTGAACTGGTCTCACAAGTATTTTCTGTATATTATACGTTTTTGAAATTATTCAAATAGCCCTTGTGGTTGCGGAGATATTCTGTATTTAGTATGATACCGCAAACCATTCAGAATTTTTTAGAAAAATGGCTAGGGGGCTAAATGAGCTAATGTTCAAGTTGTTTAAGCTCTGAAAATAAAAACATCTGACACAGACCCAACTAATGCCACCCGTCAGTCAGCACATTTATCAGCGATAGGAATGCCATAAAAAAAAAAAAGAGCAGAGCTCTGTACAACCTACTAGGTGGGCTACATCTGTTACTGCTCTATGGATGGACGACATTTATAAACACCCATAAATGCTCAAAAGAACAGTACATGAAAGAAATCTTAAGAAATGCCAGAGAAGTCCCTTGGAGGTGTATCATTTCTGACAATATTGTCTGAACAGCCTCATATCAGAGAAACATGTGAAGTGACCATGACCCGTCAACAGCGCGTTATGTTGTGTTGGCATGCAACCATTTCGCATATATTTCTGTGCGATCATGTTGAGGTTGAAAAGCATACCTCTCTGGTATTGCTCATATACGTATGACGTGTGATCACACAGAATACATGGCGAATTTTGAAACGCGATTGCCGACAAAGTCAATGTCAAAGATGCAACTGGACAAGATTAAGCAAGTTGAAATAGTTCCAACAAGTGTGTGTAAATTGCTAGCCAGTTACAAGTAACGTCTGGACTGTACAGAATAGAAATGCTCTGCACGGACGGTTCAGCGGTCAAATGTGTTGTCATTCACTAAGAATGAAAGAAAAAGGCTTCCTTTGGACTCCCACTGAGCACCTATGTGACTCAATAGGGATAATAATCAATCGTGTACATTTCTCCAGCAGGAGTAGCTTTGTTTGACCACAATGCAACACACACGATGCCATGCTGTCTTTAAGACATATTTTGCACTCTTGCATATGAGTGTTCATGGATAACTTTTTAATTGAGCTGCCTTTGAGTCAGTGAAGTTGTATTTGTCAAGAGGCCTCTATTTGTTACACTAAAAAAAAACATTTTAAATGAAGCCATACTTGTCCTCATTTGAAAGCTCGTTGTCTCATATGGTGACCGTGTGTCACACATGTTAAGGCATTATTGTCAAATTCAGTCCAATTCATTTCATAGTGAGCGAGAAAACCCTACACAGCAACGGAGCAGAAATAAACTCCTCATTCCACATCAGCTACACCCTCTCTTCCTAATTCCTAACCTTGTGCGCTCATTGCATTGTGCATTTCCACTTACTTACTTATTACTTACTCAATAAATATAGTCTAAATGTGGACTCAGTGAGGGTTCAACAGAGTGGGATCTGTGTGATCAACAAAAATGTTCCGCACAGTGCCAACCAGAACTGATGACTTTCAGAAGGATGCTTTCCAACAAAATTATGCAGCGTGCCATGAAAGTGGTATGCATCCATTTTAACAAGGACTCTTTGTTTTATGCTGTTGCTCGCCATGTGTCATTGACTTTAATGCCTTATAAATACCATTGATATATTAAATTGGTATTACACCGCCGTATTTTCATCATCTCTGAGCTTTTTTTTTTTTCTGGCGCCTTTACATCAAGAGGGAATGAGAGAAAAGATGAAACCGGCTCTGCCAGCTTTTTTCTCTTTTTTTTGGAGTAGGCTGTTGGTGAGTTCTGTTCATTTCACTCAGGGCACTTTGTGTTGATGGCTTACTGTGCACATAAGAAGCGTGCGGTGCGAGAAATAATTGTTCTTTTCATGGTAAGAAAGGCCATATCAATTAAGAGTAAATAGTCTCCTTAGTTATTACAGTACAGCTCAGTGGTATGCCGTCAATTGTGCTCTGCACCCCCCTCCACTGTCTGTGCAACTGTATTTAAGCCTTGTGATGTTGTAACCGGCATTTAACGTGAGAAATACTAACAATGTGTGCTTATTTGTGAGTCATCGTTATAATGGATGTGCATGAAAAAGGACATGACATCTTTTTTTTCCTTCTTTCTTTCTTTTTTTTTTAAGCGCTCAAAGAAACTATTCATTCTGTACTTTTAACAGTTCTTTGTGAATGGCATGCTTTTAACCACAACAGTTCTGGTCTGTCTATTGAGGGTTAACTCTGGCTCTTTGTTTTTTCATTTTTTTTATCCGAAGCTTAGGGGTATACACTGTGGGCCTATTATTTCTCGTCGCCTGGGGACTCCATCTTGAAAGGAAACAGTCAAATTGTATAGAAAATAAGCAGTTAGAAATCATGAGGAAATACAGGCATGTGTTTGATATATCCACAAGTAGGTTCCTTCATTGACACAATGCGATTGTATTACATTCTCAAACATTTGCTGCAGAAATAGACGTGTCTACCGTGGCAGATTTTTTTATTAATCTTCGCATTTCACATTAGCAATGATACTGTAAATTCTCCTTATGTGTGTCATAATGCGTTTGCATCGCCGCCATTCCTCTGGCACATTGTTTGATGTGCTGCAATATGTTTAATGTATGTGCAGAGTGCCTGAGCCAACAGGCATCAGCAACCAGAACTAAACGCAATCCACTATATAATTGAGTCTCAATAGACGTAACATTAAACTAGTAGAACAGATACAACTCATAGGGCAAATAAGCTCTCGCCTAATTGTGAGAGCTGGGTCATATATCAGTCAGAGGAGTTATCTCACGAGCGGGAGGATGATCATTACTACCTGTATTAATGGATGAAGAGGAGTGATAGTGTTTCATGGTGGTAATGGCATTTGACCCCACTTGTGTTTTCCTGTATGGAGCGGGATCAAGATGAGTGGTTTGACGGCCGAGAGTGGGAGGAGGAGGATCTGAGAGGTAATTAGAGGGCAGATGAAGGGAGTGGCTCCAAAATTGCTACGCCGTACAGTACGTAACTGTTGCCTTATTTTCAAAATTATGATTCACTAACAATTTCTGCAACAATAATGCTTCCGTTGATCCGATTAGTTTCTGTGGAGCGGTGGAAGGATTGTGAAGCTTTACCTCAGATTACAATTTGTCACTTTTTTACAAATGAACAGTTGAATTTCTAAGTAATGAACAGATCGGGATGTTGGCGCTCCAGCCTTATTTGGACTATGTACCAGTAGCTTATGGTGGCTAGTGTGCTCAGGATGAAGACATTACTGAGTCAGTTCAATGTCACGAAGACTCGTCTTTACTTGGCTTAACATTATCCCACAATTGCCACTTGTGATGACAGTGGCTGCTGTTAAGTGTCAATTCTTGCAGCCATTCTACATACATTTTCATGAAATCACGTTGTGTTTGAAAGCATACCTCTCTGGTATTGCTCATATACATATCACATGTGCATTGACACAGAATGCAACCGTGTAAATCACGGGATACGTTGAATTTCTGAATCAAAAAACTGTAACGACGGAATTACTGTCAATAAATAACAACTGCCCTTGGCGGACTTTCTTAAGTAATCCCACGTAACGAGAGTAGCAATGTTACCCAACAAACGTGAAGTCAAAGGCCCAATAACCACACCTACCAAAATGTCACAGACTTAAAGCCAACTAGCAAATGGTTCCAATGAAAATAAAAAAAGTATTCATTCTAATTTAGGGCAAGTACATTCCACACTGAGATGGTCTTTAATCTTGTTTTTAAATGTGTACATGCTTCTAAAATAATCCAGTTTGAGGTTCCAAAAACTTTTAAAGCGCTGTCACCCAAAAAACAGTGCGGCTTCTAAGAACGATTTGTTCCAATGAACAGAAGTTGCAGTCACCGGCAGATGGTGTAATAATGGCCTCATACACAATAATGAACCAAAGAAAGCAGACCAACTTTCTCACTTTCTCATGCAGACAGCAATGGTGTGTGCACAAACCCGGATTAGAGACCAATGATAACGCTGCAAAATATCATAATCACAATCCATTTCTAATAAAAGCGTTGCTGGAATTAATTTGAAAGAAAAAACTAACTTTAGAGACCTTAGTATTTCCAGTAACGATCTGACCCACATCATCGGCTGGCTTCTTTGACCTTGACAAGCGCATTATTTGAGTATCGCCAACGTTCAGGACGAGTGTCAATTCACAGACTCTCCATGCAAATTGGCCAACATTATGGTACAGTATGTGAAGAGATGAGTGTTTTATGTCCAGGGAGAAAGAAGGTCAGGGATTAGAGCTGAACAAGACCTTCATTACGCCATCTCTGTCCGGCTATTGATGCTGTGAGCGCCTGATCGACCGGTGCCAAGTCTGGCCTCGTGCTTCCTGTCACCACGCCAGCCGCGACGTCCCCTGGTAGGCCCCCGAAATGACGCATCGTCTTTGATACATTCTTAAGCACACATCAGACGCAGTCAAATATTAATCTGCCGATGCTCGCCGGCCAAACAACATCTGTCTCAAGACATGAACTAACATTCCCAGTTTTTCTCTTTTGGCAGAAGAAACATGCCCCTCGCAACTTCAGAACATCCATCCACGCGTGTACGCTTGTGCGGTTATTTACCAATTCATAAGAATTCAAATACTCCGAATAAAATGTAGCAAACAGAGGAGCAACCATAAGCATGAAAACACATCAGATTTATTCTGCCTGCCTTGTTTACCGGTTCACGGAACGCTGCATGCAAACAGAATGCAAATGCATTTGATTGAATCAGGTGATGCCGAGGTAATTGTATTTGGAGAAATGTCCAAGAATTTTTTTTTTTTTTCATCATTATCAGTGGGGGGTTTTCTTTATGAAATCCATCTTAAACAAAAGCTATCATCGCTCCCGAGCCTTGTGATCTTCCTTTGTCACATGCGGATGTGGATGCGTCTTTAATTTCCTTTCAATTAAAAGTAAATATACGCCTTTATTTTTTTCCCCCCACTGTGAAATCCAAACAAGAGGAGTCAACACGAGCAGACAGGTGAGGAATATTCATTTATATCTGCCTGACGTTTTTTTTCTTTTTCTTCTTCCCCTTTCTCCTCATTGTTGATGCTGATGATGTGATTCAACAGGCAACACTGTGCCTGCATGCAAACACCCACGAGTTTGTAACCACCAAAAAATAAATTAATAAATATAAATTAATAAATACAAAAAAACCTTCCCTGCCGACTTGTCTTGTTCAGAGCTGGATGGGAAAGACAAACAAACACCAAACAAGTGCAACACAACACAAACTTTACTTCATCATTAAATGGCTGTTAATCCATGTCTCCTGTAGCTACGCTCGCTTTGATCAGAGCAAAATTGTCAGCGAGACGCAGATTTTTTTCTTCTTCTTCTTTTTCTGTTTCTTCTCGTGTAGTTCGCTCGTCACCGTGGATACTAATGCAGTGACAGCAGTATTGCTTATTGACAGCCGCTGCTGTGAATTCATTTGAATCCATGTTACCTTCCATCAGCCCGGTATATCGCTGATAACGGGCAGGTGTTGTGAATAAACTCGCCTTGTGTTGTATTTACACAACAGATTGAGAAGATGGTGCAAGTACAAACCGCAACTAGCAGCGTTATTACTGGAGCCGAGCCGTGAAACACTAATGCCTTACTGTAATATCACATATATTAAGTATTTATATTTTCATTTATGTTTCTATTTGGGTGCCCTTATCAGTATTTTTATATTAATGTGACAAAGTGATTTCCAGCAGGCAGACTTTTGTAGTTCCAATAAACCCATTGTAGTCTCCATGCTCAGCAATAAGCAGCAGACAGTTAGCCGGTGAACATAGTGGAGCGTGGAGACCAAAACAGAGCAAAAAGGAGAGTGACTATTAGGGCTGCAACAACGAATCGATAAAAATCGATTAGCAAAAGTGTTGGCAACGAATTTCATTATCGATTCGTTGTGTCGCGCGATTATTACGGCAGTCATAAAGTCGCGGAGAAAAAAAAAAAGAGCGCAGCAGAGCAACTGGCCTGCCAGCGTGTCTGAGATTGGAGTGAGAGACTGAGAAACGTTTAGATCGTGATCTTAGCAAAAATAGAACATCTTGGATGTGACGTGTCGAGTCTTGGCCAATCAGTGTTAAGATGTCTACAGCGGCTTCATTTCCCTCAAACTTGTTTTTAATGGGAGCTAGTCAGCTTTCTATCACGTTAGCTAACGTGTTTGGGTTGTGTATTGTCGTTAAAGTTACGTTATGTTCCGTTACAGTTCAGTCTTGCTTGTAAAAAAACGTAACGTGATGAAACATGCCATTCCCAAAGTGTTAAAAAAAAGAAGTCTTGGACAATTGGATTTATATTTAAATTGTTGATTAGCTGGGCAATGTGGATGCACATCTCTCAGTAAATAATCACCATCAAGTTTCCAGCCAAGCCATAGTACAATAGTATTTAATACTTCAAAAATATAACAGAGAATCTGGGGGAGCCAGTTTGAATGGACCTGATGCAGCTAATATCATAAATAATAAAATAGCTAATACATTTTACAGGTGCTCTGCAGCAACAGCTCTATGTTAGCCAAAGCTAAACTGTATCACATTGTGAGGACTGGCAGCAAAGCTCTGTGTTACATTTGATTATGTTCTACATATAGTTTTAAATGTTCACGCTAATATTTACTCTGGGCACTGGGGGCGTCAGGTTTACACGGATAGGAGGGGCCCCCTCAGCAGCCATTTTTGTCAAGCGTTCCGGGTAAGGTCGGGACCGCTTCTGTACGAAACAGGCAGCCGGTCACATGACCTGAGAGACGTACAGATCCAAACTAACTATGAGCAAATGTTTGGAGGGAATCGAGAGCACACACATGGGCCCATTCACTGCACCTTATGCAGGGGCCCTTTCTGTGGGGTGGGCCCACTGTGTGAGTATTGGTAGTTCCTTTTTCCTCGTTCGCACCCAACACTGACTGCCGGTAATGCCACTGCTAGTAGCGCTGCTACTGCTATCCTTAACCCAACCACGATCGCAGCTAATGCTAATGCTACTTCCAGTCAAAACTGTGAATGTTCCTTCTGGTATCGTTGCAAGTCCTTGTACTTTCATACGATTTTCTTTTTCCATAGAATTCTACGTCAGGCTTCAGTCACGAAAACCGCATTCGCAGTTAAAGCAGTGAGTTGAAAACAACAACACTGTGTCCAATTTTCTCATTTCACATCAGGAAGGACACTGGTTTACCTTAAGTAATCCTGAGTCAAGGACTTGATTGAATTTCACTGATGTCATTACGAGGTCACATTTCAGTGTGTAATATGATATAAATTTAGTTACGCCCCCCACCCCCTCACTGTCTGGCCCTGCCTTGTGTGTGGGACTCTTGTTTGTGCTTTTAAACTAGCCTGGTTCCTTTGTGCCCGACCGACATGATGGATGGTCCCATCCTTTGCAAATGTTTTATTGCATCTGTCATTAGCCAAAGGTGGCGCAGGCGTACTGTAAGAATGTGCATGTGCGTGAACCCACCACACTGCAGGAAATCAGATATAAACACACACACACACACACAGACAATTTAATCTCCTCTCTTGCACGTCTACAGGTATGCAGCCTTTTGTGCGGACACAAACTCAAAGCTAAACCTTGAATCAATGCACTGCACAATAGCAGTGTAGAGAAAGGCGGAGTGGGAGGGTGGACCATGCGTGTGTGCATTTGCATTGTAAACAGTATGGTATATTATATCTCGATGCACACCGCACTGGGCTGTCCCAACTGCTCTTTAATGGGGAACAGATTTTACACGAGGCATGGGGAGTGAGACGCAAATCTTCGGGGGTAAAAAAAGTTATAATTTCCTCTGTGAAAATAACCCCCGATGATGTCATCGGCTGTTATCTCAGCTTGGGCTTCAAGGCTACACATTTCTACCAGAAAGACTTGAGTTACAAAGTGGTGGTGTGACACACTCCCGGTGTGGCGTTTGATAGACAAGTCACTGTGGTGGGTCTATCAAAAAGATGCTATTAAGTTGCAGTATGGACTGTGTCGGCTTGGACACAGACGAGGGATTCAAGTCTTTTTTTTTTTTTGCAAGCCTCTCGTTTATGGATTTGCAATGTGAAACTGTTTGAATCCTTCTTTAATACATCTTTCGCCCTTGCCTTCCATTAATGCCCTCGATACAGATGCCCCGTGACAGTCAGTAACCACCTAAAGTCACCCAAACCAAGCATTAAATCACAGCGCTGTCCTGTGAGGCCAAATGTGTTGCACATAGTGGACACTATGTGCAACTAGAATTGTCACTTGAAGGACAATTCTGTCCGATACTGTCCCCTCATACACAATTATTACCGTGCGCTGTATTCATTAATACATTTTTTTTTATTCCCGAGCATCACAAACACCCCAAAGGTACACTTTGTTTTATTACAATTTGAGTCATTAGGTCCAATAAAGATTAACAAGACTTAGTGTCCACAGCCATGCTCGCGGCTCTGTGGGACTGTGTGAAGGCACAGCGGTGCTTTGAGCCTCGTCCTCATGTCAGCATGCTAAGACGCTCGCATGCTGATGTTGAGCAGGTGATGTTGACCTCAGCCAAAGTTAATTACAAAGAATACATTTCCAAAGACCAATCTGACTCACCAACAAGCTCAGGTAGTGATGAACTGTTCCAACACAAATATATTCTAAATTCTTCTCTGAAATGCAGTTTGCTTGCGTTCGTTCTAGTAATTATTTGATATTTACCGTCCGGAACCGTCCTTGTCAAAGTGGAGGCTGGCATCTTCCATCACAGTGAACGCCCTCGAGACGTATGAACTTCTCCTGTTCCCTGCTCTCCTCGAGACACACTGAGGAGAGTGTGTGTGCCTGTGTTTCAAACCAATGCAGCACTTTTAACCAGGGGTCCGGCGCTTGTGTCTCAAATTCTTGTGGAGTTACTGTGAGGTTACATTTGTGATATTGGCGACATGTTTACGTATTTTACTTAGTTTACGTGCGTATTTTAAGCCCAGCCTAAACTAACCCTGCACTAGACCCCTAAGGGGCCCAGACGCGACTTTTAAAAGCGTAGTTGCTTCAAAAACGCCTTGGCAAAAACTGCGCATTTTTACAAAAATAATTACATTAATTAATAAAAATAATTTACAAAATGGATTCAAGCAGACGTCGCGCTCTTGCCCTTGCTGTGTTGTGGGATGAGGAGGAAAAAGCCCCCAAAAAGCGGAGGTTTTGGGTTCACGATATTTTAAAGAAAAAGGAAAGTCGATACCACACGAAAACAGGAAGGAAGTGGTAAAGTAATAAAGCCCGCCTCTTGCTTCATCCGATTGGCTGCCCTGGTCGAGTGACATTGATGAGCTGTGCGACTCCGCGCAAGGCGCTTAAAGTTGAGAATATTTCAACTTTTAAGCGCGCCGAAAAAAACGCTAGAAAAACGTGTCGCGCAGCATTTAAAAAGCGTGCATGAAAGGCGCTGTACCATAGGGAAACAACGGTTTTGCTAGCGACGCGTTTTTGAGAGTCGTGTCCGGTGTGAACGGCCCCTAAGCCCCAGAGAGCTCGCTGAGCCAGAAAGCCCCCCCCCCCCCATTGTACCGTCTTGGAACTTGGATTCCAGTCCTTCGAACAGACTGGGACTGTGGAGTTTCTCCGCCTCGAGTCATGTCATTAAAGGCCTAAAATAAATACAACTTTGCAGGTGCGGCTCTGCCTTCGGAGTTTAAAAATTGAATCAATCCGTTAAGACTTCACAAGCTCCACGTCCGCCCCGAAGCTCCATCAGCATTGGCCTCCGCCTCCAGCAGGAAATATAGCTATTGCTCCTCCGTGATGGAGCTCTTTTTATCTGGACGCGGTGGTGTCTTCTGGGTGGAGGCTCGTCTGTCTCGCTGTCTTTAGGGCTGCTGCAGTAGCCCAAGGTGAATTGCAGAGTTATCGATGGGCAGCAGCCTCTTCCTGGCCACTGTTTTGTTATTTTGACCCTGCACCATCGGAAAGGTATTGTCGAATAACAGATCTCGCCGTCCTGGATGTTTTTCAGGGAGGCCTCATGCAGAATGAATAGGGGTGGCACATTTTATTGAAGTTTGATTTAAAGAGGGGAGGAGGGGGGAGATGGAGGACAGAGAGGGGGAAGAAAAGGCAGGAGGAAAGGAGAAGGATGTTGTCATAAATTATTTTACTCATATCCAGCCCCGGCGATGTATGTTGTATTGGTAAATAATGCATCACCCCCGCGCATAATTAGGACAACAGCACTATTCTTTCCCCTCACTCACGCTTCCGGATGACTACGTAGCCGTCGTTTGATTCCTCCTCCTCTGTCATGGACGTGGAGGTACCTGATTGATCTGTGAAAGAAAAGGAAAAAGTACGCTAAATGGCCTTTAAGCGCTGCTGCGGTTTTTGCACGTGTTTCTTCTTCTTCTTTTTAAATTCATGTTCAGATCTAAATGATAAAGGTTATCATGTGAATGCTCATTATCATTTAGACGCCAAATAAGCGAAAAGGTAATGTGTCCTAGAACACAGGAGGCGCCCCGGTAATGTTTATTTGCCGGTGATGTACATGTGCATTGGCTTCTCAGATTCATTACAGCTCGAAAACGCCGCCGCCATTGATTCTAACGCAATGTGACAAAATGCAAAGCCTGTTAAAAGAAAGGCGGGGGAAACGAAAAAAAAAGAGACTGGCAAGAAGAGGAGGTTATTATTTAATATATGTGTCTGAGTGTGTGTGTGTGTGTGTGTGTGTGTCTTCCTCTCTCGTCTTTCTTCGGCAGGAGATAACACCTTTTGGAAGAACTGCCTTGAAGCATTATCCCCCAGACAGGATACATGGCTAATCTTCGGCTTTGAGCCATTACGCTACATTTATCTGTGACCCCCTCTCTCTTTATATCATTACAGTTAAAGTCCATAAAAGTGTGTTTAGACAAAGATGAAGGCATTACCTGCTCAGAAACCCCAAGTGCTATTAGAGGCTTAGGCCCCTGCCGATGTGCACTGGATATTAAATATCCTTTATCTTAAATGCTCGCTCGCTCGCTGCTCTCTGGGTAAGCTGATATCTCACTCGGCCCTGCCTTATATTGCCATAGGCGTAATAAATACACAGATATCAATGGGCCAAGTTTGTCCCGGTCTCAAACGATTATGTGAGGCATGCCTCCCCGTAGTGGGAGTAGCAGGAGAGCTTTTATTTATTTCCGTGGGAGGCTAAGGACAGATATAGTTACAAAGTCAGACGGAGCGGAGGAGCAGAGGTGGTTGTCTGCTGAACTGAGGGGACAGGCCGAACCACCCAGACCTCGGGCACACACACACACACATGCACACACACACACACACACACACACATGCACACATGCACACATGCACATGCAGGCAGCCAATAGATGCTTTTGCACACATGTATACATAAACAGAAAATGCCATGCTATTATGGCAGAATATCCCATGATGACCAATACTTAACATACTCATGCACAATCATCTTCGTCAGACGAGTATCTCAAGGAAAAGGGAGGGACGGAGAGGTGCAGAGGACAAAGGGTCGACTTTATTGTCTTAAGGACATTTGTAATGGACACCGAATCTTCCCCCAGTTAATGTCCTGTTCTTTGTAAAGGGACACTCCTCTGCGGGGCACAGAAACGTGAGAGCCGAGTCTTTACCCCCGTGATGTTATCACGCTGGAGCACTCGACCCAGAGTTATGCCAGATTAAAAATAACATTCATGTTTCTAGTTTGAGGGCAGCAGGAAGTGGTGCACCTGGCTGACAACCGGTTCAGCACTTTTATTTTGTCCCGACTTTTTCGCACGGACTCCAAAAGCGTACCACCTGCCCGCCGGTGGGGTGTGGAGTTCCTCATGTGGACGGTGTCAATGCATCTGACACGAATGTGCCCCATGTCGTTTTTCCCTTTTGTTTTTTTTGGAGACGCAGGCAAAAAAGGGTACGTTCAAATTAGTTAACCCACTCGTTGTCTCGGCGTGTCGAGATGTCCACTTCCTCTGTCTGCAAGGTGCGCGGCGGGCCCTCCTAAAAGGCTGCCGTGTGTTGCACGTCGTCCCGGTTGGTGTAGCCCATGTTGAACACTATCGTCCAGTTTTTGTTTTCTTCCAATTCGAGATCCGTTTGAGTTTAGGTTGTTGGTAAGTCTGCTGGGGCTTCTGCTCTCAGTGGCGGGAAAACACATGTAACGGTTCTGATGTCTCTCAACAGGACATGCAGCAGTTTCTCTGTGCCTTTCAAGGTCAAGGCTGTCACCAAGTCCTGTTGGATGTTTTCATTTGTTTTCATGTTCTCCCTCTACGATGGTAAAAGTTTTTTTTAGGCACAAACACAACTGGTTTTGGTTTAGGGTTCGCTGTCAGGGTTAGCCAACTACCTCCTCTGTTCCTGACCGACCACAGGAATAGTTTCTACAGCTGCTCGAGGGCTTTGTCACTTGAACATATGTTTTGTTTTTGGGGGACTTGCTGGAACGACGAATGCTCTCATCAGCTGCTTTGTGAGGCCGTGGTCAAAGCTAAATGCTAACATAGGTATGTTCCACAAAGATAATACGGACATTATGATGCTATTATGTTGGAGATGTGAAGAACGAACTCGCACAGAACCCGAATTAGAGCGAAGGCTGGAATGATATTAGTTTGATCATAAACCAAAGGGACTGGCAAATTAGACTGTTCATCGTAGATAGACCAAGAAAGACCTGTGTGCCGTAGAACTCTTTACAAAAATAAAGTGGCCACTATAATAAAGGTAAATAACATTCTAATGATGAGGAAGCACTCACAAAGCAGTCCCTTACTTTCACAAACACAATCTCTACTAAAAACACAAACCCATACACAAAAGGAACTGCTTTTAGAACTAAATTAAATGGAATTGAAATTTAAGGAATGGTTAAAAAACAGACTAGGGCCCTGAACACGCATGTGTTCCGAGCTTTCTCTGTTTGTGATTTTTGTCTTTGCTCATTTCACTGGTTTTAAGTGGATGGGGCTGAGTTGGAAAAATCAAGGTTATGTCCCGTACTTCGGTGCACCAATCAGGATTCACCACACAATGTAGCAGAGGGCCTCAGTGTGCTAGATGTGAATTACAGTAACGCATACAGTGTGTCATCCAACCGCACCTGAAGGCCCAAGTGTTGCCTGTTCTAGCCATCGCAGTCCCTGCCCGGCTGCCTGACCCTGACAGAGAGACGTTGAGGGTGAAGTTCAAACACTACCTGGCCAATCGCTGCATGAGATTGGCATGGCTGCCCGATGCTCTTTCGTTGGAAAGGGATGGGGGGGTTGCGCACAAAAAGCACAACAAGCTGTTTAAAGAATGTGTTCCATTCTTGTCCAAGGGAAACCTAATCAGATGAACTCTGGAGGAATTAAGTTGTATTCCGCCACATAACGAGACCTATCTTTAGATCATTATGTAAATGTAGTTTTCAGGCGGATGTTCATCATGCAATAACACTTAAGCCATTGTCTTTCTTTCTCTCTAATGAGGCTAACAAAGCAGACCCACTTTCTTCAGGTTTCCCTTTCCTTTTTTTCCTTTTTTCTCATCCTCTCATGCTCACGTGTGTCCCGATCCCTTCCTCCCCTCCCGCCTCCTCTTCCTCCCATGCACAGAGTCACTTTCACAACTTTCATTACCTCTCTGAGGGCAAGCAGAGCTAGCTGGCAGGGGAGATGGGTGTATATCTCCTAGCTATAACCCGTGGTCCCCAGGGTGTGGAGGTCAATGAGATTAACCTATAGCTCCTTTTTTTTATTTTCCTTCATTACACACTCCAAATTACACCCACTTACAGAAGAGGGAAAGGCAGAGGGAATCATATATGGGCTGATATCTATTTAAAATCTAATCCCTTTGGGTGAATTGCTCAGCCTTTCCATTTCTCTTATGTTTCTGCCTATTGCCTCCGGGCTCCGCTGTGCCGTGGTGCGCTGCGGCGCCGTTCAGGAAGGTGCTATAACCTCGCCCCTGTTCGTATTAACTTTAGATTCATCTGCACTAACAGAGGAGACACTCAAGATTACAACTCCCTCTTTTCTGTTGTTATTCCTCGGTTAAACATTACAGACTCGCGGCCTATTGCTCTGTTGCCACGAAGCTAACCGCTCCACTTTGATTATTTACTGTGGATTCCTTTCGGCTGTACCTTGAGGCACATCATGTGCTTCTGAAAGAGAGATGCGTTCAGGTTCGCCTTTTTGTCTTGGAAGTCAATTTCGACGTGGAATGTTTCTCGACCGAAATAGTTTGAAATGTCCGGACCGGGACGGAAACGACGTGGATTTATGAGAGTTTTGGGTTTCCTCTCCCGGCAGCTGAGGTTTGAATCTGGAGAACACTGCCGCCCTCCCCTCTGTTCACACGTAGTATCGCGTGCAGTGCCTCTAAATCGCAATGCCTTCCACCACACTGTTTGTTCTTCTGTTTAACTCCAGCCCAACGCTTTAAAGGTCCCATACTTATCAGATTTCATGATTTTTTTGTATTTCTTTTTTTTTGTTCTTGGCTCAGTATAATAAGAATAATGTTCTTTGTGATGTTTCACAAATACATATACACTGGTCAGACAATAAGGTAAACACATGCGCTATAAACAATGTCTGGCAAACAGAGCTTTGCTATGTGAGTGTGTGTGTGTGTGTGTGTGTGTGTGTGTGTGTGTGTGTGTGTGTGTGTGTGTGTGGTTGCGTGACGACTAACAAGAGTTTGGACGAAATCATCTGTTCCCAAACTGCAGGTGCACCGGTCAACTCAACTGCAAGTATGTCATATGTCATTGGGCGGCAGTCTGGAAAATGACAGCGTATACAAAACACAGGAAAACTGCTTAGATAAAGAGGAAGTTGAAATGGACCAACAGGGGTTTGACAGATGTACAGTACATATACAGTGGATGGGGAACTGACTGCTCGTTGGTGTGCAGCCTTGCGCAATCCACCTCGGCCTGCGACGATGATTCACTTACTTCAAAGACCTTTTATCATGAGGTGTTTACATTAATTTGTCCACCCCCTGATGTTTAGTTAAAAGGCTATTTATCGAGCGTATTCCAGCGCGCTCGCAGACAGAACAACCGCAATGCTGCGCCCCGATTGGCTGATGTCACCGGCTCGTCTTAATTGAAAGGAAGCAAACCTGCTGACTGCGGGACTTTCCAGATCAAATGCTTCAAGCTACCTTGATTCAGTCTGGTGGGGCTCCTCAGTGGCCAATCAGGAGCGAGTCCCAACTGTGATGTGTTTTCCTTGGAAACAAAAAATCTGAACAGGGCTTAAAAAATGCAGAAGCAGTTTGAAATTGGAATAATTAAAATGTTTGCGCGAAACAGCATGTGTTATAGTAAAACATATCTATTAATTATAAGATCAAATGACTATGTGTGATGAGAAAGAGGTCTCTCGGAGTGATGAACCAACAGACCTGACCCGACTGCTCTACAGAGTGTTTGTTAGTGTCTTTCAGCTCCTTGTTTCGGTTTTCCTGCCTCACTGCCTCGCTTCTGACAGGCTCCACGTTAGCTACCCACAGCAGGCAGGACATGTTAGCCACTAGCCGGTGACATGCAAGCTAAAACACCAGACATTCCCCACAGGAGTTGGTGCAGACCAAAGCAGAGCTAAAAGGGGAGGGGGGATATTCCTCGCATTTATTATGTAAACTGAAACATGACCCTAAATGAATGCTAATGTTCTGATGGACATTCAGGTATGCTGCTGAAACAGTTAAGGAAGACATATTTACTCCCGGGTTACGGTGGCAGTTTAAAACGTGTTTAAATGTACGAGGTAAACCACATAACCAAAAGGCAAGAAAACTACTGAAGACATCATGGTCACAGAAACAAGCGCTTCAACGTATGTAAAAATGTATTTGTGTACGTCAAAAACAAACAATGCAGGAGAAAATATCCTTGAAACGTAATTGACAATGCAGTTTCTTTACTTGGTGACGTCATTTTTAGGACACCAGGCTGAATAAAAACTGAAAAACTAAAACAAAGCATTTTTGATTTTTTTTAGCCTCATTTACTAAAACAAAAACTGTATGTCAATAAATATCTCTGGATATAAATGTGTGTGAACACCAGACTCATGGGTACCTTTACCTAATGTTCCATCACGCGGTGTGGCCCAGCTGCCTAAACGGATCTTGTAGTTTTAATTATGTATTATTCCTCTGGGCTGATGGTTTAGGGACCATATACATTTTTCACACTGACCAAATATCTTGTCCTCCATCAGCCACTGTGTAACTTGCAGGAATCCCCCTCCACGCTCTTTGGGGCCTCTCGTCTTCAAGCTGCAGCCACTTGTGGCGCATCTGAGCCAGAGGCCTCCACCGACAGCGCGCGCATTAATCATCATTAACCGTACAGTTCGCAGGTCAACCCGAATCGGAAGCCGCCGTGAAACAATAGGAAGCCGTGTTCAATATTATCTTAACATTAGCGATGATGAGCAAATGCGTGTGTGTCGGCGGGCACGTCTGAAGGTTCACCAGCCGGGGGATGGTGTGACTGATAGAGCGTCATTGCGGTGGGTGTGACGGAGTAGGCAGCAACCCCGGCTCATGTAACTTCCTGGTTATGAATAGCCTCTGTGAAAAGGTCAACGCCATGACAACCCTGTGATGGATGTCACTGACGTCCAATTAAATCCTTCTAAAAAAAAAAAAAAGGCGCCTCTGAGGCTCTTGTGTGTGCTTATTAAATATAAAACAGCTAAATCAAAAGTCTGAGGGCCCGCTTCTCTGTGCTTAATGCCGACTAGGACAACCAAGAGCATTTTTTTCATCCCTCAATTATTCATGTTTTTGATGAGGGGGGTCAATAAGGGAAAGAGCACTCGTTATGAATGTTTGGAGCTAAGCGCAAAGGTCACACACACACACACAAACACAAACACACATATTTTCCAACGTTTCTAACTCTTTTCTCCCTGGATAAATAGAGCAGAGCAAAGAACAGCAAATGCAAATATTTGTCGCCAGGTTGTTGAAGCTTTCGTTTTGTATTGTTCTATTTTGTTGTACCCGCCTCTCTTTCTCGCCTGGTCCCCCCCCACCCCCCCCCTGCCATCTCTAAACGCACACACAGCCTCTGCTTTGAGGAAACTGGGACAGACAAGCAAGCCATGAATAAGAGGATGCACGTTTTTTTAAATTATATTTGTGTGTTATTTGGCCCTTTGAAAACTTCCAGCACGTCCACAAGTGCATGTGCACGTAGACACACGTGGCCGCTCGCTCGGACTCGGGCCGCCCAGCCGCAGTTTCCTTCCTCGAGTCCAACAGTAAAAGTCCTCTCACTTTTAAAGCCTACCTTTGGTTGAACTTATGCTTTTTCTTTTTTTCCCCCCCATGTCTTGTGTATCCACTCTGAAATTATAGATGGGCATAATAATAATAATGTCATTTTGTACCGGAATCTTAGTCATTACCTGCAGTAAAGTGCTTCTAATTGATACCACCAGAGAGATAATGATTACAATGCCCTCCAGGAACATATTATTGCAATATTAACCTTTGTATATACTTTTATGCAGAAGACTCTGGCACATTAAGGGATCTCTAAATCTTACTTGTGCGGTGTAATGCCATTACAAAAGAATGGATACTCGGAGGTGTGCCCTTTTCCTGATTAAGTGTGTCCAGGGGTTTGCAGCCATCTCCAGGAAATGGATGACATGGAAGTGCAATTTCCAGCGTCTCTCTCTCTCTCTTCTCTTACGGTCTAAAGCCTCTCTTTCCTCCTCCCTGTAACCCTTCGTGGCCGCGCACTGGGGATAACCTCTTCCTTATTCCCGCGCAGGCCCGCCTCAGCATCCGTGTGTGTTTGTGCGTTTTCTCGCAAAAAATGGCGTTTGCGGTCGGTAACATCCGTCTTCGTGCCAGTGTTCTCATTTGTGTTGGCATCCCCAACGTTTAACCGACACACCGCACAGCTGCTGCTGTGCCACACTCGGCTGGACGCCGCCCCCTCAAAGACAGCATCCAAAAACCAGAGGCTATTTTTGGACACAATGCCTTCGCCACTATAATTGGCCCACGCCGACGCCATGGCCTCTAAACATCGACCGCGCTGCGACGCTCCTCTTAACATCACAGCGTGAAGTCGACCGCTGCGCATACGTGAAAAACGTTGCGCCAGAGACGGAGAGTGTAATCCGCTGTGCGGTTCCTCAGTACACTGTGGCTCATGGCGGTTTGACCTGATGTCTTAGAAAAGCAAAAAGGGCAGCGGCGGCGAGCTGATTTGGAAGAGGAAATCCTGAGAGCAGAAAGAGGGACCTTTGGTTAAGAGATCTCTCTCTGCAGCAAAGACCAGAGTACTACTGACAGAGGGCAAATTAAAATAAATTAATTCAGTGAGGACTGCGGTTTAATGTGTGTCTGTGTGTCTGTGTGTGTGTGTGTGCGTGTGTGTGTGTGTGTGTGTCTGCGTGTCTAACCCATGACACAGTCCAAAATGGCTTCTTAAGACCTGGTGACACAGGACAGGAAATTGGGATATCTGAATACTCTGGAGGTCTCTTGGCTTGGCCTCACACATGCCCGGGCCACACACACACACACACACACACACACACACACACACACACACCCCTCTCCTCCCTCCCTCCACCTCCTTGCAGTAGCAGGCCTCAGCCTCTGGTGGGCACTGTACAGAGCACAGGTCTGACCCTGGCAGGATCACAGTTATGTGGTCTTGGCGGATGCATTTTTGTGGCAGTCAAGTGGTGACTGGATTCATGCAATATGAATGCATTTTTACATGACTGCATGTTTTAGGGTGGTTACAGTTTGGGCAGTTGGAGGACTTGTTGGTGCTCGTGGTTTTTCCCAAAGTGTAATACTTCTTAAATGATTTCAGCATTTTTCAAATAGAGCGATATCTTTTTGTTGTCGACATTTCTTTTTTAATAAACTCCACTGAAAATTGGTCAAATGTTTCCTTGCGTTCATTCGGCACACCTTGGTCGGACCTGTAGGGAGGATAGTGGTGTGCGTCTTAAAAAGAAAAGACTGCTACTATTGTATGCATGGAACACTTGTGCATATTGAACATATGCATCTCTAAATCAAAATGATGTAACATATTTATACAGTATTAAGAACAGGTTGTGAAACAATGTTGTTTATAATACTAAGGACACAGTATATGTTATATTACCAATATAAGCTAAAAAGGATTGAATTTAGGAGGTGAGGTTTAGGAAGAGGTCGTCAAGAGGGTCAAAATGACGACTTAATCGTGTGAGTTGCATAGCTAAAGTAAAAAATAGGTCAACGTTAAAGCTGGTTTCACACAGGGCAGACATGGTGAATGTCCTGTGTTTGTTTGACCCATCCGTCCCAACACAGACTTTGTCTCTCCTTATACTTTGTCAGCTGACTCCTCAGAGGCAATTCATATCCAAATTATAGTGCATTACTTTGAGTGTGACCAGTGAATGAGAACAGCCTGGACGGTGCTGTACATTTAAGAAAATCCATCGTCGGATTCAATTCAGCGCTATTCTTCTCTGTATTGACCGTTTCCTGGGGAGGCAATACGCAAGGAATTGACACATTTGTAAAAGAGGCCTGAAGGAGGCCTTCATCGGGTCTGGCTACCTTTGAGAAAACCCAAGTATCCATGGCAGCTTCCGTCTGCTGCAGTCGAGTGAGTAAATTGCTGTGACTGAGGATGCCTGTCATTAATATGGAAGTAACGAATAACATACATTTACTCTTGTTACTGTAGAAAAGTCTTATTTTTGGGTACTTGTACTTATTTGAGTTTATTTTTAATTTTTTCTTCCTTTTTTACCCTTAACAAGTCAAATCTTTTACAGAGTAAAACGACAAAAAGTTCTGATAGACCGTGAAAATGGAATAAAAAGGCAGAGCTCCATGTTATTAAGGGTTATGGTTAGTGTGAATGTCTCTCGGCATAGGTTTGGAAAGGAAAAGGTTACGTCAACAAGTAATCGCTGGTTTAACGCCCTGCCCGACTAGTGCGTCAAGTGACCCCCTAATCGAACGCACCAACAGGTGCATGCTGGGTTTGTGTCTCGCATTGACATCGGAACTTTTACCTTCACGAAGGTGTGCACCGCCCGTCAGTTGCTTCGGACAATACATGTCACAGTGGCCACTGCGGAGCGCTCCTTTTGACAACCCTTTTGAGGAGTGAGGTAGGATGCCGAGTTGACTGGACGGGTGGTGGTATTTTGAGAATATTTAAGAGAATGAATGAGAAGTTGGACCCAAGAGCAGATTTTCGGAGGACAAAGAACGCAGGTTCAAACAGGTGGGAACAATAACCAAAGTGAGCTTTGCTTTAACCCTTCAGACTGTGGGGTCATTTTCTCGATTTAACATCATTTATTTAATTCACTTTTTAAGGCACTTACATATAAGGTACATACCCATATTTTACATCAGAAATTGCAGAACAATCTCAGCTCTCCATATAATGAAGCACCATTGTCATAAGGCACAAGTGTAAAGAAAAAATATGACTCTAAAGCTGAAAAATGTAATCTCGATTTTTGGAAATTCTTTACTTTACTTTACTCAGGTGGTAGAACGGTTTTGGTGCTTGAAATTGGGCTACCAAAGGTTAAAAAAAGCAGTGAAATATATGAATAACATGGTAGATACATGTAAATAAATGTCTAAACATTTTTGTTTTCAAATAAAATATATATAAAAAAATATATTTACACAATATTCATGTTCAGAAATAGAAAACAAACCCGGGCTGGTGGAGATGGCTGTGCTAGAGGGGCTGGTGGTGGTGAATCCTCTCTGTAAAATAAATGACTACTAGTCAATACTAACTTCACACAGTTTGAAGAGTTCAACAGGTGTACATGTGCAGCTGAGCTGTGACCTACCTGGTAAACAGTGTCCGCGTCGTCGTCAGTCTTCTATGGCGGTGGCTGGAGCGAAGCTGCATGTTGTCCACTGCTGTAGATGTTAATCCTCTCTGTAAAATAAATGACTACTGGTCACTACTAAGTTCACTGAAAGAAAGTTATGATTGCACATCAAAACCCGTAACAGAGATCCAGCAGGGATTATTATCAGAGCCTGAGCTAAATGTGCTAACTGCTAACGTAAACAAACAACGTGCGTACCTGCGTTACGCCAGACTCCAGCAGCAAGGGAGCGGGACCAGCTAAATGTGCTCATTCTGCTAGCGTAAATATGCTATTGCAACACAAAGTTTGGTAGCTAAATACACTTACCCCTCTTCAAATGAATCCATTCTGTCTGCATATTCCTTTTCGAATCCTTTAGGGTCTGACGCTCCTATCGTCCTCGTCGCCAAAATCGCCGCCACAGCTTCCTCTGTAGTAAAGTGCGTCGCTATAATATCTCTCTTCTTTATGAGTGAAAACTCCAGCGTGTTTACAGAGCTCAGTTGTGTAGTTCCATGCTTGTTGTTTGTGATTTTCTTGAGTGTTCATTGGTCATTTTATTTCAAAAAATGTCGACGGACACATGATTCAACAAATCAGTGTGAAGGATTTTGTGTGACGAGTACTTTTTGGTCCCGCGTCATATGACACGCCAAAGCCCCTATCTCTTGTCTGAATCATGGTAAGATGTCATAGGAGGAAAGGCAGCGGAAGCAGGAAGTCTCCTCTTTCCGCTAGACGTCAAACCATTTTTCTGCGATGTATTATCGCGAAGATATGAATATTTTAAAAACGTAGTCCCTGTCAAAGCGCAATCTCGCGTCGGAAGAGTTCATTAATATACGTGTCTTTGGGCTGCGACCATCTTGGATTTTGTATTGTCCTTACATCTGCATGTTGTTTGCCTTGGTGCTTTATGTGGCGGCTTTGCTTTTTAATTGATACTGCTTTTTATTATGTGGTTATTTTGGTTTGTCCGTCTCACTGTCATCTTTTCTGGTTAAATAGTATAAGACTCTAACTAGGAGGCGGTTCTGTATTTATAATTGATATAATTGTATGCGCAGGCGGCCAATGTGCCGGTCTATTGAAATGGAATTTATTGTTGGATTCGACACAAGGGCCGGGTGACGTGATGTTGTTCCACTAGACATGAGTTTACATTTAACCCTCCAAAACCCCGAGCAGTTTCCGGACGTTTTGAACTCCAGTCACATTTTTCTCTCTCAGTGGCCTTGATTTTCACTGCAACATTAAAGTCCTAAAACTCTATGGAAACAGCACAACCACAGCTCAAGATAGAGAGCACTCTAAAATGTCATTTTATTAATTGATTTATTTATTTCATTGAGACATATCAAAATTTTCGGCTGAGTTTTAGTTGCGTTTTCTGATGGAAGTGCTCGTCACACGTTATCTGTTCAGGGACCGCCGGAAAGATTAAAATCTGAAGATTATCACTTTTAGCCAGGATAAACAGTGTTTGGTGAATGTTTAGAAAAAAAACATGGTTTTCCAAGCCAGGGTTAATGCAACTTATTTTGTAGCATGATCTTAAATCATCATGTAACATTTTGTGTTTCTTAAAATAAAACGCAGTAACTTTTACTCAGTCCATTTCAACAGACCTTCTTCTTACTTTGACCTCAGTTCACCAGCACTTTTACCTTTGCTTGAGTCAAATTTCACATCAATAACATAACTTCAATCACCGGAGAAAAATATTCTCGCACTCTTTCCGTCCCTGCTGTTCGCACTGTTTCTTATACGCTCCTCCGCCTCATCGAGTCCAATCAAAGATTGTTTAATAACCAGAAATCGTTTTCGTGAGACACAACCTTGAAACGCGGTATGGATCCCTGACCTTCTTTGGGTCCAGTCGGGGTCTTCGGGCTTTTCGACAGAAGACCTTGACAGCATGGCTTTCACAACAGACTGACTGGGCACCACTGCTCTGTTTTTCATCAGGAGAATACTGTGCCACTGTTCCAAGCCAGTGACATGGTCAAGGGTACAACAGCTGTATTTATTGTGTCGGTGGTAGTGCCAGTTGCATTTGTCCAGCAGTGTTTACTCTCTGCTATACGTCCTCACCCGCTTCACTGCCTCTTCAGCTCACTTGAGCAACTGTACCTGTTTCTTATTTCCAAGGCTAGAAGATGGCCTGGAAAGATAGATAGTTGGCCAGGATTTTTTTTTTTGCTTAGTATTCATAGTTGTAACACAAGGCCCACTTGTCCTTGACTGCTTGTTACAAATAACCCACATAATTCCCACAGGCTCAGAGATAATTCACTGATAATTTAAGGCACTGGTACTGTGTAGCATTTCTCCCCTAACACACAAAGAAATCAGCACATTCCTTTGTTGTTCTCGCATTGTTTCCCTGCTGCTCCCGAGCTGACACTAACCTAGTAAAGCGTCTCTTTTGTTCTGGGTAACGGGAGACTGTTGCTAAAGTGTACACAGAGGTTAGCGTGACTGAGCCCTTTTGTGGCGTGGCAGCACCTCACACTTTATCCGCCGCTTAGCTTCCCTTTTCACTGCGGAGGTGCATTATCGGCTGATTTAAGGAAGTGCTGCTGAATCAGGTCAAGGAGGTGCTGGCAATTGTCAGCGAGGTAAAATGAAAAGAAAAAAAGGGCCTGTAGCACCCAGGCTCATTGGCAAGCTTTACAGAAAAGAAGAAAAAAAAGATTAAATTTACTCTGACACTGAAACCGTTTTATACCAATAATCAGACCTGGTATGAATGTAGCAATGAATATTCTCACTTAATGCAATTTCCCAGGACCTACTCTATTGTGGAGTATTCTTGTACTGGGGCACTGTAAAGAGATTAATTTTAGTGGTAGTCTTCCCACCAGGGAGTCAATGTAATCCCTACAGAGCATTAGAGAAAAGGAAACAAGAAGGAGGAACGGACAGGAAAAGAAGTGGAGAGGAAAGGGAAAGGGAAAGGAAAGGGAAGGAGGAGAGAGCAGGAGGATATGGGAGAACACAGGGGGAGAGGAGTAATCACGTGTGTCCGGCGGAGGTCACCACTGGTCTGCAGGTTCTAATTATGTGCTAATAGCCACTGAGGAGGTCATTTGGAGCCATTAGCCAGTGCCTGTAGGTAGTTAACGGCCCACAGCATAACCCAGCCTCCTTAATGTTCCCTGCGAGGCCGTTAGCGCTCTGTCACCAGCCAGCTAGCTGCCTCGTTACTGCGATTAGAAACCAATTGATAGGTAATAGTAAAATATGATAGCACACTATCCAGAAAATATGGACTCTGGTGGAAAGGTGAGGACAGGAGACAGCGAGTGGCAGTGCTTGAGAGGACCTACCCGGAGGGGGGAGAAGCAGACGGCGCTTTGAAACTGAGGGCAACAACTGACAGATAAACTAAACCAAAAAGTTTTGCCTAATATGGAACTGATTAGAACGCTCGGAAGTTGTCACCGTGGGTTTGTTGAATCCACTTTGGGGTGAGTCGGTGAGAAGATGAAATATTACTTTTTACCATTGTGGGGTTACTGTTAGGAGGCTTTGAATGCTGTCGTCATCGACAAATCATGGCTTTAACTAAGAAGGTAATGCATCATCAATAAGTGAAGTGAAGAACTGTGCGAATTGGAAGTGGAGGAAAATACATAAATAAAAACTTTGGTTGAATCTGCACCAGGTATCGGCAGAAAATAGATCTCTAGAAAATGAAGAAGAGCGACTTTTCCCACAACTGGACCGATGTGGAGGTGATTGACATTACAAATGACCTCGTCCTCCAGATCTCCTACTACACGGCTAACTAGATGATATACAAGATGTACAAGAGTCTAGAGGCTCTCAGCTATTTTGTGTATGTTGGGTCCAGTACCTCTGAACCAAAGTAGCATTGAACGACTAGCGTTTTGTTTTTGCTAAAAACAAATCTCCCAGTAGCTAGCAATGAAAAAAACACCGTGAAAAAACACAGGCCATGGTGTTAATATCGCCGTAAACATAACCAGCCACACCTGCGATATTGTCCCCCTTTGGTTGTTTGTTCTGCAGCTAGTGTTTCACCGTTTTAGCTATCTCCCATCAGCTAACTCGCTAGTTAGCTAAAACTGCAAAACAAACAGTTTTAGCATGGGGGAAATTGCAGAATTACAGCAGCAGTGCACACAAGAGACATAGTAAAATAAAAAACAAGTAATATACATAAACAGTAACAGTAAAGAACCCACAATAACAATATTATATATACAGACGGAATAACAATTTATTTAAAATGTATTTATATTGCACCCAAAAGTTATATTGTGACAAAAGTGATTTAAGTGTTATTAAGTGTTTTTACTTAAAATTATTCCGCTCCTCCAGACTTTACACGGATATTATTGATCTATATATGTTGCCATTTCTCTGTGAGTTTTTTAAAACTACTCACCTTTGTGTACAACTATTTTTCGGGACTCGAAAGTAGACTTGTTTTCTTTTCCCAATTAGATCAGTTGGAAGGATAGCGTCTGGAAAGCACGCCGATGTGTCTTCCGGCGTAGTTTTACTTACTTTTAAGGATGTACTTGCACATCAAAACTACTTGGTTAGGTTTCGGCAACAGATTTGTTAACGTTTTTTAAAGCCACTACACAGAACTGTCATTTTGTGTTGACTTTGGTCCCTGTGGACAAAAGTGGTAGTGGTACCCCTCATTTTGAAAGTCCCTGTTTCTCCCATTTTCCCGTGCCTCCAGTCCCTCCAGCATTATCTTTTGTTATAGAGCATCTTTGGCAGAGTTTCTCTCTCTTTATACCACGTCAGCTTTCTCTGACCGTCTAATAATGACCCCCTAAAAAATCGAGACCATACCATCTCTGATGAATCCAAAAGGTTGTTTTAATAACACGTACCGCCGTTCTGAAGTTGATTCCATATCCCCCTCAAGATAAACAAACGCATGCATGAGATGAACACAAAGTTTCTTTTCCCTTAGTCATGGATTAAAAAAGAAATCAAATCAGTACCAAAACACGGATAGACCTACCATGCAGATCGTTGCTCCTAATCAATTAGAGTCAGATGTTTTCACTTAGACATATTTCTGCTCCGGGCGGCGGTCGATTCATATGATTTAAATTAAAATCACACTGGTTTACAAGTCAAAGGCAGTATACTTCCTGTTCTCCGACATTCATCAAGCCCAGACAAGTTTGAACTTGAGTGTACGCTCTGTCCTGGCAAATAAAGAGAAATACAGTGCTTCCTGAAGAATCACAGATTTGTCCGTGATGAAATCTCCAGGCCGGGCTGTAAATATTTGCCTGTGCTGTATTTGTGTGAGCGTTTCATTAACGATCCAAGCTGACAAACATGCACACCCATTGACCCCAGTCATCAAGGGAGGGCCCGAGACAGTAGTGTGTATTTAGTGTGTATTTGTTGAAAACGTAAACGCCTCACATGAGGGATTGATGTCACCGGCGGAGAAGACGACTGCAGTGGAAATTAATCTGGTGTGCTGAACGTTTTCCATCGCTCGGCGCTCCTGGCTCTTATTTGAGGGCCCTGTCACAACTTGAAAGTGTAATTGATACAAATTCTAAAGTTTAATTTTTAAAGTTTACAGTCACAGAGGGTTCAGAGCTCCGGATTGTTTAAAATTGCGCTCACTCCC